>NW_022103920.1:28814660-28842014 GCF_000313985.2 Echinops telfairi
ATTGAAGAAACAATGTTTTCCCCCTCTGGCTCATTACAGCAATTAAAATATGTAAAAACATTGAGAAAACACTGTGATGCTTCATCTGAGTAAACTTCATAGATTAACCCCAGTGGGGTTTTTTTTCCTAAGCAAATTCTCTGAATTGAGAAGTCAGATGCACGAGTTTCAAGAAATTAAAAATATATATGTAGATTTCTGTTTATTATGCCTAAGAAGAGATAAAATACTTACCGGTAGGTGCTTTAAAATATTTTAATTTAGTATGTAGACATATAGACTTACTTAAAACAGCTAGCCAAGAAAAAATTAGGGATTTCAAGTAGGACCCTCATCTATTTTAATTTGTGCTCTAACAATTAAAACGGAACCCTCACATTTAACTCTTTCTTATATTCACATATCATTTGTCTTAGATTCTCTTACTAGCTTCGTTGAAGAGGCTTTCTTTCTACCCTTCCTGGCAGCTCCTCCCACAACACACACACACACACACGTTGTTAGTTACCATTGGGTTGCTTCCGACTCATCATGATCTGTGTGTGTCAGCGTATAACTGCTCCGCGGAGTTTTCAAATCCTTCTAGAAAGCAGATCACCAGGATGACAAGACTTCATCCCAAGTACTGGTTCTTTTTAAACAGTGTTTTGGCATATCATTCACGTACCATGGAATTTAATGGTTTCATCACACCACGAGGAGGAGTTGTACAATAATCGCCACAATCAGCTTTTAGGACATTTTCGTCATTCTTATACTCTTTGTTGTTTGCACCCATTTCCCCTCGCCATCCTCTGCCACGCACCCAAGGAAAGATTCTTACTGTCGCTACAGCTTTCTCTATCTTGGCTTTCATATGCAGAGAACCATTGTTAAAACTAGAAATAATAACAAATTAAAACAGATAAAAGGCTCAGTAAAAAAGTGGAAAATATTAAAGACTAGAACAAATTTAAATGGATCATAAGGGAGATCAAATGATAGGGTGTAAAATTTTAACTTAATTGCACTGTAACAGTCCACTTTCAGTGCATTTTATTTGAAAGCAAGGCTATTCACACTCCTGGGCCAAGTACTGTTATCAGAAGCACGACACGGTGCTTGGTAGAATCAAGGGTCAGTGGACAAGAGAGACCCTGGACAAGATGGATGGGCACAGTGGCTGCGACAGTGAGCTGAAACAGAGCAACCACCATGCGGATGGAGCAGGACCAGGGAGGTTTCATTCTGTTGGACCCAGGGGTCACTGGGAGGTAAAACCGACCAGACAGCACCTGACAAGCACATCCGGATTTAACAACGGATTGGAAGCTCAGCTACCTGTTCTCTTTGCCATGCAATACAATGACCGCTTTTAATATCATGAACCACTCAACTCCCCAAACTCACTTGCCAAGTTGATTCTAACTCTCGCATTACTCTCTGAAATGGAAATGGAATTTTGTGCGGAAAACTCAGCCTTGTAAATGCAGTGGAGTTCAATTATGTAAACATTGGCACGACTCTGTACCTGTAAGTAGCGGCATGCTCACTTGTAGTTTTTCAAAAGAGATGATTGGAAAGAATACCCTATAATGCAATTATGTTGGCAGAAAAGGAAGTTCTCTGTGTCTACTCTTCCATGAGGGGTGACAGTGCCTGCTCCCTGGTTGTAGCCTGGAACCATAATGTGAAAGTCACTTTATTAACACCACTACAATGGTTTTAATGCACCAGAGTAGCTTCAAACTCTGCCATGGGAGTGAACATGCCCTGGTGACCGGTATTTCCAAACACAGGAGTGTATTTTGTTTATTCACGCCTCACTTTTTCCATGCAGCTATCAAGATACTTCTCTTTCTTATAAAATTAATAACGCATGTATGTGCACTTATACAGATTTTAATCATTTTATTGGAATATAAGTCACACATCATACAATTCAGTAGTTCAATCGTATTAAAAAATATTTAGACAATTATCCCTGCAATCCGTTTTAGACAGGTCTACAGATTTTGACTGAAGGAATTAAACACACGGGTTCTAGAGGCCTTTTGCTAGTTTTATATCATGAATGTCCAGTAGATGGCAGTCTATGCACTAGAATTCAAGAAACCCCTTTAATCCTATAACTGTAACTTTTTTTTTTTTAATCTACATTTTGGAAAATTTGGGGATAGCTTTACGCAATGAGCTTGGATGTCTACCCAAATACACCACTCCTTCATTTTTATCCTTCCAGGAACAAGAAAAATGGAACCTATTTCTGTGGTTTCTGTTGAATTTAGCTGGAAAAGGATGCATAATAAAACAAAGGAAATTATTAACTTAAAACATCCGCAAACAGTGGAAGGATAAAGTCAATACGTTTTTGGTGTGTTTTTACAATGGGTTCTAGTGGAACAGACGAGGGTGTAATTCAAGGCCCCGAATCCGCCGTGGACCAGTGTGAGCACTGAAGATGTAACAGGCTGTGGAAGGACCGTACAGATTTGAAATATTGGAAAGTGCTTGTAAACACAGGGCTGCCGACCTGAGCTATGGACTGGGAAGCTTAGGTGTGAGGAGACCGAGGGAGAGAGAGATGGACAAAGGAATGATGGTGGAGTTTCCTAGGGTGGCTGATCTTATCTACTTCAAAAGGCTTAATCAAGATGAAGAATCTATCCCAGTCTACTGGAGGGCAAAGAGGAGAATAATCAATGCTTTCAAGAACCCCCTTTGGGGGTTTTCAGGTGGGAAAAAGGTAAGGACGAGGCGTGGGTGCTGTTGAGGTTGGGGCCCTGGGTGAGGAAGCTGTGACCGCTGGTGGTGAGGCTACTTGGGTCGAGGGAAGGCCCAGGAGAGATGTACTCAAGGACCAGGGAGGTCTCTTCCTGCAGCTGAGGTGGGAAAGGGTGCTCAGGGAGAGCACCATGTCTCAGTTTTCATGGGAGTACCATTCACTGAACTCTGAAGGCTCTCTGCCCCCAACCACCCAGGCCTTTCCTTGGGCCCAACACCTCGCCAAGCTTTAGGTCTCAGGCTCGTAGTCAATCTTTGTCCAGTACAGGACTGAGAAAGGTGATGCAGAGAACACTTGTATTTGAGGAGCAGGTGTTTCAAAGTACTGAACAGGTGGCAACTGGAGCCATGGGAGAGGGTCCTCTGTGGGCACAAGCTCTTGTCCCTCAAGCAAGACTGTGGCCTCTCATTGTTCCACCAGAAGGCAGGATGAGTGAGAGCCAGGATGAGAGTGTAAGAATAGGTCAAGGTAGAGTGCTTTAGTCAGCACCTGACTATTCCAGCTGAGTTCTCCACCTAGAGTTAAAGCCACCAGCAGCTGTGGAGTTGATTGTGACTCGTGGCCACCCCCTGGGTACCAGTGTCCTACAGAAAGTCTCCAACGGCTGATGCTTTCAGCTTTGGATGAACCGGGCCTTGCCTTGGGGTGAACTTGAACTTGAAGATTTGGGGTGAACAGCGACACGCATTCACTAAGCATAGTAACTGTTCCCACTACCCAGGGACCACCCCCTTCCAGTCTCTCTTTAATCCTAACGATTTAAGGATTACCTCGTGGCAAACCCCTGTAACTGTATTATTCTCAGTGTCACCTAATTATCCTTCCTCTTGTGATTGATACAAGACAGTAAAGAGTTACTGTCTAGAAAACCACAGGAGCAGTTTCACCCTGTCCTATGGGGCTGCTAGTAGTTGAAATTGGCTTGATGGCAGTGAGTTTTTTATGATCTGATGTAATGGTGTTGTAAATCCTAAACTCAATGATGTTAGTGTGGCAGGGTTAGAGATAGTGATGTAATGAGTAGGATGTCATCCACAGGATTAGGTTGCATCTTGAATCAATCCCATTTAAGATATGAAAGAGATTAAACATGTAAACAGAGATCAGCAGGACATCAGCACTACCAAGCAAGAAGAGTTTGGGAGCTCACATTGGGCCTGGGGTCCCTGTGTTGAGAACCTCCTAGACCCACGGGAAAATCGATGCCAACACACACTGAAGATCTCCAAGGAAAGCCAGACCCTGACATGTTGAAAGGAGACAAGGCTCTTCCTCCAGAGTTGACAAGAGAGAAGCGGCCTTCCCCAAGAGTTGGCACCTGAATTCTGACTTCTAGCCTCCTAAACTGAGAGAAAAGATTCTGTTTGTTAAAGTCATCAACTGGTGGTAATTCTGTTTTATCAGCACTAGATAACTATTTAAGGAGTTAAATCATTTTCATTCCAACGCTCATGCTGTAGTGGAGCCCTGACTTTGTCACACGTGTTCCTGTCTATTAACTCGATTCTTGCATCCCTTAAAAGACACTGCCCTGAGGTCTCCAGGCCTGGAGACTTTGTCCTGTAGTCTCTTTTCTTCTCACGCCTCCTTGGCCGGGAGGGAAGCCTAATCTCAGGACCCTGAGTTCTTGCGAGTTGACTTCTCTAAATATAGCTTCTGCCTGCCTTGACTTCCTTATCTGTTCCAGTTAAGGTGACCAACTGTCCCAGATGATCTTGTGTCACCACTGTAAGTCTGACAACGTGGGACACCTCTCAGCCCCCGCCGGCGATCTGTGTAACTGCTGGGGGTTGGTCATCAGTCTGTTCCTCAGAGCGGTGGAGAAAGAGGTGAGCGTGAGCAGTGCCCAGAGCCGAAAACAACTTGATACAGGAGGACACGGAAGGTTTGGAAGGTATGGACGTTCAGCACCAGGAAGACAAGAATAGAAACTTGATAATAACCACTAACATTGAGATCGTATGCCAATTATACAATCCTTACAATCTTGTGAATTAGACACTGTCACGGTTTTATAGGTGAGGAAACTGAGACAGAACAGGTCAGTGGTTCCACTGAACTTTGATCTCCGCTCATCTGATATTAAAAAAGAGTGATGAATCTTGAAAACGTGCTGGGTAAAACAAGTCAGACATAAAAAAACAAATACTGTATGGCCTCCTTCCCAAGAAATAACCGAACCGACTCACTGCCATCGAGTCAGTTCCACATCAGAGCACCTAGCAGACAAGGTAGGCCTGCTTCCCTGGGTAAGTCGCTCTTCGTGGGAGTAGAAAGCCTGGCTTTTCTCCTGCAATGGGGGCTGGTGGTTTTCAACGGCTGACTTTACAGTTAGCAGCCCAATGCATAGCCACTACACTGCCAGGACCCCTTTTCTACAAAATACTAGAAACAAATTCATAGAGACAAAGACTTATTAGGGGCCACCAGGTGCTGGGGAGGGGGAAATCAGGACATATTATTTAAGGGCTCCTGGGTTCCTGTTTCAGAGGATGAAAAAACATTTGAAAATGGATAATGATAAATGCAATTAATGTTCCTGAGTGGTACACTTGAACCAAAAGTCATCCAATGATGACTTTTGTTACTTGTATTTTACCAAAATTAGAATGAGAGACTGGTCCTTATCTCTACAGTCAGACTTTAGTTTAATTGGATTGGATGTGACCCAGACATTGGGAATTTAATATGCCTTAGCCGACTTTTCTAGGCATTAAGGTCCAATTTTCTAATAGCTATTCCATCCACCTCCATGAAGTTAGAGGGTCAGGAGGCAGGCCAAGCTGGGAGACTCGGGCACTGAGAGCCAGTCTGGGAGCAATGAAAGAAGGTTCTTGGCTGAGTGCAAGGAAGAAAGCCACCTGCTCTCGCTTCCTTCTCTTGGCCCCCAACTTGCGAGGCAGATTGAGGCACACATGGTCAGCATGAATGCCACTTGTCTGCTTATTCCTCTGGACATTCCCATATGCCACTCCTCCTGGCACACAGGCTGGTGTGTCCTCACTCTTTACACCTGGGCTAGATCAGAAGTCAACCCTGTCTTCTCCAGAATTCCCATCTTAGAAACATTATTTTACCCGAAAGACAAAACTAAACCCTCTTCCTTCCTCATTCAGCTTCACGGTCTTTGCCCTGTGAAAAAGCCGGAACCAGACGCAGTTCTTGCCATTTTACCAGTAGGTACTGGAGATTTCTAGAGGTTACTGTTTCCTTGGAAAGACTGAGTTAGTTACATAGGACAACATGAGCTGTTTCCGAGCCTGTTCGTTGTTCGTTGTTATTGTGTGTTGTGAAGTCAATTCCAATTCAAAGCGAATCCATCTGACAAAGCAGAGCTATCCTATGAGGCGTCCTAGGCATTCTTTGTCATCTTTCTTTGTCAAATTGCCAGGTCTTTTCTCCTGCAGAGCCCCTGGTGGGTTTGAACCACTGACCTTTCAGTTAAAGACCAAGCACTTAACCACGGCGTTCCCAGGGATCCATTGTGCACCACTCCCAGACCCATGGGTGTGGAGTCCAGTCTTGTGTGTCATTCCCAAACCAAACTCACAGCCTTCGAGTTGATGCTGACTCATAGCAACCCTACAGGAGAGGGCAGAACTGCCGCTGTGAGTTTCATGGAACTGTAACTCTTTCCAGAAGTAGAAAGCCCCATCTTTCTCCCTCAAAGTGGCTGGTGGTTTCGAACTGCTGACCTTCCAGCCCAATGCATAACCACTGTGCTACCAAGACTTCTTTATATCGATGATCCCTTTGACTTTTTTCCCAAGGAACTTCAACCAGTGACTGAAAGTAGAAACATCCTTACTTGTGGCGAGCCACTTATACCATCTGTCAATATTAGTGATTAGAGAGGAGCCGATTTAAGCTACCAAGCCCCCAGCTCCATAAGTTGCTCACACAGCTCTCAGCTGGATTTTTCTGAAAATAAAATCTTGCATAATGGCCACAGAACATGGACTAGCTGCAGTGTATTTATACAATGTTCCTAACTTCAAACAAATGGATGAATGCAGGAATTTCCAAAAACTCCATTTTCAGTTCACATTTTAAAAAATCCTCAAAAGAACTTGAAACAAATGACAGATTTCTTCTAAAATTAGACTGGCAGTCCTGTGGCTGTTGATAGGAAGGGGCAGGTTTATTTTCTTTTGTTTGGCTTTCCTTGGTTAACCAACCCAAACCGAACACATTTTGGCCAAGTTGGTTCTAACTCATAGTGCCCTATGGGACAGAGTGGAATGACCCCATAGAGTTTTTAAGATTGTAAATTTTAAAGGGAGTGGATTGTCATACATTTCTCCTCCGGAGGGGCTGAAGAGTTTGAATCACTCAAGTTTTGAACCACTAATATTAAAGCCTAGTGCTTTAACCAGTGTGCCAGCAGGTCTTCTCTTTCCTTTGTGTCATGGAATGAATTGTGTTCCACCCAAATGTGAGTCAACTTTGCCGGGTCTTGACGCTCAGTGGCTTCACAATTATGTCATGTTCCCCATGATGTGTCTTGGTGTGATATGCCGACCATTTGTAAAACTAGTAAGGGTGGGATATCAGCAACAAATTCCTCACTGCCATGTGTCAATTCTGACTCAGCTGCCTGAATAGGACAGGGGGGAACTGCTCCTGTGGGTTTCCAAGACTATAACTCTTTACCGGAGTAGAACACCTCATTTTTCTCCGTGCTTTGTGACTCCTTAAGGGTGGGATGAAAGAACCTTAATCCTGTCACAATTTGGATCTGATGTAAGGATTTTTTCCTGGGTGTGTCCTGCTCCATCTTTTATCTCACAAGAGATAAAAGGAAAAAGAGTCGAAGAGAGAAAGGGGACCTACTACCACCAAGAAGGAAGAGCCAGAGAAAAGCATGGTTTTTAGACACAGGATCTTGGGCTGAGAACCTCCTAGATCCGTAGGAATATAAGACAAATGGAAATATCCAAGAAATGCCAGGTCTACAGATGCTGATTGCAGCTCAATGTCAGGAAGACCAAAGTCTTCACAACTGCATCACGAGCAATGTCGAAAATACTAAAGCTGTCAAGAACTTTGTCTCATGTGGACCCACAATCAATGCTTATGGAAGCAACAGTAGAGAGAGCAAAGGCGTATTGCATTAGGTGAATCCGTTGCATAAGACTTCTTTAGAGTATGGAAAAGCAAGGATGTCACTTTGAGGACTAAGGCTCCCCCTGGTGCAAGCCATGGTGTTCTCCATTGCATCATGTGCATGTGAAAGTTGGACATTGAGTAAGGAAGATCATAGAAGAACAGATGCATTTGAATTGTGGTACTGGCAAAGAATATTGAAAGTACCATGGGCTGCTGAAAGGACAAACCAATCTGTCTTGGAAAAAAAGGCCAGAGTGCTCCTTAGAGGCAGGGGTGACAAAACATTGTCTTACACATGCTGGGCATATTATCAAGAGAGACCAGTTCCTGGAGCACTGGTGTGGTCAAGTGGAGGAGCTGTGAAGAAGAGGAAGGCTCTCGCAGAGATGAATGGACCCAGTGGCTGCAACAATGGGCTGAGGCACAGGAACAATTGTGAGGCTGGCGCAGGACCGGCCGTGTTTTGTTCTGTCGTGCATAGAGTCCTTATGACTTAAAGCTGACTCAATGGTACGTAACATCAACAACAGGTGCTGAGAGAACACAAGGGCCTAAAATGTGAGCCATCAAAGAAAGCCAGCCTGCTCTAGAGTTGGATCTGCGAATTCTGACTTTCGGTCTCTTAAACTGTGAGAGAATCGATTTCTATGAGTCAAAGCCATGCACCTGTCGTATTTCTGTTAAAGCAGTACCAGACAATGAAGGCACCGTCTCATGCTAGAAGAGCGGGATGCTCCTCTAACACAGACCATCCTACAAAGGGAAAGTGGTTTGGGACTTGCACATGAGTCAAGCCCGGAAGAGTTTTAAGGCGCCTAATAGTAAAAGTCTAGATCGCCTCGGAGAGACTGACGGTAGGCTGTGCACGTCACCGGTGAGGAGGGTTGTGGCACCAGAGATGGCATTTGTTGAGAAGCAGTGACAGAGAAGGGTAGCAACAGAACCAGGAGCCCAGAATGAGATGGTGTGAGCCCTGACCCACAGAGTGTGAGAACTGAGTGCCTACAGACCCAGACATTGGTGGAGTGGGGTGTCTCACACCACTGATCAGTTGCACTACAGAGCTTTGTAACGCTTACGTAAGCAGGTTAGAGGCCAAGGTGGCCTCTTCAAGAGACCGAGGGGCCAGAAGCAGGCAGCAGAATCAGAAGAGACGGGCTTCTGGGAAGCAGAGTTACGTCAGTCTCAAAGAGTAGGACCACCACCTCTAGCGCCTCAAAAGGTAAGCCTCTAACTCCTGGGATCTTGAAAGGTGTGGCTACAGTTTTCTAGGGTTTGCGGTCTTGGATTCTTGCCAACTCTATTATAGAGCATGGAGCTGCTGTTTCAGGTGGGTCCAATGCCCGAAGCTGAGGGAAGAGGGCTGCCACACCTGAGGGAGTCTGCCAGGAGAGGATAAGGCATAAAGAGGGACTAGAAGAATGGGCTTCCCAGAGCTGAGGGAGCACGGCTGTCATCCATTGGTCCTAGAAGGCAGAACTGAATACCAGGGTGAAGGGACCTTCCTCAGAGAATCAGAAGCCAGAGAGAATGGTCAGCCCTCAGAGTCTGGAAGGCAAGGCCATTTGCGGCGGTGAAGTGTTGTGCTGGGTTTTGAATTTGCCTGGTGCCTGTTTCCCATTGGGAATGGCAATGTCTGCCTGGTGCCTGGTCTGCCGTTGCACTTTAGAAGCAGATGGCTTTATCTCTAGCTTCACCGATGGAGCCTCAGGTTGCAATTTGGACTCGGAAGATGTTGGGGATGATAGGATGGGGTGATAGGATTTTGCATGTGGCAAGGGCATGGCTTGGGGGGCACAATGGGAAAAGTTGAGCTTTGTTTCTCCCCCTCATTTTGAGTCATGCTCCGCCAGCATATGAACATCCCTGTCATTAAAGAAGACTCTGCTCTGGAAAGCAGCTCTTCCTCTGCTGTATTTTGAGTACTTCCAACCTCAGGGCTCATGTTTGGGCCTTATAGCGGTCAGTGTTCTGCTGCTATTCATGAGTTTTTCCATGGCTACTTGCTTAGAAGTGGACACCTTGTGGTAGTTACATAATCTGTTGTCAATTTGAGAGGATTCAGAGGGAAGGGGTGGAGTTTAGCCTGTCAACCAGATCGCAGCTTGATGACCTCATTTGGAGGCACTAAGGAGATAAGTAGCTTGTTGGAGGTGGGACACAGGCTTACTCCCTTGGAGACTCTCAACTGACAAGACTCACTCCCTGGGAGACATTGCAGCTGACAAGACACATGGAACTATGCTAGTGCCCTGAGCTGGAGGAGCCACTGAAGACCCTGCCAGAGTTGAGATGCTTACAGCACCACTGGATCCACAAGACTTCCACCCACTGGCCTGTGATCTTCCTGCATTCGACATCATTGCATGTGTTTCATGAGTCTGAAGAGGACTTTATAAATTGATATCGCACACATGGGCTAATATCGGACTTGATCTATAAAGCTCTTTCTTATACACATACGAGTCTCCCTGGGTCTGTTTCTCTAGTCTAACCAGACTAACACATACCTATTCCTTTTTGTAGCTTGTTCTTAATAGGAAGTTCCCCTGAAACCTGTTCCCCTTGAGTGACCCTGCTGGTATTTGAAATGCCAGAGACACTGCTTCCAGCATCACATCAAAATGCAAGTCGCCACAGTACGACACACTGACAGACCAATGGTAAGCCCAAAGGAAAAATACCTTCAGCATGTGTCAAGCTGAAAGAAAAATCCCAGCCTCGAGTTACAATATTGAAAGATTCTATGGGCAAATATCGAATAATGCAGGAAGTAACAAAAGATGATGGAAGGAATACACTGTACCAAAAAGAACCAGTCAACATCCAATCACTCAAGAGGCACTATCTGAGCAAGCACCAATGGTACTGAAGAAAGAAGTCTAAACTGTGCCAACGGCATTCGTTTTCACAAGGCTCAGGGATTGAAAGAGTATCCACTAAAATGTTTCAACAAGCTGGTGAATTCCTGGAAGCACTTACTCTACTGTGCCAAGACATTTGGAAGATCACTGCCTGGCCAACCAGCTAGAAGCAATCTAAGTTTATGTCCATTCAAAAAAAGTGAGCCCTAAAATGGCATACGTTCTCAAAATGGTACAAATTATCAAATTATGCAGGAAGATCACAAGCCAGCAGGTGGGAAGTCTTGTGGATCCAGTGGTGTTGTAAGCCTCTCAGTGCTGTTAGGGGTCTCCATATGGCTCCTCTAGCTCAGGGCATTATCGTTGATGTCACCTACAGGTAAAGATCATTTAAAAGTGTTCACAGCAATGCCTTTACAGGAAGGTGCCAGAAATTCAAGCTGGATTCAGAAGAACACATGCCACAAGGGATGTCATTGCTGCTATCAGATCGATCTTGGCTGAAAATTTTTACTTGTATTTTACTGACTATGCAAAAGCATTTGACGGTGTGGAGCATAATGAACTAGGGGTCACTTTGAGATGAACCGGAAGAGAGAACAGTTCATTATGCTCATGGAACCTGTACATGGACCAAGAGGCAGTCGTACCAAGAGAACAAAGGAAAACTGCATGGTATCAGATCAGGAAAGGTAGATGTCAGGGTGGAACCCTTTCATTATACTTAGTCAATCTGTATGCAGAGCAAATAATCCAAGAAGCTGGACTATATGAAAAGTTGGCATCAAGATGGGAGGAAGTTTATTAACAACCTGTCATATGCAGACGGCACAGCTTTGCTTGCTGAAAGTGAGGAAGACGAAGTATTTGATGATGAAGATCAAAGCCTGCAACCTTCAGAATGAATTACAAGTCAATGTAAAGAAAATAAAAATACTCACAACTAGACTGATAGGCAACATCCCAGCAAAGATAAGTTACCTTTTTACTGGACCCACAATTAATGCTCATGAAAGTAACAGTGGCATATGGCCTTGGGCAAATCTGCTGCACAAGGTCTCTTTGTTGGTGTTGGGTGTCATCGAGTTGATTCCAATCCACAGCGACCCTGTGTGTGACATAACAACACATTGCACAGTCCTGCGTCATCCTTACAATTGTTCCTAGGCCCATTGATGCAGTCATGTGTCAATCCATCTCGTTGAGGGTCTCCCTCTTTATAGCTGCCCTTCCACTTTACTAAACATGATGTCCTTCTCCAGGGACTGGTCCTTCCTGACAATATGTCCAAGGCATGTAAGATTAAGTCTTGCCATTTCCTCTAAGGATCACTGAGCTAGTTAAGGTTTATTGTGCCAACCTGGCCAATAAACACATGTGGGATTAATTGAAGGGCGGAGATATAAATGGCTTGGTGAGCCTTGCCTTTCTAGTTCTCCAGTGTTGTACTCTCTGATGGTCAGACCAGCATGTGGCTGCCTTAGCCAGTTCCCTGCTTCAGGTAGCAAGGCTCACTTCCTGCGAGACATCCCTGAGGAGAAGCCACATGGACCTACCCTGATGCAGCCCTGGGTGCTGGAGCTGCCATGTGAAGACCCCTGCCAGTGCTGAGATGCTTACACCTTCACTGATTCGGCTTTCCTCCTGCAGTCGGCATCATTGCGTCTGTTTTGTGAGGGTGAGGAGGACTTTGTAGATTGGTGTCAGACATATGGGCTAATGTTGGACTTATGGGCTTGGACAACACTGGGTTGGGATGCTTTCTTAATGTACGCTTACCCTTTATATAAAACTCTCTCCTATACATATCTGAGTTTGTACGGATTTGTTTCTGACATCATCAATGATATCCCTGGATCCACAACTTCTTCTGAATCCAGCCTGAATTTCTGGCAGTTCCCTGTCAATGTTCTACTGTAATTGTTGTTGGATGATCTTCAACCTTTTATGGTGTGTGATATCAGTGATATTGTCATATCGTTTGAGCATTCTATTGGGTCACCTTTCTTTTGAATGGGCACAAATATAGACTTCTTAAGCTCAGTTGGCCAAGTAACTATATTCCAAATTTCCTGGCACAGACGAATGAGTGCTTCCAGTGCTTCACCAGCTTGCTGAAGCATTTCAATGAGCATTCCATCAATTCCTGGAACCTTGTTTTTGGTTAATTCATTCATTGCCACTCAAACTTCTTCCTTCAGTACTTTTGGTTCTTGCTACCTCCTAAAATGGTGGAAAGTTGGCTAGTTCTTTTTGGCACGGTGGCTCTGTATGTATTTTTCCATTTTCTCCTGATGCTTCCTGCATCATTCAATAGAATCTTTCAATATTTCAACCTGAGGCTTGGATTTTTCCTTGAGTTCTGTCAGTTGCAGCTATGAAACTGAAGTGGGGGAAACAAGCATGTCACTTTGAGGACAAAGATGCCCTGACCGAGCCAGGGTGTTTCCAATCACGTTGTGTGCATGTGAAAGCGGGAGCATGAATAAGGAAGAAGGAAAGATAATCAATGGATTCAATCATGATGTTAGTGAGAGCATTAAACATGCCAAAAAGAACAAGCAGACCTGTCTTGGAAGAAGTCCTGTCAGAGTGCTATTTGGGAGTATGTTTCATATACTTGGGTATGTTATCAGAAGAGCCCAGTTCCTGGAAAAGGATATCGTGCCTGGTAAAATAGAAGGTCAGTAAAATAGTGTAAGCCCCTCAACAAGATGGGTGGACACAGTGGCAGTGACATTGGACTCAAACACGACAATTGTAAGCAAGGCGCAGGATCTGGCAGTGCTTCATCCTTTTGTGCATAGGTCACTAAGAATTGGAACCGATTCAAACTAACAGCAACAAAAAAGGGAAGAGTATTAAGGATTAAACTGTGCCCCCCTCCATATGTGTCAACTTGGGTGGGCCAGGATTCTCAGAGGTTTGACAGATATGTAACGATTACTCAGGAGGTGACTGGTGTGATAAGCCAATTAAGTATAAGAGGATTAAGGGTGAGATGCACTACCTTTAATCCTGTCACAGCCTTGATCCAATGCAAGAGGAGTTTCCCCTGGGTGTGGCCTGCAAAGAAGTTCTGGCTACACGCGTGGGCTGTACACTAAGCTGCTAACTGCAAGGTCAATGGTTCAAACCCACCAGCTGTTCTGCAGGAGAAAGACAAAGCTGTTGGTGACCATAGAGATTTAAAGGTTTAGGAACCCAAAAGGACAGTCCTACCCTGCCCTACTGATTGGCTCTAAGTTGGACTTCATGGTAGTGAGTTTGGTGTTTTGTTCTAGTGGCCCGCCATGCCTTTTATCTTATAAGAGATCATGTGAAAGGGAAGTAAGGAGAGATTAGGAATTTGCTACACCCAAGAAGAGTCAGAGTGGAGAATGTCCTTAGGACCCAAGTCCCTGCAATGAGAACCTCCTAGCGCCAGAGGAAGACCGATGCCAAGACACATGGAGATCGCCAAGAAGTGCCAGCCCTCCTGAGACAGAAAGGAAACAAGGGCCCTTCTTATCATTGAGAGGTAACACAGAGAGGAACTGAGTGCCGTGAACGCAAATGTCTAGCCCACCCACCCAACCTGTGAAAGAATATGTTCTGTTTGTTGAAGCCACCCCCTTGTGGTACTTCTATTACAGCAGCACTAGAGAACTGAGACACTTGGTTGCAAAGAGATTTTGCGGCAGTCTTTTGGCGTGGGCTGGAGGACGTGCTGGCCACAGAACAGAATGAAGCCCATGACGGAAGATCTTGGGCGGGATCTGTGAACCCAGCCACATCAACCCTGGCTGTCACCAAGTTAAGTCAGGGGTCAGGCCACAGGCCAAATACCACCCCCACCCACAACCCCAACAACCTGTTTTTATGAATAGAGTTTTATTGGCATACAGCCACGTCTATTCACTTACTTCTTGTCTATGGCTACTTTATAGTTGTGACAAAGACCATATGTCCCACAAAGCCTAAAATTAGTTCCTCTGTGGGCCAGAGTTTGCCAATCCTCATTGTAAGTTATCCACAGACGTAGAGGAGAATGGTTGGATGGATATTTAGTGTGTCACTAACTTCTCGTGGGGTCAAGACTGGAACCCAAACAGGCCACCACTTGGCCGGAATGTGGTCTCTCTGCCATTTGGAGTTAGTGTGCCAAAGGCTATGGGTGCCAGCCGACAGAGCACTTGTTTGTAGTCAACACCAACAGTTTCTCATCGGGCAAACACAGTAGAAAAGCGGGCATTGGTGCCCTGAGCTCACCGGAAATTAGAAACTAGCGTTTGGTGCCATTTGGTTTTATGCGTTAGCAACAACAACAGCAAGACCTTCCTGGAGACCTCTGGGGAACATTTTCCAAGGCTGTCGTTTTTTTCTATTTAGCCCGCAGGAATGTTCGACTGTTCCTTTTAAAATTTTTTTTTTTTTTTGGAGCGCTCTTGTCCCCTTGGGTCTTATTGTTCTCATATTTATTTCTAACGAGTGAGTCAGAACCCTGCTACAATGAGAAAAAAAAACATTCAGTCTCACAGGCCCTAGCTGTCCTGAGAGATGGCGCTGAGGCCCAAAGATGGCGCTGACGGAACTAAATATAGGCCCTGAGATGCACTCCCAGGCCCCGTCCTCCACAGAGACAGGCCTGCTGCATTCCAGCAAGTTCCTTTGGAATCTTTCCCTTAGGAGCAGGGCTGCGACAGCATTCCTCAAGTCCAGGGAGCCCCATGCACCCTTTCTTGGAGGAAAGCAAGCTGCTCTGGTGAGCTGGCCCAAGGGCAGGGGACCTCACAGAGAGCCTGTGAGAGTGTGGGGCCTTTCCCAGTCCTGGAACGGAGCTGCTCTGCTGTGCGGAGGCAACACTGAGGGGCTCCGTGTGGTGGTAGCCCGGAAAGAACTTTCCATTTGTTTCTGGCACAAGGGGGTTGGGCCATGTGTATGGGTCAAACAATGCGGAGTGTGTATTTGTTTCTCAGGGCATGAAAATGCTCATGGGATAAAAATCATGTGGGAGCGGGCATGCCACAGGACTATATTTAAACCAACAGGGGATTGTTCAGGGGATTTTAAATTCTTCCCCTTGTCCGAGGCCTGGCAGGCTCCAAGTCTTCTCCGTGGTCTGCGTTGGAAGGCGAAGATTCTGATTGCATGGCCTTTCTCACCTGTATCTCCCTACCTCCCTCATCACAGGTGTAGCCCCCCACTTTGTCGGAGGAGAAAGCCTCACCAGGGGAAGAAGGGGACTCTCTGCTTTGCCTCTGACTCGTCGCGTGGCCGTGGAAAAATTCTGTTGATGCCACCTGGAAAAGCCAGGGGTTTCCCTGGAGAGCCATCTCCCAGCAGGGCCAACCACCCATCTATGCCTCCTGACACCCTTTATGTCTTAAAGGGGTTCCGTGCTCGGTTAGGAAAGCTGGGCCCCTCAGGGCAGTGAGGGAAAGGGAGCGAGCTGCCGACGTCTGGGGTAACTAACTTGGCAGTGAGCCTGGCCTGTCTCTGGAGGGACGGTGTTGGTTAACAGAAGTCCGGCTGCGCTAACAGACACACTCTGACCGCGCACAATTGGGGATGTCTTACTCCCATAAAACCCCGTCAGCGCTGGGGCGTGGAGTGGGCTCAGGTCTCACACACTTCTCTCTTCTACACAGCTTTTCGGGGACCCTCTGTCATTTCAACAGATGTTTTTCATGACTGCCCTTGGTCTAGACATCCAGCCAACTGAAAGAGTAGAAAATGACGTGGGAGGCTTGTTGGGGCACAGGCCCCGGGATCTATAATTTCTGCCTGAATTCCATCGGCCAGATTCAGTCTCATAGCAGCGCAATAAAGACTCAGGAACTAGTCCAACTGTGTGCCCAGCCGGAGAGCTAAGAGTTTGGTGCATAAACTAACCAGGCTCTGCCGCGGGGCCAAAGCTCATTCCCCAGCTTGACCAGGGTTAATTCCACCGGTCCAAAGATGGTGGGACTCACACTGGTGCTGGTCTGCAAGCAATGAGGCATCTGAAAACCAGGTGATGAGTTTTACTTGCGTCTCAGAGAGTCCGTTTAGTTTGAAGAGGCCCGTGGCAGAGGCATGGAGGATAGAGTTTGGTCCCTTGGGAATGGGAAGAAAAGGAATGGAAGAGATGAGTTGTAGGGGAGGAGGCTCTGGGCTCTAAGAGACTCCAGTCCTGAGAAGAAACCAGAATGACCCCAGGAAATACAAGGTCATAATAGCTAGGCCAACAGGACATAAGTTGGGAGGGAAGGGAGAGGTTGGGCTCTAGATAGAGTTAGGGACAGAAGTTCTGGGCATGATATTGAACGTCAAAATCCAGAACATACCTTTGGTGGGAAGGGTCTCTGATGATCTTCTAGACATGGGATCCAGCCTGGGATCTACGTAGGATAAAGGTCTTTAGTTTGTTCACCTGGTTGTGGTCGAGGAACATAGATTTATATAGCATCACTTTCTTTTTTCTCGATTCTAGTCGATATTGGAGTCAGATTCTGAAAGTCTAGTCCATCACTGATCTAACCCTGTCTTGGTAATCTCACCTATTTACCTAGCCAGGCCCCTTTGCAATGTGTGAGCAAAGTTCTCATATGAATCTCAACTGCATGGTTGATGTCAAAGTGTGACATCACCAGTCCCTCCCTCTGGCATCTCTCTGGGCTTGCTCCATAGTGATAAACAATGCCCTTCAGGGAGGGCATTTTCTGGCATGGAATGTAGAAATGCCTTGCATCCAAGTCATCATGGAACTTTAGCAAATCAGCCCAAGTATTAAAATTAGACAACGGAAGTGTCCTACAGGCTTGCCTAGGACAGAGCTAGTAGGTTTGCACTTGCTTTTAAGATGGTTTCTTGAGTATTCAGTAAGGGGTGCAGAGGCCCTATCTGATCTCTTCTGGCTACTCAAGGGAGAAGGGGAACCCAACTTCTCAGCGCCCCCGGTCTACTGCCACAAGGCAGAGCAGAGATACACCTCCCTCCTCCATCTTGCTCCCAGCCCATGAGGATGGACACCAGTTGTACCTCCCGTGGCACTGGAATGCTCTGCTGCCTGGATCCATTGTTGCCATGGCCACACAGAACTCACAGCGCTCGTGAGGATTACGGGGTTTCTTTGGGAAGGTAACAGGTACAAGACAGGATAACAAAACAGTAAGGACTCATTCAGTCACTGGTCTCCTCAATCAGCAGCCAAGTCCCTCTCTCTAGTCTGGACCCTTTCAGCGATGTGGTTATGAGGACCCTGGTCTCCATGGAGCAGGAAGCCCACTCACTGCTTTGTCTCACAGTCTCATAGTCTCAGCACTGCTCTTCTGCTCTGCCCCAGGGTCTCCTTGCTTCAGCTTCTAGACTCAAGGAGCCTTTTCTGTTTCTGCCCTTAAAGCAGGGCGCAACTCTGAATGTGCTCCCCTAGTGGCTCTTCTTCCTTGATGGTCCTGGGAATTCTCTCTCTCCTCCTCCTATAAAGGTGAGACTTTTGGCTTTCAGCAGACCATACCCCCAAAGAAACAAAGGGTGGTGACCTGATTCAGACTCTCTAATCTGGTAGAGACTCAGAATAGATCCTACCTTAATCCTGTCTATTGCATAACAGAGACCAAAAATCAAACTCACTACCCACGAGTCAATTTTAACTCATAGGACAGGGTAATACTTCCCCTGCCAATTTCTGAGACTGTCACTCTTTACTGGAATAGATAGCCCCCTTTTCCTCCCATAGCTAGTGGCTTCGAACTGCTGCCTTTGCAGTTAGCCACCCAACATGTAACCCCTATGCCATCATTAGCACTCCTAATATCATGGAGCAATCCCCGTTATGGGATTATAACTGCGGTCATGTTGTTATTGTTGTTAGGTGTCATTGAAGCGGATCTAATGCAGAGCAGCCCTAGGGGCCACAGAACAAAACACTACCAGCACCCAGTCCTGTGCCAACCTCACAGTTGTTCTTTGGTGTGAGCCCATGGATGCAGCCACCATGCCAACCCTGGTTGTCGAAGTTCTCCCTATTTCCCACTGCTTGATAGCCTTCTCCCGGGGCTGGTCTCTCCTGACATGTCCAACCTACATGAGACCGAGTCTCTCCACCCTGGCCTCTAAGGAGCACTCTGGCTATACTTCTTCCAAGACAGACTTGTTTGTTCTTTTGGAAGTCCATAGTACTTTCAATATTCTTGGCTAGTTCCATAATTCCAATGCATCGATTTTCCTTTGGACTGCCTGATTCAATGTTCAACTTCCCTATGCAGATGAGGTGATGGGAAATATCCTGACTTCAGTTAGGCCCGTCTTAGTCCTCCAGGTGGCATCCTTGCTTTCCAACACGTTAAAGAGGTCTCGTGCAGCAGCAGATTGACCCAAGCATCGCATGCATCGTTTGAGCTCTTGACCGCTGCTTCCATGAACAGTGACTGTGGATCCAAGGGGGACAAAAGCCTTGACAACTTCCATCTCTTCTCCATGTATCATGATGCTACGGGCTGGTCAGGTTGTGAGGAGTTTTCCTTTCTTTACATTGAGTTGTAATCCACACTGGAGGCTGCAACTTTTGATCTTCATCAGCAAGTGCTTCAAGTCCTCTTCACTTTCAACAAACAAGGCTGAATCATCTGCTTATTAGAGGTTAACAAGCCTTCCACCAGTCTGATGCCACACTTATCTTCATATAACCTATAACCGAGCTTCCTTGATTATTTGCTCAAACCACAGGCAGAGGCTAGAATTTACTATGCATCACACCAGGGTTATGATTAGAAAATAAACAACACTCTGCCATCAAGTCGATTCTGACTCATTGTGACCCTATAGGACCCTATAGGACAGGGTATGGCTGCCCCTGTGGGTTTCTGAGACTGTATATCTTGATGGGAATAGAAAGCCTCATCTTTCTCCTGTGGAGCAGCCGGTGGTTTTGAACTGCTGACTTTTCATTGAACAGCTGAACAGGTAACCCATTACTCCGCCAGGGATATGAATTACCTACATCTCAAGTATCTTGGCTGCCTGAAAACCAGGCATAGATTGTGCCTCAACTATATGCTTACAATGAGTCTACATATGTACAACTATCAAGATGCCAGTTATGTGGGCTCACCAAAGTCTTAATTGTATGGGAAGTTTAGAGGAAAAACAATGAGGAGAAATACTGAATTCCAAGGTTAAGGTTTGTCAGTGACAAGAAACAAAAGCTCAAACCTCTCATTCATTCAGTAGAAGGGCTCTTCAGATGAGAGTAGGGCTATTATATTTTCTTGGAATTAATTTATAATTTTGTTACACTGACAGAGGGATGTGTGTACATTTCAGATTACTTCTGAAATGCTTCTCCATCCAGGGGTACTCAGTGAGCACATGAAAGATGTTCACCAGCTGTCCTAAGACAGCCTTCTTTATCTCCATTGAGCCACTAGCAGGTTTGCTAGTTAGCAGAAAGGGAGCCAGACACCACTTTCATTGGTGAAGTGAGTGGTGCTGAAGGTATGCGGATTTTTGTTGTTAGTTATCATCTAACAGCCACTGACTCATTCTGCACCCCCTTTATGATCGCCGGGGTAGGTGTGTCTATTGTTGGGGCCACTGTATCATTTAAGTGCTTTGCGACCTAGGGGGCTCATCTTTTTGCACATCTCGGGATGCTGTTCTGCTGAGTTTTCATTGGTCAGTTTGCAGAACTAGATGGCCAGGCTGTTCTTCCTAGGGTTTCCTGGTCTGGAGGCTCTGCTGACCGGCAGGTGGTAGATACATGTAGAGGAGTGCAAGCGCATCTACCCTTCCATGAACAACCCAAGCCCCACTGCAGTGATTTGTTAGGTTGAGCCACAAATCTACTCTGTCCTAGAGGATTGCTATGAGTCAGAATCATGGAACTGCCTTTTTGGGTTTCCAAGCTGAAAATCTTTATAGGAACAGGTAGCCTCATTGGAGCAAGCTTAGATGTCCATGCCATGCAGAGGGCTCCATTTCAACAGCTCGACAGAGGACCTGGTGAACTGGCTGTCTCAGTTTAGCTGAGTTTTATCAAGATACTGAGGCACCTGCTTTGAGTGATCTCTATCATACATGGTGCGCATCTGTCTGGGGCTTGACTGTGCTTACAGTGGGTTGTGTCACTGTCCTGGAACCAATTTGTAATGAGAATTTGAACTTGTGGCATCTTTGGTCTGAAACATACTTTCCACCTAATACATCATCTAGTAATGAGATTGTGAGGGAGAAGACTTACAACTTTAACTTGCTTCTGATTGCTGGTTGGGGCTGGAGTTACTAATATCTACCCCAATAACCTAAAACTTGGGAACAAGCAATTTTGCTTAAGTCGGTTCACTGGGCAAACTCACTCGATCTAAGACAAACATTTGCAGATTAGTGGCAGCCTGGTGTTGGAACACAGTCTGCTGGGTGTAACCGGACTTGCCCCAAACTCAGCCCTTGTGGTCTCATGAAGACGGGGCCGCTGATAAAGGGTGAGTTAGAAGCGCTATCTCCCTCTGGTCTCTGAAAAAAGGCAGCTCTGCTTTGAGGTCAGAAAATCTGTGCAGTGTGATTTTTCTCTGAAAGGAAGAGTGTGAGTAATGATTTCCTTTTCACACTGATTTCCTTTCTTTAAATGAATTTAACATGCTTCAAGCCACCATTAGACCTGACTCACAGTAAGCACAAATTATGCCCTGGGATGGCCCGAGGTCTCTTGCCTTTGGTTCACAAAGAAGACAGCTGATTTGCTCATTGTTCAAAGCTGTACTGCCCCTTAAGGATTCTGCGAGACTCCCATAGAATCACTCTTTATGGAAAATAAACCCATAGAAATCCCCTCCTTGAAGAGGGGCCTGGGGAAATAGGATGCCAACACGAATCTTTCGCAACAAACTCAGTTCTTAACATGTGACCCAACAGCCATGTCCAACAATGCCAAAAGGTCGGTGGAAGGGACAGTGACACAATTGTCACTGTGCTACGCAGCATGCAGGATGTAGTTTGTGGCATTTGTGGTGTCTGAGAAGAAACAGGAATCTTCTTAAAGTAAAAGATGACCATTTTCCTCTCGTTCTTGGTACATGTATGTCTTTACTGTGCAAAAAAAAAAAAGAATATTCGATTCTTTGCTAGTAACTCAAGTATTGTCACTATGATAATAGCTATTTGAAAATATCTCAATCAAAAATGAGTGATGCACTTTAATAAGAATCTAGATTTGCTCAACCTTGTATATTTTCACACATGTGATTTCACTGCTTTTGACAACATCCTGGGGTGGAGGCATGGCAGATAGGATTTCCCCCAGAAAAGTCGAATGGTTTGCATGCAAATCGAATGTCTAAGGTCAGTTAGCCAGTAGGCAGCAGCATAGGACTTGAACCTCCATACAGTATTTTTCTACTTGGTCACTCTGCCTTGAGCTGTAAGGCTGGAGATGAAAGGACGGGTCATAGATGCCCTACTCTTCAGTGAGTCTGTTCTTTTCAAGTACATCTTTCAAATGACAAAAGGCCTTTCTCGATACATCCTGTGAATGATGGAATTCTCTTTTCCTTTAGACCACACCTTGAGCCTCGACTGAGCTGAGTGAGCGTGTACCCATTGAGTGCTCACATCACTGCAGCCGAGGGGTGTTGGCAGAGATGGAGGAAGGTGGCAGGGTAAGATGCTTGCAGCCAACCATTCCTTCAGAAGCGCTCAAATAACAGCCACTGCATGGCAAGCATCAGATCCCTGCATGCTGTCAATGGCTAATGCGCTAGGGTGGTAACCGAAGGGATGACATGTGAGTCCACCCCGAAGGACCTGGTGATATGCTTCCCAAAATTGTAGCCACTGCTACCCCTCTGGAGTGTATATTCTCAACAGCAAAATAAAACTGAGGAAAACGGCAATACAACAACAATAACAACAAGGCAACCATAGAGGACCCAGCACTACTCAGACATGTGTGGGTTTACCATAAGTTAGAGGCAAGCGAGAGCAGCTATTTCTATGTCAGGCATGGTCCTAGACTCTAGAGCTGTTTTGCCCAAAGTTACAAGAGCAAAACACATGCAGAATAGTCACTGGCTGTACACGGCGGTTTGGGTTGGAATTAAGTGAAATTGAATAAAATCTAGAAGGTGGTTTCTCAGTCACACTAGCCACATTTCAAGTGTGCAGGGTTGTAGGGGTGGATATAGGGCACGTTCATTGGCACAGAAAGTTCTACTGGACTCATGAAGACAGGCCAGAGTTGGCCCCTCCTTTCTAAGACGGTACACATGTCCTATGTACGTGGCAGAACTTACACGCCGTCCTGACTTCTATGGGAGAACATCTGCTTGCTCTAGCAGATACTTATTGTTCCAATCTCTGCACTGCGGCTGGCTGAAGACCTTTAATAAGAGTGCAGTGGGGATCTGAATAAAATGCCTCGGGGCCACCGGGGCTGGAGCAACCCTTCTGGCCTGGGAAAGTCACAAGAGTAAAACACAGTTATGTCCACTCGTTCCGTCTTCTCTATCAACGTATGTGCCTTGTTTCTGGGACAACAGAGAATACTTTAATAGCTGTATTCTGTAAGAAGCAATGATTATAATGTGCACTGACATTCTCGAAGCACTGGATTCCCTTGCTCTGTCTTTACCCAAGAGCCTGGACCGTAGGGTGGGAACCATCACGACTGCAAGACACACTTGGAGTGAGACTTCATGCCAACAGTGTTGTTTGCCCCACTCTGTCCAGAAACTTCCGCCTGCTCCCCCATCATGGGTCAGGTTCAGCGGTTATCCATGTTTCGTCATGGGCCCCCACGTTTCTATGGGTGGCCAGCAGCTATCTGTTACTGAAACTTCTGGAAGCAACTAGGCCTCTTCCCTCTTTGACAGGTCTCATTTCATTGGCAGGAGTAAGAACATGGTTGTGCCGTTCCAGTAAGATAACCCCTCACTTCGCTTGAGTGGGAGGAGTGTTTTCTGATGCATGTAGGAGAGAGACATCTAGTCATTGGCTGTGTTATTGGGGTGGGGAGGGAGAATGCTCCATGCCATCTGGGTCTAGTGCCAAGTATTTAGCCCTCAGGTCCCTTCCTGACTGGCATTGATGCTATTTGACAGAGAGGAAGTAGCCTAGGAGTGAAAGCCTAGCCCTGTTGGGACAGACTCTATTTCAAGCAAACCGATCCACTCCCTTAATGGCTTTGGGTAGGTCCTCCTCTTTGTGCCTGGGTTCTGCCGCTACAATAGACACAGAGGCAGCCCTCTTCTTTTTCTTTTTTATTTGCTCTATGTTTTGAAATCTTTACCCTCTTAATTGCTAGAGAGAGGAACCACACTGAACAATTTGGATTTAGTGATTTCTCTACGAGTGGTTCATTATGCAAGAGAAAGCCGAGGCTTTCTGCTTCTATAAAGAGTTGCAGTCTGGGAAACCTACCATGTCCTATGGGTTGCTCTGAGTTGGGATGGACCGGGTGACAGTGAGTTTTTGTTTGAGTGCTTCCCTAAGCCATTCGGCTCATCTCTAATGGAGTGTTCTGGAGTGACTCACTTGCGTCTGCCAAAAAGATAAATGGAAGTCCCGATCCTTTGTTCCTGTGAATGTACTATTGTTTGGAAAACGCGTTTGAAGGCACTATCTTCCTGGAGTAAACCCGCCCTCGTGACCCTTGAATCAATTTGAACTCATAACAGTCCTGGAGGACAGAGTTGAACTGCCCCATGGGCTTTCCAGCCTGTTAATCTTTGGAAGCAGATTGCCACATTTTTCTCTCTTGGAGCAGCTGTTGAGCTTATATTCCCATTGTTTTTCTTCTCAGCTGAGTGTTTTAACCAGTGTGCTACTCCAGGCAGTCCTTCTGACAGGAGTTGGTGGTCTTAGTCCTGTGAGATTGGTGTCCTTATCAAAGGGGGGACGAGACCGGCACAGGAGGCAAGCTGGTCCTGGGAAGATGCATCTGGAAGACCAAGATGCCAGGGAACGGTCCCAGTAGGATCTTCCCCTAGAACCCAGCCTCACTGAACTCAGGCTCTGGGCCTGCGGAGCGGTGGGATGGCACATTTCTGTCTCAATCAGCCACCTGCTGTCTAGTATCTGCATGCCAGTCTTAGGAAACCGAGACAAGGCTTGTGAGTTCACTCCGGATTCTCATCTCACGGGGCTACTAGAGGGGCCGGCACCTATGGGGAAGAGTTTGGAAGAGCCAAGCTTTCCGGTATATAGATCAGGTTGGCTAGGTTGTTGGTTTGCCCATCACACTCCTGTTTCTTTCTCCGCCCACCATCCCTTGAGTGGGGGTCATTTCATCAAGGTGACTGCCCCAACAGCTGTCCCTTCTAGAACCTGGACAAGAGAACAGCTTTAGCGGAAACCAATTTATAATCGAATCTGTGCCCATCAGATGTCCTAGCGGGGTCCTTGAATTCGGGAACGAAGGAAGGGACGTCCGAACACGACCAGTCCTAACGGAAAGGGAAGTCGACGTAGGCATTTTGGACTCAGTTCATCTTGATAAATGCAAAAGGACATCTGGCTTATGGAGAGAAACGACAATAGTTGGGACGTGCTTAGAGAAGCAGGTAGGTGACTCTGGATCACCAGAGAGAGGGAGATGGAGTGAGGTTCTGCACAGCAAGTTCCAGTTTCCATGCGATCCACCTCCATGTTCTACATGTGTGCTTTTTTTTTTTTGCCCCACAACCTAATGAGGCAGGAGGCATAAAGCCTGTCAGTTCCCTGAACACTGACAGGGGGATTTATCCAAGGTCGACCAGCTGGTTCTGAGACCAGTGCAAGGTTTGATTACAGGTTCCTGCTTCTATGTGCAAGTTTGTTGCTGCATTTATGGCATGTTATTTGGTGTTGCTGAAGGTTGAAAGTGAAATGAGAAGATTTAAAGAAACTATCTTCGTCCAATATAGGTATTTATTGCCCATTTTACGCTCCGAGCAATATCTGACCGCATCGAGGTATCTGCTGTAATAGCGATCACCTCACTGCTCAGCCTGTTTCCTGCTCAGGAAGAGAAATGACACACCCGTGTTTCCTCTGCTCTCCCCACTCCGATCATTGCTGACTTCTGTTAGATCAGAGAGGTGAGAGGTTACAAGGCTATCATATACGTCTCTTTAATCGGCATTTCCTCGTGGGTTGGACAGATTCTTTCTGTATTGGATCATAAGCTCCGGTGAAGCCTGCACCTTCAGAAACCATATTAGAACATACATGAGTGAGAATCATTAAAGAAAAAGCAGATGTATAAGCTAAGATTTAAGTCTGCGTGTTATGTCCAATCAAGGCTTTCTAATTTGTTTAGTACGGGAACCATTTCATCGAACACATATTTTCTTTGGAAATGAGTGTGAAAAGAAATGAAAGTGAAGTTGCACTGCTTGAGGGAAGGTGGTCGGCCCTGTTCTTTTGACCTCACGCCCAGCCCTCTACGCTCACGCTCTAGAACAGCGGTTCTCAACCTATGGGTCACAACCCCTCTGGGGGTTGAATGACCTTTCACAGGGTCACCTAAGATCATTGGAAAACACATTACAGTTTACATGATGATTCATCACAGTAGCAAAATGACAGTGATGAAGTCTCAACGAAACTAATGTTATGGTTGGGGGTCACCACAACCCGAGGAACTGGATGAAAGGGTCACGGCATGAGAAAGATTGAGAACCACTGCTCTAGAAGGTGGAGGGCCTGTGTGGAAGCGTACATTTTCTGACCAGTGATTTTGACATTGTGGGAAGGTATTGTCTCAGGAGAGCAGTAACTTTGAATCCCCCTTGAGCTTGCCCTCCCAGGCACTTCGCCAGGGCCCTTCGCTCCTCTGCAGGGCTGAGTCCAGGGCACTGTCGAGACAGGAGGCCAGTTCAAGACTGGTTCGCTCACGTTATGGCCTTGAGTCGTGGATCACTGTATCAGCATGTGTTTGTTTATGATTCAGGGGAGGCCCTTTCTGCGCTTCATCTCTGTCTTACGCATCTTCGTCCTTTCCAAGACCACGGGACCCCACACATGCTGTTAAAGGAGTCAGGGGAACAACTGTGTGTCGGCAGGAAGCAAATGACTTGAACCAGGGACTCGATTGCTGAGGGCCCGGAGCGATTGCTTCTTCTGTTTTCCTTCCCTGCTTGATGCCACACACGATGGTATTGTCGTGTTCTCAAGAGGTGCCCCGTGCGTGCGATTTCCCCTGCGCACCTAGTGAGTGTCTCCACAGGGAAGGGCTTTGGAGCGCCTAGTCCGCGCTGTCAAACTGACCGGGAGCCCTGAGTGCTTTTTAACCTCCGAGCCTCTGTGAAGGAGTCCTGCTGGCATACGGGCTGACGTGTACTGCACTGCCAGCCACAAGGTCAGCAGATGGGCTCCCTCAGCTTCTTTGTAGGAAGAAGGTGATATTGCTTCCTCCCATAAAGATGAAAAGTCCCGGAAACCCCAGGGGGCAGTTCTGCTCTGCCCTACCTAAGGGGTCTCTGAATTGGAAGCCAGTGGGTGGCAGTGGGGGTGGGATGGAGGGTTGGGGGTGGGGTTTCTGTTTCCTAGCTCTACAGCAGAGTGAATGGTATCTGTTTGGGCTAGATAATAAAGCACACATCCCCCTCAGGGCTGTTGTTGGAAGCAGTGTCTGTGAAGCACGAGGCACGGGCTCCGTGCTCTAGAAATGGTTCTTTTGCG
>NW_022103920.1:28843180-28844505 GCF_000313985.2 Echinops telfairi
CTGTGTTTCCAGTTCCTATCTGTATCAGTGTACATCCTCTGGTCTAGCTGGATTTGTAAGGTAGAATTGGGGTCATGATAGTGGGGGGGGGCGGCAGGGAAGAAGCTCTCCACTCCTTTCTAATGCCCCCCCCCACCTAAAAATCCACTTACTCACTTGTAACTTTCCGGCTTTGTGGAAGCTTGAGTGACTCATGACACAGTGGAACTGATGAAGTCAACAGCTGCTGGTAAAAAAAACTTAAAAAATTTTTTCCTTAATAGCTGTATCAACATGTGTTTGCTATTATCCAAAGTAAAAAAATATGTTTCTCGGACATGCATGGTCATCCTTGCTAAAATTTTCATTAGGGGAACTGGTGTGTTGACACGCGTCTACATGAATGCGATAGAGGAATCCTGGTGGAGAACAAAATCACGGAGGAGTAGAGTGAACTGGCAGTCCTAGAAACTGCACACATAATGCTGGCAGTGTGTCCTTTATTTCAGAACGGGTTAGATGATTCCCTTCATGAAACATTCCCTGGAAAAGCAGAGAGCTGGTATCAAAGCCTTCATCGTCTTTGGGATTGTCAGGCCACCAACTCATTGACCCATTCCACAAATAGTAATGGACTGTCTGTTGTGGCAAGATGTCTGCCGGAGCACTGTCTAAAAGGAGAGAGAAAGTAAACAAAAATCTTACAGAGTAAAATCTTGTACATAGACAATAAAATAATTACTCACTATGACATGTGGGGGAAAGGAACAAGACAGGAGGTTTTTAAAAGGAAGAACTCGATTCAGCGAGGAGCAGCGATGGACTGGCCTAGAAGTCAACACTTCCGTCCTCCCCACAAGAAAGAAGCTGACCAACGTGAAAAGCAACAACTGTCATAGGAGAATTGAGGTGTAAGCACAACGTTGTGCTCCTAAAACTGGGAGACCAGCAAAATCAGAGAATCACCCTGGACAGGTCGCAGAAGACCAAGACACCCAGGCAGAAGCCCACCACTGGAGGCAGTGGCATGGGGAACATTTAAATTCTACTAGGTGAAAATGTGAAGGCTTTTGACGGCATAGCTTCCTTATCCTTGAAGGCAGTTTCCCTCGGGTCAGTTCTGACTCATAGCAAGCCTATATGAATCAGAGCAAAATGCTGCCCGGGCCTGTGCCATCCTCACACTTGTTCTTATGTTTGAGCTCATCGATGCCACTGCTCTGCCAGTCTGTCTGGTCAGAGCGTTTCCTCTGCTTGTGCTGCCCCAGCTGCTTTGCCAAGCTTGATGCCCTTCTCCAGCGACTGCTGTCTCTCGATAACATGTCCATCAATTGTATGCTTTTTTT
>NW_022103920.1:28853850-28859811 GCF_000313985.2 Echinops telfairi
ATGTAATTGAAAAACACTATGGTGAAACGTTTTAAAATGTTGTAAAAACTTCTATCTAAGCCCCCTAATCTGAATAATTCTGTGAGAAGTTTTATGACCATGTTTTATATGTAAAAGAGGGTTGGATTTGTTTAACCGTAGTATTAAGCATGGTTTTCGTTTTTTAACCTGATCGCTGTCTGTGGTTGTGGTACTGCGGCTCCGCTCTCAGGTTCCAGGGCCAGACTCTTGATCACTGCTACTTTCCTAAGTGAAAAGGAATTTCATTCTTTTACTTTTTATGACGCCATTAGTAATGAACTTTTTCATAGGTTTGCTGTGAACTTCTTTTTACAAACTTTTCATGATTTTTCCCTTTTTCTTGGCATAACCATCTTTTTTTCTTGTGGATTTATCTGTTCAAGACTTTCTTCGACCATCTTATCAGTTAGTTGGTATTTGTCTCTGCTGTTGTGGATAGAGAGAAGTTCGACATTTTCCTGAGTTCACAGCCATGAACTCTTATTTGATGGGCTTGGCTCCTTTCGTGCTACCTTAAAGAGGCTTTCTGGACTACTCCCCACACCACCTCTCCAACACCAGATTGCAATTGGAAAATTAGAACATTTCACTATCAGCAGTTCAGCAGAGACTCAGTCCACTAGCCAGTGCTTAGAATTATGTAACCACCTTTGAGTTAAATGTGTAAAGCAGGAGCTGTGTACAGCTCCCAAAGCCATGAACAAAGTTGTCGGACCTGTGCAGCCAGAGATAGAGATGCTTTATGTGTGGCTGAACCCAAGTATAAACGAGTCAAGCCCTGATCTTGTTAATACACAGTGACTTGGAAGCCCCAACCATCAAAGCAAAGGAAACATCCTTGTTGCTTCACGGTTTCTGACACTGACCTTTTGTGTGGTCCTCATCAGAAGCATGCGTCCCTGGCATGTCCCAGAAGTGGGCTTGTTGGGCAAACATAAATCCCAGACCAAGTTACTAACTGAGCAGCCTCAGAGACTATGTGGCAGCCCCAAGGGGCATTCTGCAAAACTGCAGGAATGGGACTTCAGGGTGAGAGGTTGGAAGATGACTTCTTTGGCTGAATTGGCTTTGGAAGTGGTGGGTGCGAGGCATGGCATGGCATCATTCAGTACACCCTCCCTGAATGCAAATTGCCATTTACCAAACGGGAATGTTACTATTCATCACCCAAGGTTGTTGGGAAAGGTGATCAGAGTCCCGCTTTGGGTGGGACAGTCCCGATTTTTAACAATTTTTCTCCGCGTCCCGCAGCATTTTTAAAAAGTCCCGATTTTTGGAAAGAATGCATGACAAGCTAGGGTATACGGTTTTTGCCTGCCATGTGGCTATTTTGCCAGGATATGAGTTTTATCCATGGTGTCCCGCTTTACCAAAAAATCAGGTCACCTTCTTGTTGGGCCTCAAGCAAGGAGTAGAGAGCAAAGCCTGGGCGGTGGAGCTCTGGTGGCTTGGTGGGTGACATGGTAGTGGGTGGCTAGCAGCCAGGACAGCCGTCGGAAACTACGGCTGGAGGAGCATGAGGGTTTCAGTCTGGGAAATCTGCAGGGGCAGGTCTGTCCTGTCCCACCGGCTCACTGTGAGGCAGAATCAATCTGATAGTAGCGAGTTTGATTTGACCTGCAGTAGTGCATAACTTACTTTAGCAGAAAGACCCTGCCTACATGACTTACTTCGTAAGAACGAAGAAGGAAAAAACCTACCCCTCCCAATGTCCTACACACACACACACACACACACACACCTTTAAAAAGTGGACCGTTGAATCTGCTGAATTGTTAAACTTTTTTATTGTGCAGACTTGTAGCCTTTATAGGACATGCAGGATTAAGAAAGTGCAAAATATATCAGTAAGCGTATAACATATCAGCAGTCTTTGGGACCAGTGGTTGGGTGTGGCGGGGCCTAAGCATCTAGGTGGTACAGGCATGTCTCAGGATACCGTTTACAGATTGAATCAAGCAACTCCCAAAGTAGTTTTCCTTCCTGAAAGATACAGCTCTCTTTACACTTTAAAAGTCTGTAATATAGTACATTTTCAGTTATGTACACAGTTTAAACGTAAAACTATGGCCATGTCAGTGTCTGCCTTAAATGCAAAAAAAAAGGCTAAAAGTTGCTAATTAAAGTGCCAGGAAAATGGAAAGTAGCCCCCCACCCCCCGCCCCAAATTACACAAAGTTCCAATATGTAAATGAAAATAAAAATGAAAGCAAAACTGCAGGTTTAACAATGCCCCCAAGGGCAGGATCACAATAAAAACAGGAGGAATTAAAAAATGCGTTTGGGTATACAAGGCAGTTTTCTGTATGACTCAGGTTTACAGGTAAAATTCCTCAGTTTGAGTTCAGAAGAATTTGAACTTCTTCCAGCAAAATTACCTCAATCTTTTATTACTGCCCCCCCCCCCTCGCTCTAAAAAGAGGGATGTTTGGATTAAGTCCATGTGTCACAGCATAACAGACGGGTTGCAAGCGCTTTGCTTTGAAGGGGTTATGTTTGCAACAATGGACGGTCTCATACAATGGCCTCCATTTTGACAGCCCTTCCCCAGAGGCCCGCTGATCAGCGGAAAAAGGGCACACAATATTGAGCCACTAAACCACCCTGGTGATGGATTAGTTTGGATTCAGGAAAGCGTGGTTATTCTAGAAATAAGCAAAGCTTAGCAGAATGTTGATCTCATTCAGCGGATGAGAGGTAGGGGAAGTTGGCTTCTACCCCAGGCAGGCCAGAGAGGGCTCAGCCCTACTCATCCACCTGCATTTCACCTGACTTCGTGCCATGCTATTCCTGTGGCCCCTGTTTGACACAGATCAAGATGTTCAGGCCCAGGGAGGCTTCACCAGACTCTGCTTCAAGAGTCAGAAACCAGCTTGGAGAGCCAGGCCATGGGAGGTCTAACTTTGGTCTTCAGGAAAGCTGCTGACCTGAGACGGATTAATGAGTTGGCCCCCGTTTGAAAAGGACAATGTAAGAAAGAAGAAGGCACTGGGGTTCTTTTCTGTGTGACGGGTATTCAGGCACAGATCCCTCACAGGGTAAACTTTCAGGACAGGTAAGGCATGAGTCGGTTCCTAGGACTGAGGAAGATTATGTTGCTAACGTGATAAGGATCTTTAGATCCCATTGGGTCGTGAAAGTGAATGGGGGCAACCCACTAACTCTTCAGATGCTGCGTGGAGAGTCTGTTAAAAATCTGCCCACACAACAGTGTGCTCCTTAGCAGTAACCTAAGATTCTTCTCTTATGAAAAAATGATCAACATTGTAATGTGGGCCGTTGAGGTTGGTTTTTATTGTTGTTGTTTTCCGTTCTTCATATTTCTCTCAACCTATCATTTCCAAAACCAGAATTCATATGCAAATGGAAAGGTAATGCCAAAAAGGCGAATGGTTTAAAAAAATTCAGGTGGGTCAAAAAAAAAAAAAAAAAACGTAGCTCAGAAGAAACAAATGATAGTTATGAAAACCGAGAATGTGACTTCTTGGTTCTGAACCAGAGGTTCATTTTTAAACAGTTGCTGTGCTAAGCAACTTGAAACCGGCACCAAGGAAATGGAAGGAAAAGGATAGGTAGACTTCTATCCTCGAAATGTCACTCATATTTCTTTCTGCGTGCTGATGCGGATGTTGCTGAATATTTTGCCAATGGCCTCAAAGAGCGGGTCGCAGAAGGTGTGGACGTAGATGGAATAGACACGGCTGATGCACTGGATCTCGATCAGGAAGCTCTTGATGCATGGCACGACCGCCCAGATGTGCAGGAAAGAGAGGATGGCAAAGTAGACGCCCCAGATGAGTGCCATCGGGATGCCAAAGATGCCCGAGAGCAGACGGTAAAACCAGTATTTCGTCACAGTGAAGGTGGTGAAGCTGGCCTTCCAGATGCCGTCGAAACTGTGAGTCCCTTCTGGCTCTGCAATTACATCTTCGAAGTCAATCTAAAAAGAAGAGACCGAACAGAACGTGAGCCCAGCATACAGGACAAGAAAATAAAAACAGAAACTAGGCAGCAGCCATCGTTTCCATGGTAGTGTTCACGAAGGGGCAGTAGGAGATGTTGGGAGGCTGAGCACCTCAGCGCGCAGCAGCAGCATCACTTGGAGCTTGTCGAAGTCCAAACCCCACCCCACCCCCACCACCCCAAGGCTGCAAACTTGAGTGCTCAGTGGCTGCTAACTGGAGGTGGGTATACATTGCCTGAGGATCTGCATCCATGAAGATGCCAACCTAGAAACCCCACAGTGAAATTCTATTCTGCCCCATGGGGTCACTGGAAGTTGGAACAGATCAAGGGTACCCAACAATGAACACTTTTTGGGGTGTCGAACCAAACAGGATCTTTAACATGTTCTCTAGGCTTCTGTACCACATGTCAAGGTTGAGACCCACTGGGCTAAAGGAAACCAATGGAGAAGATAACATCCCCTGCCTTGAAGTAACACTGGAAGTCTGGCCACACAGAGAGGAGATCAAGAACTCAGTAAAATGTAACTAACATGGCAGACTTAACTGCCCAGCGAGAGCAAACCCAGTGTCATCGAGTTGATCCGAATTCATAGCAACCCTATGAGGGATTTCTGGGACTGTCACTCTTTGTGGGAACAGACAGCCTTATAATTATCTGAAGATGAGCTGGTGGGTTTGAACTGCTTGTGGTTATCAGCCCAATGCCTACCCCACAGCAGCACTGGGCTCATGGGAGAGAGTTAGGCACAATATCAAAAGAACATTAGCGCATAATTGATCATTGATTCCTCAAACGTTCAATCACTAGCAATTATCTTGGGAAAGTAGATTATTATGAGGTATGAAGCATCAAGAAGGATTCATGCCGGCGGTGGGACTTGAGCAGGGCTGGCAAACTGGGTATGATTTGAAGAGGAAAGAAGAAAGGACCCCTGAAATGGTGTGAGCAAAGTCCTAAGAGCAAGGAAAGGTGGGAACAATGCGTGTCACCACCAACCTATGGCCAGCAGGTCAACTCTGACTCAGCAAAGACCCTATAAAGGGTTTCCAAGGCTGCACATCTTTATGGGAGCAGATAGACTCATTGTTCTCCCTTGAAGGGCCTGGTGGGTTTGAACCACTGGCTTTACTGGTAGCAGTCCAAGACGTATGTGACCGTCCCACCAGAGCTCCGACAGATGCCTAACTCACTGTCATCGACAGATGCCTAACTCACTGTCATCGAGTCAATTCTGACTCATAGCGATCCTACAGAGTTCCTGAGACAGAAACTCTTTATGGGAGTAGACAGCCTCCTCTTTCTCCTGCAGAGCAGCTGGTGGTTCTGAACTGCTGACCTTATGGTAAGCAGCCCAATTTGTAATGCAGCACACGTGTTTCTATAGCCAAAGTAAATCTGTGTGATCAAGGTTGGAAGAACATGTTGAGGTCAGATGGGCTTTTGTTCTCCATGTGTTCTTGTTGTGTGATGATGAGTTGATGGACAATGAGCGGATTGATAAGTCTTTTCTCCCTCCAGGAGGCTGGTGTATCAGAGCTGCTACCCTTTGGGATAGTAGCAGAGTGCTAAACAAAGGTCCACCAGGCCTCCTATTCTATATTTCACAGGAAGCTCCTGATGATGTCAATGCAGGGCAAAAAGAATTTGATAATACTTTATCAAGATGAACTGGACAACAGGCCGGAGAAAAGAGACTCAAGGCAGGGAAATCCTGTTGTAATTCAAGTTGGAAGGGCCAACATTGAGTGAAGAATCCCAGAGACGTTAACAGGAAGTATCCACCAGACTTGGGTACTTCCAGATCGAAGCAGAAATAGCAGATACGCTTTGAGATCAGCTCTCCCTGCTGGGGAAACAGAGAAGACATTCACTGCAAGAAGGAAAGGAGAAGGGATGACACTTGGCATGAAGAGATAGTTTCGCCTTTGAACTAAAGTCAGAGTAGAGTTGTGAAGAAGGACTGATGATGGG
>NW_022103920.1:28860645-28865139 GCF_000313985.2 Echinops telfairi
CCCTTCCCCAAAGCTATAGAATACAGGGGCCTCAGATTTGCCTTCCACTCGGATTCAAGATGTTGTAGGAGTTTAAAAAATTTAAAGATAGCCTTGTTACTAAGAAGATTGGAGAAGTCAAACCTAATACCTCGAGCAGGCATCTTTAATCTGGAATCCAACGATAGCCAATGGTCCACAACTCAGCCTTGAAAGGTACGTATGTTTTGAATGTCCAATGGGAGAGAGTCTGCCACTTTTATTAGAAAGTAGGGTTAACCATTAATGGAGGCGAGGCAGCACCGCAGCACGGGTGGATGGAGAAGGAGGCCTGTTTCTCTACAGAATGGGCTCTTTAGAGTATGGCTGCTTGAAATCTTGTTTCCATGTCTGGAAGGATGACTAATATTTGTGGATGAGTTCTTAGGATCAGCCACTGTTCTAATTGAACTTACAGCAACTTTTTATTTGTTATTCCCATCTTGCGGACCAAGAAAAAAGGGTTTGAAATATTAATACATCATCCAGGTAAATATAAGAAGTGGTGTTGAACTTTGAATCTGATCTAAGTAATATCAGTTATTTGCTAAATACCACACCACTTTGAGCAAATAGTTATCAAAGTTTCAAGAAGGCAATTGTAGTATTCCATCATATAAAAGCACACCTTAAAATATTAATTTCATCCTTCTTCTCACTGTGATCATTTCCATAGGACATGGAATGATGACAGTGCTATGACGAAATGAGTCCTTTGTCAAGATCTAGGAACATATCAGGGTGTGTAAGGCTTCTTAACAATATTTTTCTAAGCATAAACATAAATACTTTTGCCAGCGACCTTCAAGGAAATTGTTCTGGGTGGCTGCTTTTGCCAGTGAACATGATTTTTCCTTAAACATTCAAGTGAATTTTGAGACGCTCTCCAGGAGTAGCCAACAATATGTTGTGAGATGCCCTTGGGTCTGTCCCTGATCACCAGAATGCAAGTTGGTGTTGTTAGGCACCGTGAAGTGCGTTCCGACTCACGGGCAGCCTATACACAACAGACCAGCCCTGTGTCATCCTCCCATATATTAGGTTTCAACCCATTGCTGTAAGCACCATGTCCATCTGTCTCTTTGAGGGTCTTCCTCCCTTTCATTAACCCTCTACGTTAGCAAGCATGATGTCCTGCTGCAGGGACTGGTCTCTTCTGATGATATGTCTAAAGTACACGAGACAAAATCTTGCCATCTTTGCCTCTAAGGAGCATGCTGATTTTACTTCTTCCAAAACATATTTGTTTGTTCTTCTGGCAGTCTGTGGCATGCTCAATCGTTAATGTTGCATTTGTTTAATCTTTAGAAGTAGCATATTTTATAAATATATTCCACCCCTCATCTGTCAGCTTGCCACGGTCCGGTAGCTTCTGGGTTGTGGTGATGCTGGGAGCTCTGGCATCAGTATTTCAGGACCAGGAGGCTCGCTCAAGGTGGATAGGCAGCAGCGGAGCTTGCAGACCATGAGAACCTAGGAAGAGGGAGCTGGCAATCTACTTGGAAGACAAATGGTCAATGAAGACCTTATGGATTATGGTGGAACAGTGGACGAGGAGTCCCGCAGGTGGGACGGCACTCGCATTGTGAGTGGAGAAGCCCTGGCTCCTCCGTGGATCGTTCATCTTACTGATGTGGCTGGAGTCCCTCTCCACCACTCCGGGACCTTTGGTCGCTGAAACGGTGTGACTCCAAAATGGGCAGAAACATCTGGAAACACACACCGAGTAAGGCCGAGAATGGCAAAATTTAAGATTGGTATGAATTTAGGAAATCTAGAATCGATCATGCACTAATAACTGGAACTAATGATTGGAATGCAAAGAAGGATCGATGGCTGGAAAATGTGACTTTGGAGACAGAAATGATGCCCGAGTTGGCATGATAGAATTTTTGCAAGGCCAGCAACCTATGCATTGGGAATACCTTCCATCAACAACATATGCATAGCCACACCTGTGTATTTATTTGTTTATGAATAATTTCATCTCATTTATTTTGGACATGTGGTCAGAAGAGACCAGCCCCTGGGAAAGGACACCATGCGTGGTAGCGTGGAGGGGCAGCGGGAAAGAGGAAGACCCTCCGTGAGACAGACTGACACCGTGGCAGCAACATTGGTCTCCAACCCAGAAACAGTTGAAGACAGTGCAGGCACAAGCGAGATTGCATTCTGCTGTACACAGGTCGTTAGAAGCTGGCACCAACTTGATGGCACCTACCAACGACAAAGGAAACCCATTCCAATAGTTACTATTTTAATCTTGAAAAATTAAGAATACGAAAGTACAGCCAATTAGATGCAACTCTGAACAAGAAAGTAAGGCAGGTTAAAGGGAAAAAAAAACAATGGCAGCGGGAAGTTTTCTCAACTGTGACAGAAACAGGGTGTGTGTGTGTGTGTGAGAGAGAGAGAGAGAGAGAGAACTATATTATAATTCATGTAAAGTCCTTAGTTCGTAACCTGAGACTTGTAGTAGCTTCCACCAAGTTGCCTCCGATTCACGATGACTCTGTCCACACTGTGATGGGGTCATCGTGACCCCTAGGTTGTAAGGGCTTTGACATCGGGTTTCATTGGCTGACTTTCTGGACGTGGGTCCCTAGGCCTCTCTTCCCTGTTTGTCTTCATCTGGAAGCTCGTTCTACTCAAACTGTGTGGCAGCTGCAATACCAGGTAGGTGGTGTGGCTGCACATGAGGTTTGGTTTCCTGCCTGCAAGGTGAGAATTTACTACGGAGCCACCAGTGCCATTCAGAGGGGGCTTCCCACTCCCATTAATGGCGTCCTTTCTGACTCAGGTTTCTCTGCAGGGCAGAGGAGAAGTGTTCCATAGGGCTTCTGCAGCTATAAATCTATGGAAGCAGACTTCCCGGGCCTCCTTTCTTGGAGTGGCAGGTCGGTTCCATTCCCCAACCTTGAGGTTCGCAGTCTAGTGCTTAACTTATGGTGGCATCAGGGCTGTCTGCGTGGGGCTTAGAGAACGTCATATAGCAGGCGCTTCATAAATAGTGGCATTCAATAATTCCCTTTCTCTGGATGACTTTTTAGTACACAAGTGTAATAACAGAACCTGTCCACTGCATAACATAGTGTGGCTGTGAGATCAAACCCCACCATAGTGACCCAAAAGGACTGACTTCTCTCTGTGGTCAGCTTCACTACTGCCCTCCAAGGTGCTGTTAGGTGCCACCCATACAGTTCTGCCTCATGGGGACCCTGACTACACCAAACAGAACAAAACACTACCCAGTAGAAACCCTCCAGGAGACATGCCTTTATTTGAATCTGACAGAGCAGAGTGCTGTTAGAAGACGAAGAGGCCTGTCTTGGATAAAACATGGCTAGAGTGCTCCTGAGAGACAAAGATGGGGAGACTGTGGTCTTACATACTCGGGACATGTCACGAGAGCGCAGTCCCTGAAGAAAGGCATCATGTTTGGTAAAGTAGAGGGGGCAGAGAAAACAAGGAGGACCCTCAGTGCGATGGCTTGACACGGTGGCTGTTACAATGGTCTCAGGCATGGGCATAATTGTGAGGATGCTGCAGGGGCTGGCAGTGTTTCATTCTGTTGTGCACAGGGTCGCTTGGAGTTGGAACCAACTTCGTGGCACCTCACAATAACAAGGAGGTTAACACATTGGCCAAGTTGGTACAACTGCCAAGTGGCAAAGCTAGGACTACTTCTACTCCAATGGTGAGTTTGTCTTGCTCACACAACCCAGAACTAGCCAGGCTTGAAGTCGTCTTATCCCCTTAAATTTCACACAGAAGAATACACCCCTGAAGACCTTGGCATTTTGATTACTAAAGGAACCATGCTCATTAACCTTTTCACTTTGTCAGCGCATCTAGTAACTAGCTGGTTTTGAATTTTGGGTTCAGATTGTATTTTTACGGCCCTGCACAGTACAGTCTCACAATCCTGGGCATCCCGCCAAGGCCCGCACCCTCTCATTGGCAGATAAGGAAACTGAGGCACAGAGAGATTACATTGGGACAAACATTCTAAAGGTCTCAAGTGAATCAGTGGAAAAGCTGAAATTAGAACTTCCTGATTCCCAGACCTTTGGCCAGGCCTGCTCTCCACACTGCTTCCCAGAAGCTTCCACTGTCCTCGCTCTACCCGGCTGACCCCATTCATTTCACTAGGCCTCTCCTAGGCATCTCTGACATTAAAGGTACATATTGACTTAAAATATCACTCTGGATGAATCAAAGAGAGACCCTCTTCAAAAGGTGACCTTGGACAAGTTTTCTACCTCTGTTTGGAGGGAGGAAATCTAGAGGAAACATTACAAAAACAAAACAAAAACATTCATTGTCAATTTTGGTATGTATTCACACTTGGTACCAAACCCAACACAATTCTGCCACATGCGCATTCATTACGTGTGAAGGCATCTCTTAAATTTCACACCAGCCCAAAGCACAGTTGCTTCAGGAGATTCACAGCTATTTAAAGTTGAAGGAGCC
>NW_022103920.1:28866516-28868393 GCF_000313985.2 Echinops telfairi
CGGAGGATGTGCACTGGCACAGATAGAAACTGGAAATACAGGGAATGCAGGACAGATGAACCCCCCAGGACCAGTGGAGAGAGTGGCGATGTCAGGAGTGTGGAGGGAAGGTAGGGTAGAAAGGGGGAATAGATTACAAGGTCCACATATAACCTCCTCCCTGGGGGACGGACAGCGGAGAAATGGGTGAGGGAGACGTTGGATGGTGTATGATATGACAAAATAATAATAATTTATAAATTATCAAGGGTTCAGCGGGGAGAGGGAAGTGGGGAGGGAGGGGAAAAATGAGGAGGTGATATCAAGGGTTCAAGTAGAAAGCAGGTTTTGGAGAATGATGATGCAACATATGTATGAATGTGCTTGACACAATTGATGGATGTATGGATTGTGATAAGAGTTGTATGAACCCCTAATAAAATGATTTTTTTTAAAAAGAGTCCCATTTGAGATAGAGAAATTAGTGGGCAAAACAGTCTGATGTGAGGCCCAGGATTTCCCACGTAACAGCAGTCACAGGATTGGTTTAGGGACTCACCTCACCTCTCCCAGGCTACCTGCTGTGTCCTGCACCCTCCATCTGTCTGGCTGCTCTATTGCATGGTCAGGGTAAAAGGTGCCTGCACTTGGGTGTGAACGTGGGCAACGTCTTGAGTTGTATAGAGAGGCCCCATCACTCACCGATGCTTGAGTGATGGGGCCTCTCTATGCATCTTTCCCCAGTGTGCTCAGCGCTCACATGCATCACCAGTTTGATTTATCCCACTTCAAAATGATCAATCCTGAGTCTCGTTTCCTTGGGGAGCAGCCCTTCTGCAAGAGGGCTGGCCTTGACCTTGACCGGAACAGCACACTCTTTACTCTTGGCTTGTCTTTGGAGCACAACTAGATCTCGATTTGGATCTTTTACAAACAAAGGGAGAAACAGACAGGCACGAAAGAGGTACGGGGATGCCTCAGAAGAGGCTCAGCAACTCCTCCAAAGACTTGGGTTTTTTGTTTTGTTTTTGTTTGATTTTTTTCTTCTGCTCTCCGTGGAACAAGTTGCCCTTCTGGCAAGAACCACGGTGCAGACGTCAAGATCAAAGGTTTAAGAATGTGCACTCATGATAGTTCTGTGTCTTAATAAGGAGCCAACCGTTTATGTTACCGGATTTTTATAAATGACATTAAATACCTTCGTGCAGCACTGGCTTATGAGGCTGCCGTCTGAGAAGCCTCAGTTAAACGGCTAGCAGCGGACGTCCAGGCGAGCAATCTGTCTCACTGCTCTTTGATAAGAGTGGGTGAGCCCAGTAAAGCTCAGGAGAGGCATCTGTTCATTGTAACTGAAGGCAATCATTTATAAATAGTTTAAATGAGCACAGAACTAAAAAAAAAAAAGTATGGGATCATTTTAATCTCAAAATCTGGCCACTTTTTTTCTTTCCATGAATAAGAATTGGGAAGGAAACCAAACACAGTTGGGATTTGATGAGCAATAAAGGTTGCACATTTTATTCTGCTGGGAAAGTAACGCTTTTTAGCCCAGGATGGAAATTGTGATTGTATTGGAAATATAGAACACATAACAACACCACCCCACAAATATGCTTAAAAAAAAAAACACCCCACAAAACCAGTCTGTTGCCTGCCCAGCATTCAGAAGCCCCTTTCTTCGCTGCTAAATGACTCCCGGTTTATTCAGGCGTGGTCAATAATTCTTTGATCTTCACACTTGATTGATTTAAACAAGCCAGGGTAGTGCGAGTCACCTTGGTAAGTGATCGGTTTGATGTAGACATGTGGCCCGTTCTGGCCAATGAGATTTAAGCAGGAGTTTGCTGGGTGGGACTTTCTGTGGAGCATCATCTTCCTTAATGAACGAGATTGAGCCA
>NW_022103920.1:28869566-28871794 GCF_000313985.2 Echinops telfairi
GAACTTGAGCTGGACTGGACTGGGATGTTTTCTTGATGTAGAATTACTTCTTGATATATGTAAAGCTCGTTCTTACACATATATGCTAGTCACTGGATTTGTGTCTCTGATCTGTCTGGACTGACACAGAATGGATCAGAAAACATGTGCTTCACATCAGCATTAGCAAAGCATAAATAAGATGCCGCTTTGACTAAGAATACGACCGTTCCTGTACCAGACAGTATCTAAGGTGGCTGTCAGCGGCCCTTTACCCCGATACTCATATCCTTGGGTAGTGCCCTCCCTGGGAGTGTGCTCTGGACTTGGTGAATGACCTCTGAGTAATAAAATAGGATAAAACGTATGTGATGTCACTTCCAATATTCAGTTACAAAAGACGGTGACATTCATCTTATTTGCCTCTCCCCCTTTCTTGCTCTCATGGAAGACAGCTGCCAGGCTGTCTGACTTGCTCTGTGGAGAGGCCCATGTGGCAAGGACTTGTGGGATGTCTCTGGGCAACAACCAGTGAAAAACTGAGACTCAGTCCAACAGCCTGGAAGAAATGAATTCTGTCATCGACCATGTGAGCGAGTGGAACATCCCCAGCTGTGCCTGCAGATGACTCTTCCCTCAATATCCCACTTGAAACCAGCGAGAGGCTGAGCCAGAACCACCCATCTAAGTCCTACTCTGATTCCTGACTCACAAACTGTGAGATGATAAATGCGTGCTGTGTGAAGCCACTAGGTTTGGGGGTTATTTGTTACACAGCATGACCTAACTCATACAATTCCAAACAACAACAAAACAATCAACTTCCTTTATTTGAGTTATTTCTTGTCCTCTATTTTATTGCTGTCTTCTGCTCTTGCTGTTTTTTAGTGACCTTCAAGCTGGCTCCTATTCGTGGTAGTCTGAAACCCTTCCTGGTGCTGCACCATCTTTACCATCTTTGTTATGTTCGAATCTGTTGTTCCAAACACTGTCGATTTTGCCTGTGCTCCAAACCAGAGGGTCCCCCCTCTAGCACTATATTGGACATGATTCTGTAGTCATCCACAGAGTTTTCAAAAACACATCCGCAAGCCTTTCCTCCTACTTACCATGGAGACCCGCCCACCCTGGACGACCATTTTCAAAGTGACAAAACAGCCATTGCAGTGTGACAAATGGGTAGCGATTATTTTTCTACTAGACCTGCGTTCCCAAAGGCGGGTGGTACAGCCTGCTGGGCACGCTGGAGCAATGGGGAGGTCTCAGCTGCAAAAGCAGATACCGACTTTTTATCCTGGATCGTGGACTATAGAACAGAGGTTTTCATTGCCGGGAGGGCTGAGTAATTTTTTTTCCTGGAAAGATGGCAGGAGGCCAAATAAGTTTAGGAATCTAGGAACTAGACAATTCAAATTTCATAATGCTGAAAAATGTATACAATGAATATATATAAGCCTACATTTTAGTCCAGGGACACAGGGCAAGATGAACAGGAAATAACAATATTTCTAATTAACTACCATTCAGAACCAGACTGTTAATATCAGGAAAAATCTGAGCTATTGACAAGTATTTCTCTAACTGGCTTTGAGTCCATTCTGATTCATAGCAACCGTATGGGGCAGAATAGAACCACCCCTGTGGTTTTCTGACTGTAACTCTTTCTAAGAGTAGGAAGCCTCATCTTTCTCCGAGGAGCGGCTTGTGGTTCCAAACTGCTGACCTTGTGGTTAGCAGCCTAATGTATAACCCACTACACCACCAGGGCTTCTGGTAAGTATTTAGGTAGTGCTATCAATCCATGTACCTAAAAAGGCTTAAATCTACACCTCAGATATGCACCAAACAGGGAGAGCCAGCTCCATTTAGAAGATGCCTCACCAAATCTGGACGCTGACATAATGCCCTGGGGAAAGGTGCTCTCAATCTGTAGTGTGGCACTAGAACATGGGGGAGGACGCAGGTGAAAGATGTAGCTTCTCTGGCTCCGTGTGAGACCCAGAGCAGATTCCCCGGGGTGGCCCCTGGGAATGTGCAATTTGAATGCTCATCACCCTCCCCTCCTTGGTGACACAAAAGACTTCACTTAGGGAAGCTTTGAGCTAGAGTATACATGTGCCCTTGGGGGTTCAGTGGTGGCCCTTGTGGGTCCCTTTCATCTGCATCACTCTGGCCCCTCTGTGAATTGTAGCCCATCTTGCTTCCTGCTTCTTCTCCAGAGCTCCTCCCAGGCAGGGTGGTATCTAGAC
>NW_022103920.1:28872420-28873434 GCF_000313985.2 Echinops telfairi
AATACATATATGAGTGTCTATGGATTTGTTTCTCTAGTCTACCCAGACTAACACAGCAGGAATGCATGACCATTATTTATTTATGAAAAATACACACACTAGCAGAAGTCTTGATTAATTTTCATTATTCTCAACCCCACATAAGCAACTGTGTGTTTTAAATCATTAAATGTGCACTCCCAAAGCCGGTACCCAGCCTAGGCAGACACAGAAGGGACTCGTTTCCCTCTTCCCACACAGATTTCCAACATGTGGCTCTCCCTTTGAAGCCAACGTAATACATGTTGTTGTGAGTGTGTGGACACAGAGGGGGTAGAGAGCTAGCACAATTAAATGTTCCCAGAACACAGGCATTTCCCTCTGAGCCTACTGGGTTTTCTCGGCGGCGAGCTTTCCGGGGCCCCACAGGTAGAACTCGAGAAAAGGCCCAGGGCTTTGGCCCAGCATCACAGAAACACGCAAGCAGCTACAGCATGACAAGCTGACAGACAACGGGTGGACAGTATGACAAAAGGACAGACACGGAGTGCTTTGGACATGTTAGCAGGAAAGAAGCGTCCCTGGCAAAGTCCTCAAGCTTGGTGAAGTAGAAGGGCAGCAGCCCTAGGGATGGGTTGACACGGGGGCTGCCCTAATGGGTTCCAACAACAACCAGGCTGAAGAGGGCACAGGACCATTCAGGGTTTTGTTTCGTAAACAAATGAGTCAGACTCATTACGATGGCCCCTAACCACAACAACTGGTGGGAATAGTTGAGCTGTGTTCTTGGGCTTGACCACTGGCAACCTTGGGACGGCAGGAGGCAAGAAGGCCACATAGCTAGGCAGAGTTGCAAGCTGGGTGAGAGTAGAAAGATGGGCTCTTCTTTACCGCTGTGAGTCAGAAAGGCTGGGTGCTGGGGTGGGCTTGGAGAGACCTGCAGCCCCTGACTTGGGTGTCTAGCTGGGATCCTAGAGTAAGTATCTCCATTAGGAATGACCTCGCCCTTGTTGGCTGCCCAGGATTGTAAAAGGC
>NW_022103920.1:28874258-28876032 GCF_000313985.2 Echinops telfairi
CAATAAATGCTGTGGAAGAATTTTAAAAAAAAGAAAGAAAGGACATGAAGGAGGGGCCAGCTCCAGCTTCAACATCTTCACCATGGTATGTCCGACAGTCTGGGAGGGGAGGCATTTACAGAGGCTCTGGAATAATAAGAAGGAAGGCTTCGAAAAGCTTTCGGGAAATGGGATTTTAAAAGGTAGTGTAACTTTCCCAAGAACTTTTTGATGCCCCCTCATAATAGCTTACGAATTCAGTGGTTCTCAACCTTCCTAATGCAGAGACCCTTAAATACAGTTCCTCATGTTGTGGTGAGCCCCCAGCCATACAATTATTTTCGATGCTATTTCATAACTGTAATTTTGCTACTGTTATGAATCGGACCATCCCCTGTGAAAGGGTCGTTGGACCCCCAAAGGGGTGGCGACCCACAGGTTGAGAACCGCTGGCTTACATGCAGCGCTTGCGCCGCTTCTTAAAAAGAAGCCCTGGGGGCCTGGTGTTTACTCATTGAGCTGTGATCCTCGAGGTCAGCAGCTCAAAACCACTCTCCACTCCTCAGGAGAAAGATGGGGCTTTCTACTCCAGTGAACAGGCAAACTCTTGGAAACTCATGGGGCCAATTCTACTTTGTCCTCCTGGCTAGCTCTGAGTCGCATGGACTCAAGGGCAGTGGGGTTCTAGGGTCTTCATAAGGAGGTCGAGTGCCACAGTGGTTACGTGTTGGGCTGGTGACCTCAAGGTTGGTGCTTCAAACCTTCCTGCTACCGTGTGGGAGAAAGCCGAGGTTGTCTACTCTGGTAAACACAGGCAGTCCTGAAACCCTAAGGAGCAGTTTTACTCCGTCTTTTAGGGTGGCTAGGAATTGGAATCAACTCAACAAAGGGCAGTGAGTGAGTTGATAACTGTCTTCAAGGAGCACTTGGGTGGTGTAAACAGTTAATTTGTTCTTCAAGAGCCAAGGGTTCAAGGTCCCAGTACGAAGAGAGGTACTTCGGAAGACAGACCTGGTAACCCACGTGTGAAAACTCAGCTCTGCTCTCTCGAGATGGCCATGGGCTGGCATAGAGACAGCACTCACGCTTCATGTGTCCCAGTGGACTCACCTCACACCCATAGGGAACAAGCAAGGGCATTTTTATCTTCCCCATTTGAAGACCGAGCCTCAGGGAGGTTGTAAATCAGCGAAGGTTACATAACTCATCGGTGACTGGATGGAACTCGGGACTAGATTCCTATCTCAGTTCTCTCTGCACCGAGGTGCTGCTTCTGCTTATGAACCCTGCTCAGTCCGCAAAATGCAAAAAATGCGCTGCGATCAAGTCCCTCCCGACTCATAGTGACCTTATGGGACAGAGTACAACTGCCCTGGTGGTCGTCCGAGACTGTAACTCTTTACAGGAGGAGAAAGCCTCGTCTTTCTCGAAGCTCAGTCAACAGAGACCTCCACAGGAACCCCTGAACCCACATGCTCTGGTGATCCACCCTCGCCAGCTCCTGTGCTCTCCGACCTACTGCCTTTGGCCAGTCTACACAGCTGTAGTTATTCAGATCCTGGGGACCAATCCCAACCAAAGCAAAAACACGCTTCAGTCTCTATTATCTACATGGCTTTTCTTTAGGGGTGAAGATTGCTGAAGTAATAGGAAAGGCCTGCCTGGGCTCAGCAGATGGCCTGGCCATGTCCACCCAGGAGAGGGCATGCAGGGGAGAATGGCCCCTCCCCAGTCTCCAGCTCCTCTCTGGCTGAGACCGTGGGTCAGTGGACTGCCTTCTGCTCACCAGGGACAC
>NW_022103920.1:28876370-28877901 GCF_000313985.2 Echinops telfairi
TTCTGTGTTTCCACCTTGCAAGTCTGTATTCTTTAACTACTGGGCATGCTGGGGGAACAGCTAGTTATGAGAATGATCCCCACTGGAAGGAAACTAAGAGCGCTTTCTCTCTGAGCAGAGATACCAGAAAGGGAAAGGTCTCCAACGCTCTTAGCCTGCCCTTTGTGACACATATTCATTTGTTTGAGCCACAGCGTTTTCAACACTGCAACCTCTTCAATCCACTTCCTGACGACAGGGGTGGTTTCCTTCCATTCAGTAAGTCAAACTGGGGTTACTAATAGCTTTAGTCTTACCTCATGGCTGGAATTTTTCTCTCCCCTCCAGTGCTTTGAGTCTGTTTATTAAACAAGTAGAAAATGAATGAACTACATCTCCGCTCTGCTTGACCGGCAAGGAGACGGGATTTGCACGAGGGTGCTGCAAGGCCCAAGCAAAGCGAAGCATAGCCCATTGTACACGGAATTGCTTGACACTCTTGAAATGAGGCTGCCAAGAGGAAGCAAGCCATCTCCCTCTATGGCAGGGTTCTCCCCCTTGGAACGGTTGGGTTAATTCTTTGTTGTGAGGGGCTGTGCTGTGCATTGTGTAAATATTAGCATCGACCCTGGAATCGAACCACTAGATGAAAAACAACAACAAGAAGCTCATTCCCCTCAAGTCAAGTCCATAGGACAGGGCAGAACTGGCCCTGTGGGTGTCTGAGACCGGGGCTCTTTATCACAGTAGAAAGCCTCACCTTTCTCCTGCAGAGTGGCTGGTGGTTTCAAACTAGTAACCTCAGGGTTACCAGCCCAACTCCTATCCACTACACTACCGGGGATCCTTGTTGGAAAGGGGCAATGCCGAAAGAACGATCTCTTGTTGCTCAGGCTGCTGAGCAGGCCTCAGAAAGCAGTGTTCTCCCGGCCACTCCCTTTGTGTTTATTAAGAAATAATATATGCTCTTTTCATTGTGGAAAATATAGATGGAACCAAACATTTGCCATTTTAACATATTCATATGTATAATGCAGTGATTCGGGAAGGTGAGCATCATGGAATGCCAGCTTAATAGAACAAAGTGTTCTTGCATTGAGGGGGTATTTGAGTGGAGGCCCAATGTCCATCTGCTACCTTAATACTAAACCTATAAATATATGCACATAGATCTATTTCCCCATCATCATATAAAAATATATTTACACATGTACATGCCACAGCTATATTTTTAAGGAACACCTGTGACCCCCTGTGGTTTTAGGAGGCCACTTGTAGAAATAAAAGCTGCTTAGGGGCCACTCCTTGCTAGGTAAGAGGCTCTGAAAGCAGACCCTCAGATCAGAGCAAGCTTGATGATAGGTTATTGTGTTGCTTTGGGAAGGCACTATGGCCCCTGGGTTAATAGTATGGGGATGGGGATAGGAATCAATGTTTGCTTCCTTGTAAGCTACTGTGCCTTAGTTCCTCCTCTGTAAAATTTGGATAAAAAGAGTATGCCTCAGAGGTAGCAATAGTACCTCCCTCCAGTAGTGAATGCGTTCTTATACAG
>NW_022103920.1:28878001-28879581 GCF_000313985.2 Echinops telfairi
GCCCACTCGACACAGCAGTAAGTGTTGCATCAGGAGCCCCCAGGCGTCCTGATCCGGTGGGGGCTTCAGGTGCCGTGTCAGGACATCGAGGTGAGAATTGGGAACAGAAGAACCTTTGGGTTTTCCTGAGACCTGTCTATGCAGGTGGCTGCTCCGTTTGCTTCGTTCCATGACGCTGGCAAGAATGATTAGCTCACCTCTAGTAAGTGAGCCAGCCTTTGGGTGCTCATTACCACGGGCCCCACATGGGCCAAACATGCCCTTGGGAAGAAGATTCCCCAACTGATGAGTGTCTGCTTGTTTCAGAGAAAGCCAGCCCAGTACCATGTAGATGGGACTCTCTGCTTTGGATTCACCCCTTCTTAGCATTCTCCTGTCCTTTAAAGACACCCGCCCACTTTCTCCATCTTTTGAGTTTTCTTAGCATGGCATATTGTTGCCTTGAAGTTCTCCCATTTCAAAAACTTACAATAAACCTCAAGAAAGCAATGGTGCTACAATTCGTGCCTTTCATGCCAGAGATATGGGTTTGATTCCCAGCCACCACCCACTGGTCATTGATGCCATGAGGCCAAACAAGTGTCACAGCAGCTTCCGGACGAAAATGCACGAGGACAGATGGCCTGGCAATGGACTTCTAAAACTCAGCCGAAGAAAGCCCCCCGGGTCACAATAGCCAGTACATGGGACTGGGCAGCATTTCCTTCCCTTGTGATTGGGGGGTGGGGGGAGGACCATGAGCCAGCTCACAGAAAAGATGAGCATTGTTTTCAGCCCCTTTGAAGCTGCTGACAACTTTCCTCAAGGGTAAGATGACCTCTAAGGAGCTTAAGTGTTGTGCTGCTAACTGAAAGGCTGGTGGTTCAAATCCACCAGCTGCTCCTTGGAAGCAAGCTGAGGCTGTCTGCTCCCATAGAGATCTATTGTGGAAACCTTAAATAGCAGTTCGGCTTTGTCTTCCAGCATCATATGATCCCACTTTCCAAAGCCTTTCTATACCCCTCACTGAACCCGACAGTCCTGTCTGATGGGGAGCACAGGCAGGAGTCTAACACCACTGTGGTGCCCTTGAGCGCCATTGGCCATGAGTCTTTGGGATCCCGGAACAGTCTCTGCAGTCCCCACGGCCTCACCTCTTCATTATCGCGAAAAACACCTCGTTGCCGATGGCTCTGCACAAAGCAGGGTACACTTCTTTTGATCTCCCCACTCCCCCCCAGTCCTCCAGCTTCTGGTGTTGATTTGATGGCACTTGGTGATGTGGAGTGTCACCCAACAAGTGACATGGAGCAGGGAACAGGGTAAAAATAGGCCAAGCAGGGGCCAGTGGCAGGAGCTTTGAGCGGAGGGGATTAGTGGTGAGCTTGAATTCAGAGGAGCTTTGGGGACTCTTATCCTTGCCCCCTTTGAGGAGAAATAATTGCAGATCTTTAAAATATTAGAAGTTCTCTTCCCCAAAATGTAACTTCTTTGGGGGGGGCGCATTGTTTAAAGCACAGAAATTCTACTTTATCAAAACACACTATTGTAAAGATTCAGCTAGGACCCCACCCCCACCCCCACCCCTGCCCCAGTACTAA
>NW_022103920.1:28879782-28882151 GCF_000313985.2 Echinops telfairi
AGTTTGGACAGTTTGGAAGGGTTAGTAGCTGTGCTCACTGATTGCTTTCATTTATTCTCACCTGGACATAACTTTGACATGAGGTGGAACAAGAGGTAAGAGATGATTGATCAAGAGGTATGAGATTAATCAAGTAGATGCATTCTCATTTTGCTGATGAAATTTGGGGTCAAACCTATGGGCTTTGATACTGCTTTGCTTGGGGAGCTGATGCGTTCATTCCCTAAGAATGTTAAGGTGGTCTGGGTTTCAAACCCCCCTGTATTTGCCTCCAGCAGCCTACAGCTGTATGATGGGATACAAATGGTGCAGGGTTCTAACAGCTAAACTGAGAATGTGGCTCAGAGAGAAACAAGACTCTTTGCAGCTGGGTCATGGGAACATCTGACACAAAGTACTAATGCTTCTCCCCTGTAGCTCTCAGTCATCAGATCCGATTGGTCACAGATGGACTTTTAGAGAACCCCGGAAATGTGGCCACACTGATTAGGTGAACTGGGCAACCCAGCCAGCCTGAGCTTTTCCTAGTGAGCCAGGCTAATTTTTTAAAGGCCATCCCTCTGACTGAAGCTGCAGGTAAGGGTGCATTTCTCTGTGACGTGCACTCAGACGGATTGGCTGGTTGCATAAAGACAAACAACCCCAAATAATAGGACAACATCACAAAAGACACCACCACTGAAAGTTTGTGATCAACTTTGGGAGGGATTCCCTGATTCTCCTGGAACACAAACAGCCAGTTTGGAGGCCAGGGCAGTCACAGGGAAGACCGCAGGACTCTGAGCCAGAGCGGAAGAGGGCATGAACTCTGATCTTTGTCTTCCCAACCAAATGCTGACGAGTGGCATGTGTGCCTCGGCCTGCCATCTGTGGACAGCTCCGTGTTTCCACAATGGTTTATCAAAACCTCACGGCCAGAATATTAAGTGTGAGGCTGCCACCTGGTGAAATGGAGGGAAAGGTTCATGAAAACATGGCCGCTGAGGAGCTTCTGCCATTCTTTCTGCGGTATGGACTTGGCCGTATTTCCCTCTGTTATGAATACTGGCCAACAAGCATCACCAATTCTTAGAGATGAAAGCGACTCAGAGATCATGGAACTACTGAGTAGAATGTATCGAAGACTTCTAAGGTCCAAGGTCCATGTCTATAAGCAGACTAGAGTTCAGATTTCCTCCCAGAGGCTCAGTTTCCCCATCTACTCTGAGGAGTCAAGAGCACCATTCAGTGACTCGACTCGGTGTCCATTCTCTGAGTCAGCCACTGGGCACAGGAAGTAAGCCTGTTGGTCCCTTTGTCTCCCAAAGCTCCCAGAGCCCCTGACAAGGCAGGGATTTGGCTGCATTGCATCACGTGCTCCATGCCTGGTACCCTTGAGCCATAAATCCAGGGAACCAGAGGGGGATGAGGACTCAATTCTGATACTCTCTTATCTGCTGGTCTTCCTCTTGGGAACAGAAAGTGACAAAGGCAAAGGAGAAAGGACAGAACTGGGTGGGGTAAGAGAAGAGATTGAAGAATGATGCTACATAAGGAATATCTTGTGCAATTACTACAGGAGAATTCCAGAAGGGATTTTTTTGGTAACATGAACCTGAGTGACAGTTGTCCTATACAAATCAAAACAACAATCCCAAAGCCAAGCCAACCTCACTGCCATCCAGCCAATCCCGACTCACGGTGCCTATGGCTCTTCTGAAGGGTTTTGAGGCTGTAAACTCAAACCCAAGCCAAAAAAAAACCACTGCCTTCCAGTCAGGTCCACCTTATGGAGACCCTATAGGACAGAGGACAGTTGCCCCTGGGGGTTTCAAAGCCTGTAAGTCTTTACAGCATCAGAAAGCCTCCTCTTTTTGCCCACAGAGCAGCTGGTCGTCTCAAACTCCTGACCTGTAGTCAGCAGCCCAACAAGTAACCCAAGATGGCTGAGGCTGTAAGAACCCCAAATCTCAACTCACGGTCATGGAGTCAATGCTGACTCATAGTGACCCCTCCATGGGTTTCTGAGACTGTTAACTGTTTACAGGAATAGAAAGCCCAGTCTTTCTCCCATGGAGCTGCGGTGGTTTTGAACTGCTAACCACACCGATCTCAGTCCAACACACAACCACTCCATCACTAGGGCTCCTTAAGGAATCCTCAAAACAAGGACTTAGATAAGTAACCAGTATTCCACTTTGACCCTTGTGGTTCTTTTTCTTATGTGGTGCATAGTTTTTAATTAAGATTTTCTGAGTCTCTATCAGACTCAATTCTGACAAGACATTAGCATCACTTTTCTGGGAGGCCTGTTGGCCTAGTGGTTGGTTACACATTGGGCTGCTAAATGCAAGGTTCGAAGTTCGAAACCGGCAGCCAGCTCCAGGGGA
>NW_022103920.1:28883659-28885743 GCF_000313985.2 Echinops telfairi
GTAGGATCTCATTTTGCTTTGGTCTTTATCGTATGTTGACCGGCTGCTTGCAATCTGTCAGAAACACGTTGACATTACTTTTTATCACTGAGATGTTCACAAGGCCATCATCACTGAGGTCATTTGTAAGCTGAGAGTCCTCTTAACTCCGTCATCCCAGTCAGCTGATAAACTATCGAATTCCCCAGGATGATGCCCCTGGCTATGTATGTATGACACACCAGATCAAGCCAACAGTATAATTTCTCTCTGTTTCTCTGATGAAAGCCCACACAACAAGTTCATTTTCCATGCAGTCGTTTGTTAGGACACAAGTTGGGACAAGGGCTGGGATCCCCGCGGTGGCGGGTGTCAGCTCCCTCCATTCTGACGCCCCCGTTCACATGTCTCCGGCTCCCCTCTCCCTCCCTGCCCTCTCACCCTGCTTTCTCGACAGCTCTTCTTAAGGGAATCACAGGTCTGTACTTTACACAGAGCCTGTTGATTTAGAGCTGAACTGACAAGTGCAGATGAACTGTCCATCCACTTCCCGTCTCTGGAGAGTGGGCCAAGGAGCAAATCTGGGAGAAGAGGGAACCCTTGCTTCACTTGGCACAGCATCCTTGAGGACGTGAGCGACATCTGATCCCCTTCTAAGGCCACTGATGTGCGTTGCCTATTTTTCTCTCCTCCCAGGGGACTGGGGACCCATGAGAGACCACTTGCTGTTGGGACAGTGCACACTAGTCACTGCCTGCCAGCCAGCAAGAGACCCTCTACAGCTCTGGGCCATGGGAGGAGGCAGAGGGCTGGGCTTTGCAGAGCTAAGGGCTCATTCAGGCTTGTACTTCAGGCCTCTTGCCTGAATTTCTTCTTCTTCCCCGCCATTCTTTCCTTTGAGCAAGGAGACCTGGGGGACACACAACCCTAACCCTTCCCCCTAGGAAAGGGGAGTTCCTGTGAGGTCCCAGCCCCATCCCCAGCACCCACGTTTCTAGCACTAGGGGGCAGTGTCCAGCAGCAGCCCCTGGCATCTCTTGGCACTCTGGGAATTTGTCTGCTCTGCCTGCCAACACTTTAAAAGATATGTTTTATCTCTTGGGCCCCTGGAAATCACCCAGAAGGCTCAGGAGAGACGTGGTTGTACCATCCCAAACTTAGAGATTTGTAAAGAATCTTAATAATGAATATTTTCCCAAAAACCCACATGTTCTAACATGTTTTATCTTTCCTTTAGTAACTATGGTGAATGTTTGGGACTTACTTGCTAATATTTGGATTTCCACACCCTTCCTTACAAAATTTGAAGTGCGGCCAATGTCGGGGGAGGGAGGAGATGACAATCCAATCCAATATAATCCTATCATTCTTTATTTTTTTCTTTTAAAAATCATTTTATTGGAGGCTCATACAACTCTTATCACAATCCATCCATACATCCATTGTGTCAAGCACATTTGTACATTTGTGGCCATCATCATTTTCAAAACATTTGCTTTCTACTTGAGCCCTTGGTATCAGCTCCTCATTTTTTGCCTTCCCTCCCCGCCCTCCTTCCCTCATGAACCCTTGATAATTTATAAATTATTATAATTTTGTCATGTCTTACATTGTCTCATGTCTCCATTCACCCACTTTGCTGTTGTCTGTCCCCCAGGGAAGGGGTTAAATGTAGATCCTTGTAATCGGTTCTCCTCTTCTACCCCACCCTCCCTTCACCCTCCTGCTATCACCACTCTCACCACTGGTCCTGAAGGGTTTATTTGTCAGGGATTCCCTGTTTCCATTTCTTATCTGTACCAATGTACATCTTCTGGTATAGCAGGATTTGTAAGGTAGAATTGGGATCATGATAGTGGGTGGGGGAGGAAGCATTAAAGAACTAGAGGAAAGTTGTATGTTTCATCAGTGCTACACTGCACCCTGATTGGCTCACCTACTCCCCAAGATCCTTCTATAAGGGGATGTCTACAGATGGGCTTTGGGTCCCCACTCCTCACTCCCCCTCCTTCACAATGATATGATTTTTTGTTCTTTGATGCCTGATACCTGGTCCCATAGATACCTCGTGATCACACAGGCTGGTGTGCTTCTTCCATGTGGGC
>NW_022103920.1:28911289-28921987 GCF_000313985.2 Echinops telfairi
TGAGGCTCACCAAGGCATTTATCTCTCTGTCCTTCAATTAACCCCACATGTGTTTATCTGCCAGGTTGGCACAATAAACTTAACTATCTCAGCAAGTAAGCACAAATTTGTTTTATGTTGCTGTGTTTGTCTCATCATATAACCGACATTAACTGTTTTCAAGCTGGGTTTGTAGGGTGTATCAATCAACTGTTGCTGTGGATGCTGTTCGGTGCCATCTGGTCAGCTCCAACCCATCGAGACCCTTTGTACAAAGCACGGAACACCGCCCGGTCCTTTGTCACCCTCAGACATCATCGTTGTTATGTTTGAACTTATTGTTGCAGCCACTGTGCCAATCCATTTTATCTAGCGTGTTCCTCTTGGACTTTGCCTCTCTACTTTTCCAAGTATGATGTCCTTTTCTAGGGACGTGTTTCTTCTGATTACATGTCCCAAGTCTGTGAGACAAAGTCTTACCACCCTCGCCTCTGTGGCTGTGCTTCTTCTCAGACAGATTTGTTGATCGTTTTGGAAGTCTTTCAATCTTCTTCAACAGCACCGTGATGCAAATGCATCCATTCTTCTTTGGTCTTCCTTATTCAATATCCAACTTTCACGATCAGCTAATGCTACAATAATGCTACACAAATAAACCACGGAAACGCCCAGTGGCTTTAGGGAATAATCGTCTAGGCATTCCTCCAGACCTGCAGGTTGGCTGATGCTCGGCTGATCTGGGTTAAGGCTGTTGGCAGCTCTGTTCGTCACTGCAGGTCTGGGCTGGTGCTGCTTCATAGGGCCCTCATTCTCCTTGACCAGCTATGTGATCTTCTCATAGGCCAAGAAGGAGCATGGGTGCAAGAGGGAAAGACAAATATGCAAGACCTCTCAAAGCCTAAACTTGAACTGGCACACAGTCACTTCTGCCCCGTGCTCTTGGCCAGAGCAAGCCGTTTGGCTGAGATCAATGTCAGAGAGAAAATGCCCCGAGGCAATAAACACAAGGAGCCACTGAAGAATCTAATCCATGTTCAATGTGTACGGTCACTGGGATTTATTTGGCTTCCAATGTTCCCACTTTCAATTCTGTTTCTGATATATGATTTTTTTCCCCTTTTTCTCTTGTTTTTTTTCCTTCTCAGAGAGTTTTTTTAATTGTGCTTTAAACATATTTCCATCAAATAATTGGTTATTAAGCAAGTGCCTTAAGCTTAAATTAAATGCAAGCATATAGGAAGATCCTCCTATGTGATGCCAACAGAAGGGCATCAGAAAGAGGGGTCTCTGTAGGCCACAAGGTCCCTTCTCTTACCTTAAACCAGAAAGTATTCTTTTCTAAGCAGCTGAACATTTATTTTACTTCCAAAAAACTCAGCTACCACTTTTCCTCCGAAATTTGACTGGTGACACCTAGAGCAAAGATTAGTTCTGGGTAGCTGATTTTTTAAGAAAATATGAAGTGGCAACTCTTTATATCGCAATAATTTTCTGACATTGCTGTTCTTTCTAAAAATATACATTTTTCCTCCCTGCATTTAAAAGGGAGTTTGCTCAGCAGAGGAGCATGCCCTGGACCAAAATTCAACAGTGCATTGGACTTTGCTTTAAAATAAAACCTTATTGCCACTGAGTCAATTCTGACTCACAGTGACCCCGTAGGATTGAGTAGAATTGCCCCTATGGGTTTTTGAGACTATCTCTTCACAGGGGTAGAAAGCCTCATCTGTGTTCCTCGGATTAGGAGCCTTGGTGTCCTACTGGTTACAAGTTGGTCTACTAACCACAAGGTCAACAGTTCAAAACCAACTTCCCCTCTGAAGGAGAAAGATGAGGCTTATGGAATTACAGTCTCCAAAAACTCAAAAGGGCAATTCTACCTTGTCCTATGAGGTCACTAAGAGTTGGCATTGAATTGAGGGTAGTGAGTTTGGTTTTTGTCCTTCAGGGTGGCTGATGATTCCAAACTGTGGACCTTGTGGTTAGTAGCCCACGAAGCTACTAGGGCTCGTGAGTCTTAGGTCCCTAGTAAACACACTGTGGCTTTAACAAGCAGAAATTTCGTTTCTTACAGTTCAGGTAGGCTAGAGAGCCAAATTCAGGATACTGGCCCTAGGAGAAAGCTCTAGAAGGTCTTGGTTCTCTGAGCGTCTATTCCTGAGCTTGGCATCTCTCTTCCACCATCTCACTGTCTCTTCTCTGCAACTTTTTTCTTCTCTTTTATATCTCAAAAGAAGTGGACTCACATACATCCTACACTAGTCTGGCCTCATTAACATGACAAAGACAGCCTATTCCCCAGTGGGATTGAAACCACAACTACAGACAGTAGGATTTACCACCCATATTTGGGGACAACGTAATTAATCCATAAACAAGGTCCGACCTCCTCACCTACTTCTGTTGGAGATGCTGCCTGAGGCCAGATTTCAAAACTAATCTTCCAGTTCCAGAAACTTCCTGCATTAATCCCACTGATTTTTGTGCCAAGGAGCCCTGGTGGTGCATTGATTGAGCACCTGGCTGCTAACCGAGAGAGAGGCAGGCGTGCCTTTGGGGGTGGTGTGGACCGTGGAGCTGTTTCTGACTCCTGAAGCACTTGGGACAGGCCATTGCTGCCAATGGGGTTTCTAAATGGAAGCAGGCCGTCACAGGGGTCTGTCCAGGAGGGCTGGAGGCTGGGACGGCCCAGCTTTCCTTTAGCAGCCTGGTGCTTACTCACTGCCTGGCCAGGGCCCCGTGGGCAATCTTTAGGGAGGCGTTTTCCAGGTCTTTCTCCTGCAGAGCTGTGGAGGGAACTTGAACTATGAGTCTTAGTGGGTTAACAGGCCAGGACCTAACCTTTGCAGCACCTAGGTGGATTTTTATCAAAAACAAAATCAGAAATTACGGTCCCCACCTGATACAATTCTGAAAATACATAAGTAAAGAAGGGGTGGGGGCCAGGAGGTCAACCTGATTACTACACCTCATGTAACTGGAAGAAGTACAATATTTAAATGGGAAAACAATGGCGATTTCTCCTCCCAGTCCACCCAAACAATTGTGTGACCCACCTTTAAAATGATGGGATGATCATTTCCAATATTGGACTAAGTCTCATACAACTTAATGGGACAACTAATCATATATGATATATAACATTATGCAAACCTGACATATTTATCATATTCTAGTCTTCCACTAGAGCTTTATATAGCACTATGTGTTCCAAAATACTCTGCATGTGTTTTAACAAATAATTAATTTTCATAAACTACTGATGCATAAGTAATAGCTAACTTTAAATCTATTTTTATGATAGTGAGATGATACACAATAAACATACCATAATCCCTGAAGGCTACCATGAAATGACAAGGTGGCATGAAATGTCTATCTATTTCTAAACTTAATGCAAATACTTGGGCAGAGTCGTCCACAAAACCCCTTCGTTTCATAAGGTGCCCACTTGGCCTTAACTCCATGCTCTATTATTTAACAACAGAAATTCCCTTTCCTTTGGGCCCTGTCCCTGGAGAATCAGAGGGAGTTCTGGTGGGTCCCGGGTTAAACCCAGCAGCTAAACAAATGGTGGGTGCAGCAAACTGACCAGTTTCTCCATGGGAGGAAGATGTGGCTGTCCACGTCCATGTAGCTTGAAAGTCCAGGAAAGTGACAGGGCAGTCCTGCTCTGTCTGTCCTGTAGGGTTGTTGGGAGCCAGAATGGCTGGATAGGAATGAGGGCTAATAAGTAAACTATTTACAAAGGGTTGCTTTTACCTGGGGAAAATGTTGCTCTCTACCTCTCCCTTCAAATCAAGGATGCTTGGTTTTAAACTATACGCTTAAATGGTGCACATTTGTACGTATTTAAGCTCACATCTTTCAATGGTTGGGCGTTTGTAGAGAATGTTATTGTCTTCTTGTCGCATGCCCAGACTAGTTGGTTGGTTGTTTTGTTTCTAATTTCAGAGGAGATTCAAGATAGGAAGAATCCCTTGGAACACACAGGAGAACAGGAGCTATCTCTGCACCCTTGGCCTTGCCTTCCATTGAGCTTGTCAAAAAACAAACCAAAAACAGCTCATTGCCATTGAGCAGATGCCAGACTCATAGCAACCTTGTAGGAGAGGGTAGGACTGCTCCTTGGAATTGTTGAAGCTGTAAATCATTACGGGAGCAGCCAGCCTCATCTTTCCCTATGGAGGGGCTGGTGGGTTTGAACTGCAAAACCAAGGATGCCACCAGAGCACCCTGAATCCTGGTGGTCTGAGAAATTCAGAATCTCCGGCAACTTAGCAAGTCCTGACACAGAATCCGCATTTTCATAAGCGCCCTGTCCCCCCAGCCCAATGCCCACCCAAACTGCTTTGTATGCACATTAAACCCTGAGAAGCAGTGATTTACAGAGCACTTGAAATTGCCAAATGCACTGAAACCACTTTAAAAAGGCCCAAATTAAAGCCAGCAAGACCACTGTCCTGGAGAAGTATCTTGGATGAGTAAAAAGAAACAAATACACAAATAAACAAGTCTTTACATTGCTGGCAGCACATTTGACTGCTGCCTGGAGGACATACGGGGAAGCCCTACTGAATAAGAGGAAGCAACATACTATTAAAGAAATATCTGTAAGCAAATTGAAGGAAGCAGCATTTTAGGGGAACCCTGGAGGCTTGGTTGGCCAAGTCATTTGCAGGGAACTGCCAGTTCTTTTCATTTCTATAAACTGAGGGCTTCTTGGAATGTGGAATCAGGAATTACAAACTGAGCAGCAGCCAAGATGATATTTTCCCTGTTAGGAAGAGCCTGAGCTATATTAAACTCTCTCATTAGCCACACCCAAAAGGTATTGGCCAGAGGCAAGAGTTGAGGCAGCATCCGGCCCATTAACTTTAGAAGAGGGCCCAGCAGCTTGGTAGGGGCTGTCTCAGAAAGTAGTCCACACCCATCCTGCCCCCTCGGATTCTCAGGCTGGGTTGACATTTAAGGTCAGATAGTTGCCTTTTCAATTCCGAATAGGTTTTCAACTTCTACAGTCAGCACCATAAAATCATGGATCCCTATAAAGGAACCCCTAGTTCATTCAGGCAGCCTAACCTGGCCCGAATCTGACCGGCTCATCATCCCCAAAGTGCTTTGGGGAAAAAGAAGTTGCAATTATTATAATTATTGTTTTTAATTATTGCCATTTGAATCAATTCGTGGTGACCATTCTGTGTGTGCCTACCCCAGTAAATAAAACAAAACAAACAAACAAAAAAGGACTAGCCACTTAAGATCTCACCATGTGTGCTTTTTCTCCCCTGAAGAGAGTTTACAAAAATGATTCTTTGCACCTTATTTTTCGTGCTTCATACACCTTTTCTATCATCTCTAGCGCAAAATGTTACCAGGAGGAGACTCATCGTTTCAAACCTCTTCTCTCTTTGGTTCTTGTCCTGCTCACAAAAGATAACCGGCAAAGGACAATTCAGACCAGGGCCAGAGAAAGTTTGAACAGAAAGAGTACGTTTACTAAGGGGGATATTTTGGAAAAGAAATCCAAAGGGCCTTTTGCTAATCTACAAGGTCTGGCAAAGCCGAAAGCTGGACCGATAGGCTACTAAGGGCAGGCCTCGTCCCCCCCATAGGCTGGCTTTCTGGCAGGTCTTCCACTATTGGCTGGTCCTTAGTAATGTCCCTCCTCCTCTCAGGTTTGTATTTTCTGGAACCTCAGCACCCCAAGGCTTCAGGCTGTGCTCTGGTCTCAGACCATCCCATCCTTGTGGGCGTGGTGTGAACTTCCTGTTGTTCTTCCCCCAGCCATTTCATGATGTCCATTTTCTCTGGCCTCTTCCACGGACAGGAAATGTGTCCGATTCTGCCTTCCCCTTCTTTTGTGCTCGAGGGGTGTGAGTGGAACTGTGTGGCTACCTCTCTCTGTTTTCCAGATTCCTGCAAGTTTCCGTCCATTCTCACGCCTCCCCCCCTGGCCAGCCTCTAACTAGCACACAAGGATGCTACACCCAACTCAAGCCAACGGTTTTCAGTGGCCTCATCTGCGTGTGGAAGATGGACTTTAAAAAAGGAAGAATACTGTGGTGCTGGAGAAGAATACTGAAAATACCAAGGACAACTAGGAGCCCTGGTGCACAGTCGTTACACATTGGTCTGCAAGGTATGAATTTCGAAACCACCAGCCGCCCTGTGGGAGAATGGTGGGGCCTCTCCCCCCTAAACAGTTCCAGTCCCTGAAACTCACAGGGACAGTTCTGCTCTGCCCTATGGGTCTCTGTGTGTCCGTATCGACTGGATGCGATGAGTTTGGTTTTTAATGGATGGACTGCTGAAAGGACAAATATATCTGCCTTGGAAGAAGTAAGGCCAGAGTGCTCCTTAGAGGCAATGATGGCAAGACTTCATCTTCCATACTTTGGACGTGTTGTCAGGAGCGAGCAGGCCCCGGAGACGGACATCATGCTTGGTAAAGTAGAGGGGCAGCCAAAAACAGAAAGGCCCACAAGGAGATGGGCGGACATAGTGGTTGCAACAACTATGAGGCTGGCACAGGGTTGGGCCCTGTTTTGTTGTTCTGTCCTCCATTGGTCAGAACTGACTGGATGACCCTTAACAACAAGGACAAAATGACCCCATTCCAGGAGTCTTATGTCCAAATTGTTAATTACCAAACGTTTTTCCTCTTGTCTTAATAAAACATATGTAAATATGTAGGCTCAGTTGATTGCTTGGTTGTTTCTTCTTTATTGGTAACAACTTAAAAAATATTGTATGTCCAACATTTTATTTGTGTTCCCCACTTTAATTCTACCCACTACATATCCTGTTCAAACATATGGAATTGACGGAATAGGCAGGTCTCTCTGTCCGTTGTCCGGTAGTTACCCTCTCGAAACTCACAAGGGCAGTTCTGTGCTACCCCACAGGTCCCCATGAGTCCCCATCTACTCGATGGCAGTGAATTTGGTTTTTGTTGTGCTGTGATTGCCTTCTAAGTGGATGTCTAAGCTGGCAAGAAAGAACAAGTTGCATGCTGCGCTTATTTTTAGATATTCTTAGTTTGAGAATGCCCATGTTTTTTAGAGTCATTAGTTTATCACTGGAATTTTGTGAGAAAATGTACATGTAACATTTTTGTTTCCATTGTGGACATTCTTATTTGGTGATCGCTTGAATTTGGCTGTGGTTTACAATGTTTCCAGTCAGAAAGAATACTAAAGAATGTTACATAATTTGAAGAAGACGAAGTTCTGAAGAAATCGAGATCATATGATGTGGTCCAATTATATTTTCTTCATCCTATAACAAATCAAAGGAGCTCTGGTGGTGTCATGGTTAAGTGATGGGCTGTCAACCTCAAGGCCAGCAGTTCAAAACCACCAGCCTTTTGTACTCCCCTGAACAGTTACAGTCTCGCAAACTCACAGGGCAGTTCTATCCTGTTATGTGGAACTATGAGTCGGTATGCACTCAATGGCAGTGAGTTTGGTTTTGAACAGCAAATCACAGAGCCTGGGTGCAATAGTGGGTTTTGAGGTGTGCTGCCAACTGCAAGGTCAGTTCTTGGGACCCACCAGCCAAATCATGGCCTTTCTGCTCCAGTGAAAACTTGCAGCTTAGAAAGCCCATTGGCAGCTCTACTCTGTCCTCCTCGGTGACTAGGCGTCATAAACAGCTCAATGAAAGTGAGGTTAGTTTATCAAAAAGCCTTGGAAAGGCTCATGTTTCAAAGCGATCTCTGGACATGTTTCAACTCCCTGCACATGAAGACAGGAGAAGGGGGAGGAGGCGTGGAAGAGAAAGAGAGATGAATCGACCTGCACCCTTCCCTGCTGAGAGTGGAAAATATAAACTGCACGCCCCGTGCAGCCCAGTCACTGTGGAGCCCAGTGCATCATTGTGGCAAAGTAGAGCATTACTGTAGTGGGTGGGAAAGAAAAATATATGGGAAAAAATGAGCACGAGTATCACAATATTCATTGTCATGATCGAAAAATGCTCCCTAAGTGCACACAGACATGGTATGTGCAAACCAGACCTAATATCAATCTGTGTCGTCACTGTTATGTCCACCCCACTTGAGGGATTCTGGTTGCTTGCCTGGAATAAGCCAATTCAGGAGACATGGGTGGCAGGGTGGGGGTGGGGGGAGCAGAAAAAGAGTAAAGATGGAGAGTTTTGTTGAAAATGCTGTTTAAGGACACAGTTAATCTAGTTCAACAAACAGCTATCTTTCTGAATGAAGAAAAGAGGGGCTTTTATACATTAGGAGAGGAGGGGGTGGGGCGGGAAATGGAATAGTAATCATCTTTTAATTAAGTGAGAGAGTATCCGTTATGTTATTCCATATCCTATCTCCCCTTTCATGCTGCTTTGTGCTCAGGTGGTCAGGAGTCATGAGCTTTGGGTGGTGATGGTACAATGAGGGCAAGTTATCTTGCGTTTTCCCCAGGACTCAAAAGAAGACATTTCAGTCTAGTTGGTCTTCAACAAACTTTTCTTTTTGTGCTTCCCTGTAACTATAAATGGATTACTTCAATGCTTACTACTGAAGAAACTAAACCCCACTGTCTTTAAATCACAAAAGTCATAATTATTAGTTCACTCTTGACTTGTTTTACTATGTCTCTATTTAGTTCCCCATCATTTAAATCATTTCGCTAAAAATTACCTTGATCGCTACCTTCCAAAGAACACAGCAAAGACATGTTAATTTACCACAAACTTCAACCCAAACCACAAAGTTGGACTCCAAAGGAAAGCGAAATGCAGATTGTAGCAGTTCACTGAGGCCTGATTCGATATCAGTTAGGTTCCTACAGTTGGCTGCAATTCATGACAATCCATTGTAAACCAGAATGAAAGGAAATGCTGTTCTCTAAGACCACTGTGTTAGGTCAGTTTCCCTAGAGAAGAAAACCAGTGATTCCTGTATGTGTATCTATATAGAGCTGCTTTGTTTTGTTTTAAGATCATTTTATTGGGGGCTTTTACAGGTCTTATAACAATCCTGTATGCAGAGATATATCAAGAAGTGGCTTATCCAGTTGCAGAAGTAGGTACATTCAATGCAGTTCAAATGTGTAGGTCAGATGTGAGCTGGAGGCTTCTCCTGGTTCATGTAACTGTAGAAGCTGACAAACAGGAAGCAGAAGGGCCACAGGCTGGTGGAGGCAGAGGTAAATGAATTCCAGGTCCGTTGAATGAAGTCCAGGTTGGCCATCTATTGATGACTCCTAAGATTGGCAGTTGACCCAACAGGAGTTTAATGAACTAGACAAAGGATCCAGATTAAGCTGAGGGAGAAAGAGCAAGAGAGAGTTTGGCTCTGCTCAGGGTCTCTCTCTTACACAAAGGCCACACCCTCAAGGAGGAGTTATCAGGCTTTGACCTGATTGATAGATTGGGTTCCACTCCGCCTTCACCCTGGTATGTAAATTTACATAACTTTTACCGGCACAACCACCTAGTACCTTAGCAACAGTTACATTGATACTAACCACAGCTACTAATATACATGTATATACACAAATGTAGATAATGTGCATAGAAATCACCAGGTAGGCACTACTGGTTTAATGGTAAACTCCACAACACTATTGAACATGTAGTATGACAATATGTGACAAAGCAAATATGGTTAGAGATTGCCTCTTTGGAGTTTTTCTGCTTTTGAATATTGGTGTTAAACAGATTGTTCTTAAGAAGGAAAATACATTTGTATATGGTTTCTGCCTGTGTTTTCCAAGGTAAAATGAGTGGCATTAAGGTTGGACAACATATTAAAAAATATTCAAATGAACACACATTTCTAGCCAACTGAAAACTGACGCAAAGCACGTGCTTTGTTGAAAAAAATTATGTTCAGTCTAGACAGAAATTACTGCTGTAATTACAAATATTTTATGTGCCAAAGTGTCTGGTAGAAGGAAAGTCATCCTTCTGCTTTTGAACATTCTAGGGAGGACCTTGCTGAAGGAAATATGAGTTAATGAAATTTATGGAAGATAGGAATAGTGGCACCTTGAGAAGCATTTTATCCTGCCTCATCTAAGTGTAGGTAGGGCCTACAGCATAGCTCATAAGGGGAGGAGAGGGTGTCTCCAGGAAAGCAGGGTGTCGAGCTGGGGAGAGACTTGGGGCCTAGGAGAGGGTGGAATGAGGAGAACAGACGTTAGCTTTTGAGGAATTCTTACTATTGAGCATAGGAACTGACTTCATCGATGGGATCGTTTTTTTTTGGAAAAGAAGTTGCTGCTTTATAATGTAGATCAGGAAAACGGATATGAATACTAGGATTAAAGATGGATGAAAAGAAAGAGTTTGGCTTGAAAGGGAGAAGCTGAGAGTCGAGGTCTCGTCTATTCTAAGAGAACCTAGTTTAGGAGAAGTAGCAAGTCCTCTCTCACGCCCTGTGGGCATCGTGGCTACACAGGGGCTCTCAAGCACTCCAAACTCACTGCCATCAAGTCACTGCTGACTCAAGGCGACCTTCTGTGGGTTTCCCAGACTGTACCTCTTTACAGGAGTAGCAAGCCCAGTCTTCCACCCACAGAGCTACTGGTGGTTTTGAACTGCCCACCAGGCAGATCGCGGCCCAGCGCTTAACCACTACACCACAGGGCTCCTTACACATTGGGTTGCTCACCACAAAATCAGGGATTCAGACCCACTCACCTTGGGAGAAAGATGAAGCTGTCTTATTAGTTTAGGAAACCTGAAGAGAAGTCCTACTCT
>NW_022103920.1:28922441-28936266 GCF_000313985.2 Echinops telfairi
GCACTTGGCTAGCACTGGAGCCTCATTGAGCTGGAGAAGCGGCCCTGCTCACTGCTCCCCTCCTCTCTCCTTTTGTTACCGCTGGTGCTGAGGACGCGGGCTCCCAGGCAGGGGAGAACAGAGTGCTCTCAGGATGACCTGCTGCTCCCCTCTTCCTGATCCCTTTATGTCTGAGGGAAATGTTTGCCCTTGGCTACGTGCTGTTTCCCAGTCTGCATCCGGCCTCTTCCTTTCTCCTGGTTCTCCACCCCTACCTTTTCCTATAAAGACAAAACGACTTCTCCAGCCGCCACCGCGCTGAGTGACCGAACACGGCCACGAGCAGGCAGAGAGGTGGCCCTGCCCTATTTTCAGATCATTGTTGAAGTAGTCTCCTCCGTTTCTCTTGACCGCTGCTCGATCTCCTTCCTGAGCCACAAACGCCGGGTAGCCAGCAACAGGACAGAGGTAAGGCCGAAGAGGCACAAAAGGTCACAACTTATACTCAAGCGTTCTTTTAACTTTTCCTCTTCTGCACTGTCTCCAGCGTCCAGGGCTCCTGCCCCGCCCCCAGGCCCCTCCCCAGGTGTCCTTTCACTCATTAAGAAGAGGACAATTGTTCTTTGTGGAAAAAAGGAAAAGCAGGGAGCTGACCTCATCGCCCTTCACCCCTACTCCATTTCCACTGCCTTCTGTGTCTTCATGGCCCCACTGCAAACTTGTGAAGGGTGAACTCCTGTCCTTGGACCCTCCGGGTGCCTCTTCCCGGAGGTCTCTTTTAATCAGTGGATGATGCTCTCATCTGTTTCCAAGGCCCCCTATGCCTGAGTCCTTTTCTTAATGTCCAACCAATGCCCACTTCTGGGAGTCTCCATTCGCAGTCAAGCTAACAGACTCCAGCTCACAGATTAATCGGATCCCCCACTAAGGACATCAAGGTGATCTCCCACCTAGATAGACCTCAAGGTGTCAGCTTCCAAAGGCGACATTCCACACGTCGTCCAACGCAAGAAGCAAGGAGTGAACGCAAAAATAGTGTCAAATCACAGGGGGTGACTTCTTTTGATCATTTCAGGCTGAAAGGAAGAAGGAATTAGGATGATAGGTGAAATAAGCCTAATCATGCTTAGTTCTAAAAATCATAAAGCGGAGACAGTATATCCTCACCTTCTGCTCCGTCTTCTTCCCACTCTCCGTTTTCCCATCCACACATACATGAGGGAGCTTCCACACGTTCCTGGAATGAGTCTATTACCTTTTAATTCCATTTTCCCCATGAACTTTTGAAAGCCTCCTTTTACATCTTGAAAGGAGGAAATCTTGATTTATGAAAAATTACATTACTGGCAGTAATTTTTCATGGAGCTCAATGCTCACTATATGTATTTTTCCCTAAAGTATGTATAATCCTGTGAAAATTCTGTGAGCTCTTGTCTTAAATAAACACATTCTAAAATGAGGGAGACGCAAGTTAAAAAAGACAAAACACTTGAGCTGCATGCTTTGTATTGCTTTACCACAGTGCTATTTAGCTCACCCTAGGACTCATATTAGATAAAGTATAGGCCCAGGTTTTCTAAAATGTAAAATTCTATGAAAATAGTGTTTGGTGTTTACAAATTTCAAAATGAGGAGCAGAAAGAGTCAAAGAAATAGCACCATTTAAAGACACTTGAAAGTTTGTTTCCAACCAACTGGAAGATCTGAAAATACACTTCAGGTAAGAAAATTGGGACTTTGACAGGCATTATGCCAGGGGATGGAATACATCAGACTTGGTTTATGTACATCTTAATTTCATCAATTTAATAATTCATGAGTAATAAAATGGTGAGGTGAAAATTTTTATTCGTCAGTCCATTTCAAATCCCTCTTGCAAATGAAAAGAATTATGCAAACTGATACCAACCCTACTCCAATCCATCCAATGCAACACAATCAAGTTGGTTCCAATTAATAATGACCCAAAGGACAGGGTAGAGCGGCCCCATAGGGCTTCCAAGGTTGTCATCTTATGTAAGCTCTTGCCTAGAGAGGGGCCAGTGGGTTTGAAATGCCAGCTTTTTGGTTTGCAGCCAAGAGCTTTAATTACTCTTGTGTTCCTTATTCAAGTCCTAGTAAAAATATTGGTTTTTCTCCATTATTTATTCATGTAGTCATTCACCCAGAAATACTGGTTGAGAGCTTATCAAGGGCTGGATACCATTTTTGAATCCCAGGAGACAATGGTGAGCTCATGTTTTTTTCTCTTCAAAGATGTAACCAGCAGTCTGGAGGTTCAGTTAATAGGGCTATATTTGCAGTGTACTAAGTAAAGGAGCCCTGGTGGCTTTGTGGGATAAGTATTGGGCTGCTAACCAAAGATCAGTGGTTCAAACCCAGGAGTCATTCCACAGGGAGAAAGCTGGGCCTAGATGTTCCCATCAAGACTGACAGTCTCAGAAACGCTATTTGGACCGTGGTAGAGGCCTGGTGGCACAGAAGTTACACATCGGGCTGTGATATGTAAATTAAGCAGTTCGAAACCACCAGTCACTCCTAGGGAGAAAGACAGGGTTTTGTACTCCTTTAACGAGTGACAGTCTCAGGGACGCTCAGGAGCAGTTCTCCTCTGTCAGACAGGGTCACTATGAGTTGGCATTGATTTGATGGCAATGAGTGAGTCCATGACAGTGCTTTGAATTTGTGAATCAGAATAGATTCTGTCTCATTGGGTTTTGAGTTTTTAAGTGATAACGGGGATTTGTATGAGAATTTATATGAAGATACTCACTTTATATTCACTTAATATGAGTGTGACTAGTTGAGTGGAAAAACTTCCCAAAAGTGTGTCGATTTGGGGTAAGAGGAGGGAGCTAGGCTGACCACTAGGGCAAGAGGAGTGACATTATAGGGAGGGAGTCGAATGCCGAAAGTTTATGATGGCCATGATGATGGCAATGTAACAACAGCTTTGCCCAAATCTCCCAAATGAATACAAATTGATTAATTTAAAATAGGCACAACATACTATTTTGTAGAAACCATCACGGTAATAAAGACAGAATTGAACTTTGAGGAATCCTTGTCATGAAGAGCCAAAGTCACATACACTGTCTCACAACCAGAGTGAAAAGTGCAGTCTTTAGTTCCTGTGTTTATAGCATACCAACTCTCAAATAGATAGTTTACTGGTTTGTAAAGACATCTGAATATGTCAGCTACACTGGCTTGCACATACCCAGCCAGATATATGTCCTAGTGAAGTTGCAGAAAACAATGTGATGGGAAGTGTTAGTTAATTGTGCCAACCTGGCCGATAATCACATGTGGGGTTAATTGAAAGGCGAAGGGATAAATGGCTCGGTGAGCCTCGCCTTTCTAGTTCTTGGGTCTCTTGCTTTGTGATGGTCGCACCAGGGTGCAGCTGCCTTAGCAGTCCCTGCTTCAGCTTGCAAGATTGACTTCCTACAAGACATCCCCAAGGAGAAGCCACATGGACTTATCCCGATGCAGCCCTGGGTGCTGGAGCAGCCGTGTGGAGACCCCTGCTAGTGCTGAGATGCTTGTTCGTTCACTGACTCAGCTTTCCTCCTGCAGTCGGCATCATTGCCTCTGTTTTGTGAGGTGGAGGACTTTGTGGACTGGTGTTGGGTTCATGGGTTAATGTTGGACTTGTGGGCTTGGGCAGCATTGGGTTGGGATGCTTTCGTGATGCACACTTTCTTTACATAAAACTCTTATACATGAGTTACTGTGGATTTGCTTCTCTAAAGTACCTAGACTAATACAGGAAGCATCTTGGAGGTTCATTGACTTAACCCTTTTCTTGGCAGGTGCTATTGACTTGGTTCTAACTCTTAATGACTCCTAAGAAGAAGCATTGCCGGTCCAGTACCATTCTCACACTGCTCCTGTTTGAGCCCATTGCAAACATTGTCAACAGATCTCATTGTGGTCCTTCCCCCTTTTTTTGCTGACCCTCGACTGTACCGAGCATGATGTCTTCTTCAGGAGCTGGTGCTTCCTGATGACATGTCCTACATGCAAGAGATGAAGCCTCCCCATCTTTGCATTTAAGGAGCATCCTAATGGCTCTACTTCCTCCAACACAGATTTGGTTGTTTCCTGGTATTATTTAATATTCTTCACCAATACCACAATTCAAAGACATCCATTCTTCTTTGGTCTTTCTTCAATTTTGTCCAACTTGGACATACATATGAGGCATTTGAAAATAATATACCCTGGGTCTGGAAACACCTTCATTCTCAAAGCGACGTCTTTGCTCTTTAACACCCCAATGAGGTCTCCTGCAGCAGGTTCCTCCAATGCCATACATCATCTGATTTCTTGACAGGTGTCCATGAGTGATGATGCCGCGACACCTTCACTCTTCTTGTTTATCACGACGTTGCTTACCGGTCCAGTTGAAAAGATCCTTTCATTAAAAATAGGAAAACTAGGGCTTAGAGATAAACCATTTTCTGGTGGTGACACCCCTCAATTATGATATAACTGAGAGTAGAATCCAGATGTGACTCACCCAGAGAGCAGGGATCATCCTCCTAGACACTAACAGATTTCTGAGAAAGGAAATCTGTATTTGCTTTTTTTTTTGTTTATTAAAAATAAACCAATGGTATATGGGTCAGTATTCAAAGAGGGACTTAAGCTCATTTTAAAAAGATAGAAAAAAAGGCAAATACCTGCTTTATATTATTTAAGGTTGGTCATTTTCCCAGATTTAACTGACAGAAGAAAGGTTTGCCAACATCAGCAATAACTCTTCACATGCTCACTTTCCAAGAGTAATTTTGGTTTCTCCTCTGGATTCATGGTAAAGATATCCAAGTGCATTTGATTTATATTGTTATTAACTTATTATTTCAAAAATTGAAAACAGAAATAAGATGTTTATTTAGGATTAGCAAGAAGAGACTACCTCCAAAGAAGCTAGAGTATTGTGGGTTTGCGAACAGGCCATTTCATACTAATCAACAACTGTCAGAAAACTATGTAATGAAGCTCTTTAAAGGTTGAAAAATGGAGTTAAATTAGCAATCCTGTTATTTTCCACAAATACCTCCCAGGATTAGTATTCACTCATGTGTTTATTATGTATGATGAGTTTTTAAGATGGTAAAATCTCATTTCAAAAGGTTCTTAATGATTTGTTCTACAAGTAATGAAAGCACACAACACAGTTTGTGGGGTTTTTGGAACATTTATTATGAATACAGAGGAAGTGTCCTCATTACCTATCCCCCCCTCAAACAGTAAAAAGACCCCATGTGAAACCTGGACCCATTGGTATCAACTTGAAGTTTGAAGTAAAACAGTTGTTGAAGTAAAACAGTTGTTGACGTAAAACAGTTACTACAACATCTTAATAAAAATCCTTTGTGAAGGAATCAATACTGTTCAGATATTAGGAAATCATATGATCACTTGTGAAAGGTTAGAAAGTTTTGTTATAGGTGAATATATTTAGACTTTAAGACTTGCTGGAAGCTATTTGAAAAGACAGAGCGTCATGATTTATTACAGTAACTATTGGATTCATCAAATACTTTTGGCCAATCACCACATCCAAACCTTTCACAAACCATTTTAAATACAAGGTGTGCTATAAAATCATGAGACTGGTTGACTTTTTGAGTTCACCTAACAGAACCTATGTAACGAACGAAATGAGAGGCATTGCTCCAGCAGTAAGTAGGCCATGAACGACCTTGTGAGTCTTTCTGAAGAGGCCACAGTGGTCTAAAGCAGTTTCATAGGTCTCTTTTATAACTACTTTCAAAAGCAGAGTTTCCTAATTTAGCCATTTGCCGCTTGGTCCCTAAGAGTATTCCAGTTCATTAAACTTTTATATTGACCACTCAGGGATCTTTTGAAAAATCAAACTGGTTTTCATTGGATGAAGCTTTCTTACTAATAAAGATCTCCAAAGGAATGTGAATTCAGATTCAGAAATTTGAGCATTTACGAAGTACACACATTCAAGATGGTTACATTATCGAAAACTTGTTTCAAAAACACATGCCTCAAAGACATTTTTGGTAGTTGCCTGTCATTTCATAATCATGGGCCTTTTAAAAACAACAATGACTTGTAACACAGAAACAGAACTCTGCCATTCAAAAGTGATAGAAATAACTTTACGCCGTGTCACAAAACTCCTATCAGACAACATATTAAAGTCTGTGGTTGTTAGTTTTTAATTTGTGGATGTAGCTCAGTAGTGTGGATTTAGTCGTCTCTTCTTGTAGCTTACAATTGTACTAAGTGCTAGAAAGAGCCTTTTTTGTTAAATGTTATTAGACAGCACCAAAATCACTTGACGGTAAAGTGAAACATTAACAGGAATGCAAAAACACAGGTTTCATTTCTAATGACGAGAGAAAGCAGCGCTTCAATGGCAAAATACCAATCAGGTGTGGGTTATTTTCAGATTATGACTGGATGCACATTAGTTCTAAAATGCTCCAGGATTTTTAAACGCATTCAGGTAAAGTTATGCCGCAGATCATTGGGTATTGACCTTTACATTCTCTTCCCAAATAAGGTATCTATGCTGACATAATCAAGACAGTGCAATTTCACCAGTGAAGCTCCTTGAGGGAGATAGATTTGCTTGTTCTATATATTATTTCAACAAGATATGACATATAATAAAAGTGCTTTAGAGCAATCTGATTAGAGCAACATTTACATTAAATACAAAATATACAGTAAGACAAAAACCTTGTTAAATAGGCCTGTAGGTTAACAACACCTTAGTTAAAGGACCCATGTTCAGGGATCTATTTCCTCACTTATTTGTTTTATCCCATTTGATAGCCCTCACCACCCTACAATGCTGCTGTGACTGTGATCCTAGGATATTACGATATTCTCGCTCTCGCTGTTATAAGACTATCTGAAAATGTAATTTAAAAAGTTCTACTCAGCGAGTTAAAAGAGAAAAAAGAAAGGTCTCATGTTTTTATTAGCAATTGTGCAGAAAATAATTGTGCCTGAAGAGAAATGTCCCTTGATCACTATAAAATTACCACCACAAAAAATGATACATTTGCATGAGAGCAAGAATGGTCTGCCTTTAACATCAGAGCGTTGCCAACCTACTGGATGATTCTGGCTCTACAGTTAGGGAGGAAATTCTTGTCTATTAATTTGAAGAGCATTATTGGAGAGGATTTGCCAATAAACCTTTCTACATGCTGTTGCCCCTCTTAATGGTTTCCTTAATTAGACAGTTGGGAAGTGAACATAACAGGAGTGCTTCTGTGTTATTACAACAAAGACGTATTAACAGTTTCCAACTCCAGACTGGGGTCCACGTCCTCAGTCCTGGCTCAGCTGCAGGCTGACAGAAGAGAAGCTGCGTCCCACGCTTGTGCACAATGGTGCAATGACAACATCTGTCACGCTCTTCCATATTGTCTGCACTGAAGGCAAGACCATTAGGCAGGTCTTTACAAAAGGCATTATAATCCTGGAATGGAGGGAGAGAGATGTGTGCGTTATTAGTGCCACCAAATAGAGCCACTGACTATTGTTCACGCATGGACAGATGTAATAACCACATTCACCTAAATGTGTTGGAACATTCAAACAAATAAATGAACAATTATCCCACTGTGATAAAATGCACAGAACCTATATAGATTTTTACAACAGCCATGTAAATGACAAACACTAATCTTCCTCTTGGTGCACATTATGTAAATCAGAAAAACACAACTCACCAAATAATAATATAAATCCACCTGCTCCCTATCCCTAACCATCAAGTTTGCCCAACTCTTCAATTTCCCCGAGAAGAGAAGCTACTTCCTGGTAGCTCTTCTGGGAGCTTCTCTCCACTGCCCTCCCTTTGGGAGCAGAATGGGTTGGATACTCCTTTTTGGTGTTTCAGAAACACTAGCTCCAACTTAGTTCTCAAATTTGCCAGCACCTATCATAAATAGATGCTTACACATCCATGTTCCTCTTGGCATGTGAGCTCTTACAGTGAGGACATCCTTGACCTGTATGTAGTTCATGTTTGAGCTGAAAGGCATGTAGCATTTTTGTTAGGCTCTATATCCATAATTCTTCATTGCCACCCTGCACATTGGAAGGGGCTGTGTAGTAAAAAGAGCCCTGAAGTTCATGACAAAAGTTCTTAAACAAGAAGAACTAGGTTTTCCTGCCATTATTTTTCCTGTATGCCTTGTCCCAAGATAATTGCTTATACTTGTCTTCTCCTGTCCCGTTAATTTCTATGTAATCCTCTTAAAATTTTTATTTGATCTCAGGTGCACGTTTACATGGCAGATTGGATGCCTACTCAGCAATTCACACACCAATTGTTTTGTGATGTTGATTGCAAGCCCTGCAATGTGTCAGCACTCATTTCCACCCCACCTAGCCCATTGCCATCCAACCTGTTTCCCTACCTCTCCTTGGCTTCGCGTCTTTATTTCTGGGTACATATTGACTGGGTGTATAGAGTTTATTCCTTAAAAGATCAGATGCCCCACAGGTGTAATTGTTTATTTTAGAAGTCAATTTATTACTTGGTTGAGAGGCAATCTTCAAAGGCCGCTAAATTCCAGGGCAAAAGGGTACCTCCCACAGGGTGATAGTCTGGGGACTCCCCTAGTCTTTATTCTTCCAGTTAATCAGGCCTTTGTATGAATTTGAGTTTATTCTATTTTTTGTTGTTGTTCTTTTGTACTGTGTGTCTGATCAGAAATGGTAGGTAGTGGTAGTTGGGCACTAGTTCTTCTGGTCTCAGGCTTTTAGAGGCTATGGTTACAGTGGGTCATTAGTCCTGTGTGCTAGCTTCCTCCTTGAGTCTTGGGTTCACTCTTCTTTAGTATACTTCTGTGTGGGAAGACACCCAGAGTTGTATCTTAGATGGACACTGGCAAGCTTTTAAAAGCCCAGGTGCTACTCACTAAGCAAGGATGTAAACGTTTATGATCTAAGTTATGCTAATTGTCCTGGATCTAAGTTATGCTAATTGTCCTGGCTGTCCCATGAGACTATGATCATGAGCCTTCAAACCCAACAAATCAATCTCATGAATTGTTTGGATGCTTCCAGGAAATAGCTCCAATTGTGCTAAGTATTCGATTGTATATGTAAATAGATATGCAGCACAATCAAATGTGTATATTCACATTCCACCTATCTATGCACTAAACATACCTATATATGCACATGTGCGCACTTCCATATACTTCCCCACACTCGTTGTGTTAGACAGGGTAGAGATAAAACCAAATTGCTGATAATTTAATATATTTATTTATAAAGATAATTAGATATATAATGAGAAATGAACTGTTAAATCATATACAGATATATATATAATACAAGAAATAAACAGTTAAATTAGTAAGCACTACAAATGGCTCAGTGCAACTCACGTCCGTGAGAGAAAGTTGAGAGACCAGCAGTCCTTCAAGTCTAGTCTGATGCCAGATCTTCCTCTATTTGTAGAGAGAACTAGGCTATGTCAGCACAGCAGCCAATCACAAGGCAGGTCACCAACCGCCAGTCCAGAGATGTCTTAAAGGGACCTCAACTCACAGCGACACAGTCCACAGGCTAGGCATCCCACAGGTAGTGTAGCCTTTAAATTGAGGCACAGAACAAGCAAGGCAGCTGCACACTGGTCCGATGATCATAGAGCAAGAGACAAGAAAGGCAAGGCTCACCAAGCCATTTATCTCTCTGCCCTTCAGTCAATCCCACTTGTGTTTATCAGCCAGGCTGGCACAATAAACTATCTCACTCATATAGCATACATAGCTATCTAGGTAGCCACTCACATGCTTTTTTGTTTGTTTTTACTATTGATGCAAAATTCTGTTATAGTATTTACATAGTTGCGGTTGACTCTCATGTACCTGTCAGTGTCTTTATTTACCTTGGCCAAGTTGTTCTTGGCTGGGTTCTTCCATACTGTCAGAATTACCACTTGTCTATCTGACCACTATCTACCATCCACTCCTCATCCCTGGTAACTGTCAGAGTGTATATCTACTCTTGGCTTTTTAGAAAAGTGTAACCCTCTTAATGTTCTCAGTTGTAGTGCTGTTTGAGCACAAATGTATTTGAGATTTTTCATGTAGTGCTCTGTCCTCAGTGGGATCTTTATTATCATCTGGTGGGGGGTGGGGGAGTGGGCACAAAAGAGTAAGGTTGATTTTCTAGGTTTGCTGTTAAATTGTGCCTTAAATAAGCCTTCTACTGTGGATAGCCCACACTCAAGGAAAGATCAGGTAAAGTCTGATTAATTAATCTGTTTTCAGTACACTGAATTATTCATACTGACTGTCTGCATAGACTATATTTATCTTGTGTTTTGTTTTAAGTGCTAGATACAGTAAGCAGTCTTATAAGAACGGGATGACTGGGTGTCTCAGGACTAACAGTCTGAGCAAACAGAAATCTGCTTGATGGCAGCTTTTGCCTTCTTGTCTCATTATGCCTCTCACATGATAAGTGGCCTTGGGCAAATTAGTACAAGACAGGAAGACAGGAAATCATACAGATGCTGGCCATCAGGATGAATTTATTATGCACCCTTGCACTGGCCCTGTGGTGTTGTCCTGCTAATGAATACTACATGGAACGATGTTGAGGTCCGACTACATCATGAAGATAATGATAACAAAATAATCACAGATTGACATTTGGAGAGACACCAGTTTAGAGGTGAGAGTTTCACAACCAAATCCACTCCAGTCCAAGAAGATGCCCTTTCTACTCTAGCCGAGGCTAAGAATTTTCCAAGCCCTGCGATTCCTCGCCCCTCTGGATACTAAGAGGGAAGGAGCACCTCACCAAAGTGGTCTTTCCAGTTCAGCAAAGTGCAGCTGCTCACCTGGGAGAACTTCCATTCAAGGGCTGCCTGTGGCGAACGCATTTTACTTTTGTTTACTTCAGAGGGTTGTTCTCTCACTGTGGATCAGGGATAGCAAATTCCAATTGTGTTGGCAATATCCAAAAGTTTTCCCTTCAGGCATCTTATCACCTAGAAGATTATAGGTGTACCTCCCCTGGGTGACAAAGCTCTTAGGACAGAGATGATTTCAATTGGTGTCCCATAGATTGCATGGTCACAGCCATTTGCTGCATTAAAAAGTGATTTCTTACAGATAAGAGTTTGTACCTACTGCCTTTCTACCAGCAGTTTCTATATCTACATGCACTAAGTCCCCCTCTAAATACACTAAAGGGTGTGGGGGCTCCAGTCACATATCTTTGGTATGATCCACTATGACCAATATTCTGCGATCTCAGTCTGCCTGTGGTGCAGGATCAGTCCAATTTGTGGATCCCTCTAGAATCTGTACATCCAGCTTAAGATCCAACACCATCAGATCAGCCTGGGCTCTGTTTTCGTGTTTTTGTTTGTTGAAAGAGTTTCAAATCTGAAACATCATGATGTTGCGGCTTGGTTTGGTGTTCCATTGGTTTGTGATTTGATAGCTTTGATCATTAACTTCTTGGTAAAATAATAAACACCCTACTGCCCATAAGCCCACCCCTCATACTGCAGCCTCACCAAATAACAACAACAACAACAATAATAATAATATTTTAAAAACACAAAACAAGATCTTTACCCAACTGGGTTAGTTTTTATAGACCTCCCCTTGAACTGGGCTTCCTTTATCATGGGAATGTCATCCATTAATGATATACCCATCTTATCAAGATTAAACTAACTGGAGGTTGGTTTATTTTGAATTAGTCCCTGACTTGTAATAGCTGATAAGAAATATGTGGCAGTTAAATATTAATGTTCCACATTAACGTAATTTGAAAAACATGCGGGAGTTCACCTTTTCTGTGGCTGAAAGTGAAGTGTTTGTTTATTGACCAATGGAAGTTCTGCATGAAAGCACTCCCTAGCTTTCAGGAGAACCAAGGGGAGATCAACATTTGGTGCATAATAATTTTACAATTTGCTTTGCCTCCCTCCTGCCCCCACTCCCAATTCTTCCACAAGAGCTGAAGGAAAGCTGAACACACTGATTCTAAGTACGGTAGTTTGGATTTCCAAATAGCTTCACAGCCAGCATTTCACAACATGCTATGTGGTCATACTCTGTTCTTCACATTTTTGAATATGAGAAAACCAATATAGAGGTTATGAGATTAGTTGCTAGTTAAAGTGGACTCTAAAATTTTAATGTGCTGGCTTTGAAGAATGTGCGCAAATGTCAGGATAGGGGATAATTATAATTCCGACAAAACTATAGGAGCTTTGTGGACCCGTTCATGTACATAGAAAAACACATTTATTTATCTGATAGTTGTTTGGCAGTTCAACATAGTTTAATTGCCAACAATCTTTGGTGATCTATTTAAATCGGTGCACTTTATTTATCCTTAACTTGTTTTTTAAATTGTTTAATTTTTATCCTTTTTGGCCCTTTGATTAAGTGATTAAGAAGGACACAGTGATATTAGTTTGATTGGGGATATGTGACTTTGAAAACAGCAACAAATGCTTCCTAGAAAAAGATGTCATTTTCCCCTTTAAAACATTGTTAATGCTGAAAAAGGTGCTCCAAATTTTATGATGTCTTCTGGGTGCAATAAAGTTATTCAAAAATGTGCTGATGATGTCCCATGAGTCTTCACGATTTTTTTCTCTGTAACTGAACACCACTGTCTTCGGTGCCTCGTTTAGAGGCCTCCTCACACCCTGACCCAGCATGGCCTGGGGTTCCATCCACGTGCTGGAGGCCCCCCAGCCTGAACTGCACACCTTGACACCCCTCCTGTCTCAGCCCTGCTCATAGCAGGATCCTATCAGCCCCTCCATCGCAGGGCTTAAGCAAGTCTGCCCTCCCTGCCCAATTAGTGCTGCCAGTGGCATTCTGCTTAGAGATCACTTTTGTTTTACCCCAAGCACAGGTGGTGACTGAATAAAAGGTGTTGAAAGAAACCAGAGGCCTGCCCAGAACCATGGGCACAAGTCACAACAGGGCGGTAGGAGACAGTAGGCTGTGTTGGGAAGCATGGCCTCCAGGTCTCTACCTCCACACTCAAGACACCAGAGGAAAGACGAGTATTCCGAGCTTGGTCTAAATTCCGAACCTAATCTACTATTCTAACAGAGTTTACTGCCTTTCAAGACCTCCCCAAATTTGCTACTAAGTCTTCTCTCTGGGAGCTGAGGCCTATGGGAGGGAAAGGGGTGGGGAGGGGTGGGGGGCAAGGGCAGGTGGCAAAACATCCCAACGTATCAGAAACCGACCCACCCAGCGTGCCCCTTCTCACCAGATGTGCAGACAGCTGAGGATGGCGAAGAGAATCCCTGCAGCGAAGGCTAGGGGGATGGCCAGGAAGAAGGTCAGGAACTTGTAGAGCACGTACTTGCTGATCTCAAAGAGAGCATGGCTGCAGATCCACACTTTGTCAAAGGAGTGTGTAGTCTCGGGCTCAGCGATCACATCCTGGAAGCCCAGCTGCCAAGACAAAGCGCGGGGAACCCCCCAAAACGGTCACCCCACCTGCTGTCGCCGGAGCCAGCGGCCTTCAGGAGGGAGAAGGAAGAAGGCAGGGATTGGACCAGGGCGTTGGCACCTTCTTTAATGGTCAAGGCGGGCGCACCGGAATCTGGCTCAGGGTCCCTGGCGATGCAGGAGGCCCAGGGAGGGCGGTTTGGGAGCCCCAGCCCCGCGGGGTTGATCCGGGTTAGGGGCGCGGGTAGAGAGGACGGGACCAGGCGGCGGGGGTTCAGGTCGGCCTCAGGCCCGAGTTCCTGGCTAGAGCGGCGTGTTACCTGGAGATGCGAGTTGAGCCGGTGGGGGTCCCGATCGGGGCCCGAGGCCGAGAACTTCTCCGC
>NW_022103920.1:28936695-28938476 GCF_000313985.2 Echinops telfairi
GGGGTGGCGGACTCAAGAGGAGCCTTCGGCGTGGTGGGTAAGAGCGCGGGCCATAGAACCCGAAAAACCCACAACCTGAACTCAAAGTCATCCAGGAGTGGATTCCCACTCACAGCGACCCTAGATTAAGGGCAGGGAAGAACTGCCCCCGTGCGTTTCAGAGACTATAAATCCTCCTGGTGGTAGAAAGTCTCTAATTTATCTCCTGGCCCGTAACCTGTGGGGCCCTCAGCTGCCGGGTTTGGATGGAGCTCCTGCTTTGGCGCTGTGTGGACACCGAAGGAGTGAATTCATGTTACACACTCACCTGGTGGCTAACACATAGCAAGCTTCCAGCAGACGTTGCTGGTGCCCCTCCAGGGAAGAAGACACGGCACACCCAGTTCTCATAGCCAGGGACACCTACATCAGGTCTCCCGGCGCTGAGGGCAGTGGGGACATGCAATGAGTAAGAGAACTCCTGCCCCTGGGAGTCTGTACCTTTAGACTAAAACAAAGAGACAAACGAACCCCCCCCCCCAAAGAAAAATAAACCCTTACTCACTGCCATCCAGGTGACTCATAGCCCTGACCCAAGCCACCCTACAGAATAGGTGTCTGTGGGTTTTTGAAACGGTAACTCTGTTTTTATTTTGATGTTACTAAAAATATGTTTTTTTTCCCTCCATTTTATTGGGAGCCCTGCAGATATTATAGCGATCCATAGTTCAATTAGATCAGTCATGATTATACAATTGCTGTAACCATCATTTTCAAAACATTTTCTTTTTTCTTGCAATCTTTGGTAGCAGCTCCCCTGTATTCCCATCCTCTCCCACCCTAACCCCAGGAACCCTTGTTATTATATTAAATGTTATTGTTTTCAAACACACACCCCCCAACCACTGTATCTTACACATAACCTCCCATGTATCCATTCACCTGCCTTTCTGTGGTTTGTTCCCCTCCAGTGAGCTTATAGAGTCATCATTGCTATCAGGTGCCCCTACCCCCTTTCCCCGCTTCTTTCTGTGCCCCCAGAGAATCATTACTCCCATTAGATTCTTGAACGGTTTGTCTATCTTGGATTTCATGCATCGAATGATCTTAATTATACATGCAAACATATTCATGTGTAACAGGATTAATGAGGTAAAACTAAGACCATAATAGTAGGGGGAGGGAATATTAAAAATAGAGGATGGTTACAGGTTTCAACAGTGCTATACTGCACGCTGGATATATCATCCCTTCCCTGTGGCCCTTCTGTGAGGGTCTGTCTAATTATCTCACAAGTGGTTTTTGGGTCTCCACTTTGTCTGTGCTCTTTCATGTCAAATTGCTTGCTTGTTTTTGAACTTCTGATACCTCTTCCTGTCGACACCTCATGGTCACACAGGCTGGGGTGCTTCTTCCATGTGGGCATTGCTGCTTCCCTGCTAGATGGCCACTTGATTAACTTCAAGCCTTTAAGACCCCAGATGCTATATCTTTTAATAGCCAGGGACCATCAGCTTTCTTCAACACATTTGCTTTTGTACCCATTTTGTCTTCAGGGATCGTGTCAGAAAGTTGAGTATCATACATTGCCACCCTATTAGAACAAATCATTCTGTACTGAGGTAAGATTAAAGTAGAGGCCTAAAGTCCCTCTGCTACCTTGTTTATACACACACACACACACACACACACAGTCCTATCTTTATATATCTGTTCCTGAAACCATAACTATTTTTAAAATCATTTTAGTGGGGGCTTGTACAATTCTTATCACAATCCATAGATACATCCATTGTGTCAAG
>NW_022103920.1:28939064-28945421 GCF_000313985.2 Echinops telfairi
ATCCAGCCCGCCCGGGTTTTTGCCCCGTTTGTTTTTCTACTTCAAAATAAGATATGTGCAGCATGCATAGGAATTTGTTCATAGTTTTTTTTTAAAACTATAGTCTGGCCCTCCAACGTGTCTGAGGGACAGTGAACTTGCCCCCTGCTTAAAAAGTTTGAGGACCCCTGCATCTAAAGCCTAAGCTGAGAGCAGCCCACTTAGGCTTTTTGTTTGTGGCACAGAGCTAAAATAAGGACCTTTCATTTCTTTGGAGATTTCCGTTGTATGGATTGATCTTATTTTGATCAAATTCTTGCCCTTGCCACCATGTCAACACATAGGATATTGTGAGAAAAGTTATAAAATAATTTTATGTATCCTACTGGAAATGCTTAGGGAATGTTAGCTGTGTTTGTTTTTCTTTTTCTTTTTTAATCATTTTATTAGGGGATCATACGACTTTTATCACAATCCATATACATACATCAATTGTGTCAAGAACATTTGTACATTCATTGCCCTGTCATGCTCAAAACATTTGCTCTCCACTTGTTGCCCCACGCTGCCTACAGGGCAGCCAACCTTCCCTCTCATTTTGATCGGTGTGGTTGGTCACGCTAGAGTCCCATTTTGGAAGGTATTCTCTGCTAATGGACCTGTGGGGCCCTGGTGGTGTAATGGTTACACCTTGGCTTGGCAGTTCCAAGTCACCAGCAGCTCAGCAGGACAAAGACTGGGCTTTCTACTCCCATAAAGAGTTACAGTGTCAGAAACCCACAGGGGGTCGCGATGAGTCAGCATTGACTCGGTGGCAGCCAGAGTTTTTCTTTGCTTCCTCGATAGTATCTTTAAGAGTCGTGAGATCTTTCTTTGCAGACACCATGATGCGCCATACAATTCCCACGTCCGTGTATCTCCTCGCCTGGAAAGCGGACCTCTACTGTCCTGACCGAGCTCCGGTAGAAGTAAGAAGGCCGACCCACTGTGGCTTCTGAACATTTTCTGTTTCTAGTTCTGGATGCTGCATTTGGCTCGCCCTCCCTGACCCTTGGATTTTGGACTGAACAGTCGCTACCATCACGTGAGGCATTTCCTCAAAGTTTCCTGAGTTTCCGTGTGAACAGCAGAACCCAGGGCCAAGGGAATACAATCAAGGGAGAAGGGGTGGGGAAATGGAGAAAAGTAGGATCTTGGAAGGGTTGGACATTTGGGACATCTTCGATCTCCCACTCCATGGAATGAGTCTAGTATTAATTATTACAAAAGAAAGTATTACCACACTATCATACTGATCCCAACAGAATATTGTCCAAGAAGGGTTAGAAGATGAGAACCCTAAATTGGAAATCACCCCAAACACACACTTCCAATCCACCTCCTTGCTTCCCCTTGTGGGAGGCAGAGCAGCCCTCCAGGGAATAAGGGAAAGGTAATCCTTTGTTGTGGAAATCAACCTTGGGTTTTGCTCCTAAGGGGGAAAACAATGAGGACCTGATGCTGGGGGCTTCAAATAGCCACTGGCTAATTGTCAGAGGTAGATCCCCGGGCCTTTCTTCTCAGTATGTTTTAGCCTGGATACACTGCTGAACCCTGTCCACCATGGGTGTCGCAGCTGGTAATTTGAAATCCTGGTGGCAGAGTGTCTAGCATCAGCTCAATAAGTCTGATAAACTGACAGAAGTGGGTGTGGGTGCTTGCTTCCCAAGCCTTTTATATAGCCCTTCTGAGGCTTATTCAGCAGACCTGTGATTACCAGTTATCCTTTGGGCTGCCATCCACAAGGTCAGCAGTTCAAAACAACTAGCTGCTCTGAGGGAGAAAGAAGGATCTTTCTACTCCCATGCAGTTATGGTCTCAGAAACCCACCAGGGCAGTTCTACCCTGTTCTATAGAGTTGCTATCATGTGGATGGCAGTGAGTGAATGAGTGAGTCTTGCTCATGACTGCTCAGCTCCCAGGAAGCTGAGTTCTGCAAGACCAGAGGATGACTGCACTGTCTGCTGTCTCTTTCTCTCTTAACACTTGGCATAACTCCCTGCCCCTCCCACTGCCTTCTACTGCTCATTCCCCACCTCCCACAATTCAGGGAACCATTTCCTAGAAATGTAAAGAAACAGATAAAAATGCCTACTCTTGCAGTTAGTCGGTAATCTGTAGAGTGGTGCCAGAGATTCATGGAAGGCTTTTGTTCATTCCCCACCTCCCACGGCCACTTGTCCTTTTGTCCACACGCTGTGTCAAATAAGCCCAGCACCAGTAGCCCAAGGGATATTTTTTGGCTCAATGTTAAGACACAGTAAAGAGTTTATTGTTAAGTGGACCCAACTTAAGTTGGCTATTTCAAATAGCGCCTCCCCTGGCCAAAGACTGCATGTCATGGATAAAAATTCCCATAATTAACTTTGTTTGGGACGACTGGGCTATTAGACATAAGTGAGGAAGGAGAAGTACCCTTGAAAAGTTTCATCCTAATTCAGAACAATGTACAGCACTTAATTCCAGATTTATTTTATCCTGTTTTCCATAAGTAAAGGATGTTCCTGTTTAAATTTTCTATTGAGTTCTGGACTGCTACACTCTTGATATTTTTATCTTTTCTGGGACATGAAATAAGCATTTAATTAATGTTTTGTGAGAGCGAATTTTTCATGTAAAACTCTTAAGTGCAATTTCCTCTATATTCAAATAGACCAAATATATCTGCAAAGTTGTATAATTAAATAATTTCAAATACCAATTGAAATTAGTACAATAAAGTTATCAATTATTAAAACAACAGCTTAAGAGGTCATCTTCTTATTTTGATGTTTACAATGGCAAAAAATTTATTAGAGATGAATTGAAACCTTTTGTATCCTCTAGTATGTTTTCCCTATTTTTCCAGGTGTGATTCTACTTTGATTTAGAGTTAATCTTGATTAAAAAGCAAGCAAACAAATAAGAGATGAACATCACTACATTCCAAACCCGATTCACTGCTATTGAGTCGATGCCAACTCATTCTGATCCTAAAGAACAGGGTAGAACTGCTCCTGTGGATTTATGAGATGGTAGCCCTTTACAAGCACAGTCAGCCTCGACTTTTCTCTGTGGAGCTGCTGGTGGTTTCGAGCTGTGGTCTTTGTGTTAGCAACCCAACTTGTAACCACTACTCCATGATTAGCCAAGTGAAAAAAGTCGGGGAAAATGTTGACAAGTTGTTTCCCACTTGCATATTTCCACTAGAAGAACTGGACAAGATTATAAAACTCATCCCACCTGAGTGTTGGGAAAGAATCCCGGTAGCATGGGGGGTTACATATTGAGCCACTCACTTCAGGGTCAGCAGTTTGAACCCACCTGCTTCAAAGATGACAGCTTTGTGTTCGCGAGAAGATTTACAGTCTTGGAAACGGAAAGGGGCAGCCCTATTCGACCGAGAGGGTCCCTGTGAGTCATATTCAATTCGGTGGCTCAGGTGACTTTTGACTTTTGGGGTCTCTTGGAGTCTGCCAGGTAGGTGACCCGCTAAGTTACCTGTAATGCTCCTGTGAGCCATTTGCAAGCCAAGAGCAAAGAGAACAAAGCTACGCAGAGCAGATGGAGGACCGGGAGGTTGCCAAGGGGTTGGCCAGAAGAATTTTTAGATTCTATTTTCCTATCAATAAATACCAGGGAAGATTTTTTTTGCCGAAGAGCCCACTAAAAGAATGTTTATCTATTTCTGTTCAGCGCCAACACAAAAAGCCTAAGGCATACCATAAATTTGACACTCTGGGAGTCTGCATTCGCTCTTCCTGGACCAATGGAGCATACATAGACCCTGCTGCCTGCCAACTGCTTGTTAACGTCTTGGTTCCTTGTTTAGAACAGCCAAAGGACTGGATCTAAAGGTAGATAATAAAGAAGTTAATCTGTTAGCAACATATAAACAGGACTGTTAGCATTCTTCAGCGTCTGCATGAGGTCATTCTCACTGAGTTAAACAACCGGTAGATGAGTACATGTCTGATTTGAGAAGTAATTTTAGCATTTTCTTGAAAAAGAGTGCGATCAAGATTGAGAAAGAAAGCCGCTAGGACATCCAGAGCGTTCTCATGCTGCCGACCTCAAGAGAGGCAACAGGCTTTTCAGTTTCCTGTAACGATTTGTGTCGCTACTCATTTTGGGAAAGAACAATAATTTAATAAACAGGCCCAAATGACTTACTTTCCTTAATAATAGTGAATCAATACAAAGGTCTACTTGTCACTTAGTATCAGTCATATGTACACTGACATAATTACATCTTTTAACCAGATTGTTTTGCCCTCTTTTTAAAGGTTAGGCTGGCCATTGAAAAGTCTTGGATTAAACATGTCACTGAAAATAAACTCAGATAGTAAAACTCTGTGATCCTGAAAAACTGCACACTGCTTTATTTGGAAATAGTAGAATTTGCAGAATGTTTCTGCAAAGGGCATGCTACTCAAATTACATGGTTCTGAAGACTCTTACTATGAACGCAAAGTATTTTCTGAAGGAGTGGAGCACAAATAGCTAAATGTTTTGAGCCAAAAAAAAAAGTGGAGTTATTATTTGATCAACTTGAACAAGCCTGTCCAATCTCACCATGCATCTATTCCAAGATTTTGTGTCATTTAATACATAGCATCAGAGCAGAAATGACTGGCAGTCAGTCATTGCTCAGTTGGAATGATCTATCACTTTGGGGGCTGGTGATCTACCCGAGTCTGGCCGTCCTTTAGGAAACTTCTTTGTAGTGAGAAATGTCCTGGGTTTTAAACCTACTTTGGTGCATCAGTCTTCCGCCCTGGGGTCCTTTCCTCCAGTGTCCGGGGTGTCCCCTGGTCCGTTGGTTTGTTTCTGCCAGAGACAGGATCTTCATGTCCGAATTGCTTCCCTTTTGTTCCCCGTTTCTCCTCTCTTCCTCTTTCCCTTTTCTTTCTGAGAGTTACATTTCCCAGTCTCAGCCCTGCCCACTCATAGTATCTCAGAGTTTTGGACAATGTTTGGAATTTCTGGATCCCGGATCCACCCATTCATGGATTTTTGTAAGTGGCCACTTAGTTCTGCTAGAATGTTTCATAAAACCAAAACCCATGCCCATTTAGTCAATTGTGATTTCAAGATTGTAAAATTTTATAGAGAAGGTAGACTGATCTTTCCCCCATAGAGTGGTTAGTGGAAGGGACCACTAAGCCTGTGGTTAGCGGCTCAATGTTTCACCCACTGCGCTACTAGGAATCTTTAACTATTTCATAAAGCAAGCAAAATATAATTACTTGAAAATACTTTATTTATGCCAGAATTTGTCTATCTATAATTTTGTTCAATTATATTTATCCTTCCTTCTGGAATCAATGGACAAAAATAAAAGTTGACTGTCAATCCTTGAAAGTGTTTGGAGGTAGTTTTTAAACACCAATCTCTATCCCCTCTAAAGTCTTCCTTTTCTACTTTAGTAACTTATTTCTTTCTATTGTTCTGCAGGTACCACTGTTTCCAAATGTTCCTGTCTTTTTCTCTCAGCATGTGCCATTATTTTAAGCATTTCTCTTTCTGGGTGACACTCGATCTGAGCAATACTGAGTAAGCACGAATACGATCATAATTCCTTTGTACTGCTCTCTAGAATGATTTTATTACTGCTCTGTCATGGTACTTTTTCACGTAAATCAAATTGGAAATGAGAATCTCTCTTTCTATTTTTATTCCTTTGCCCTTTTGGTTGGCTCCACTAGTATTGAGACACTGATGATGTGCCACGATACGATGTTTTATAAATCCATGAATGCTGCTGTTGGCCCCATCACATTGGCTCCAACTTATAAAGACCTGTGTTCAACAGAAAGAAACAGCGTCAGGTCTTACGCCATTTTCACAATGGTTTTTATGTTTCCACCCATTTTTGTAGCCGTTGTGCCAGTCCACCTCATCGAGACTCTTCTTCTTTTTGCTAACCCTCGGCTTTATCAAGTATGCTGTCTTTTTTCTAAGGCCTGATCGCTCCTGGTAGCATATCCCAAGTACTTGAGTCAAAGTCTCACCATTCTTGCTTCTAAGGAGCATTCTGGCTGTATTTCTTCCAAGACAGATTTTGTTTATTTTTCTGGCCACCCATGATAATAAAAATATTCTTTGCCAACGACATCATTCAGATGTATTAAATTTCTCTGTTTTTCTGATTCATTGTCCAGTTTTCACTTGCATAGGTGTCGATCGAAAATATCAGGGCTGGGGTCAGGTGCACCTTTGTTCTGAAATTGACATCTTTGTTCTGTAGCCCTTTAAATAAGTCTTCTGCTGCCGATTTACCCAATGCATTGCATCATTTCATTTCTTGATTGTTGCTTCCATAAGTGTTGATTGTAGATCAAAGTAAAATGAAATCTT
>NW_022103920.1:28946594-28948636 GCF_000313985.2 Echinops telfairi
TGTAATACTTACTGAATGAAAGCTGTAGTCTTCGATCTTTATTTGTAAGTGCTTTTCCCTTTCAGCAAGCTAGGTTGCATTATTTGCACGAACCTTGTTAATAAGCCTTTCTCCAATCCTGATCCTGCATTCTTCATCATATAATTTAGCTTTAGAGATGGAATAAGTATCGCGAAAGAGTACAATCCTGACACCCACTTTTCCAAATTTTAGATCATTGTTCTGTTTGAAAGACTGCCTCTTCAGTCTAGGTGCAGGTTCCTCACCATAATTAAGCATTCTAGAATTTTAGTTCTTCTCACTGCTTTCCAGTATTTGTTATCATTCACAGTCAAATACCTTTGCACTGCCAATGAAACACAGGCAAATCTGTTTCGGGTATTCTCTGCTTTCAGCCAAGACCCATTTGATGCCAACATGACGGTCTTTGCTCCGGGTCATCTTCTGAATCTGGTCTTGATTTCTGAAAGCTCCCTAGTGATGTACTGATGCAATTATTTTTCCATTATCCTCAGAAATGAGGGTATCACGTGCACGTGATACTGATAACATTAATAATTTCCACACTCTGTTGGGTCATTTTTCTTTGTAATGGGGACAAATATTGCTCTATTCCAGTCAATTGGCCAAGTAGCATATTTCAAATAAGTGCATTAATGCATTCTTTAAAATCTGATTTCATCTGAAAGTTGCTGTACAATCAATAGGCATTTTTATGTTTCTTTTGTCTTTGTGGGGACAGAATAGAGAGAGTGAGTTAGGCTGGATTGACTAGAGAAACAAATCCAGTGATGCTCAGATATATGTAAGAAAGAGTTTATATCAAGAAGTAATTATATACCAAGAAAACATTCCAGCCCAGTCCTACTCAATCCATAAGCTGATGCCAATCCTTGAGTCCCTCTTTAGACTCATGCGGCCACATGCAATGATGCAGAAGCCAGGAAGCAGAGTTACATGGATCCAAGGTTGGTGCAAACACAGCAGGGCGCGGGCAGCTCTGGTTTAGTAGCAAGGACAGAAAATCAGAGAGAGGGGGAGGTTCCCTGGGCTTTCCTGATGACTAGGCTACACCCACAAGGAGGCCCCATTTTGGGACTGATGGACAGGTGGGATACCACGCCTACAGTTTTATGTGTCTTCAAGTTGACATAGAATTATCTAACTCTCACAGAGAGGGAGTGAAAGAAGATTCTTTTTAAACTTCTAAAATAGAAATATAATACATATAATACAACCAATAAATAATCTGATGAATAATAACATACTATTTGGAGTGAAACTGTTAAATGCGATTGCTTTGGGGAAGCAGGAAATGTTCCCGAGGGAATGGAGAACGGCGATAAGCTGGTTTTGGTAACAGACATTGTAGACGTATTGGACTGTTAAAATCATATGCACATAGAACTGTGATTGGAAATAGTTAATGTTAAGAAAAGCAAATCAGATAATTCAACCAAGGTAAAAGATAGTATTGAAGTTGGTCAGCTCAAGAGTAAAAGATATCAGATTCCAGCTGCCACCTTGAAATTCAGAGATAGAGGAAAACCAAAACTGGGAACAGGTTTGAAGCCAATTTTCTTTCCAAGTATTAGGTCACTGGCAAACATATAGGAAACTATGGAGACCAAAATAATCCATGTAACAAAAGTGTCCTTGGGGGTGGAGAATGCACCGTGGTTCACTCTGGCTGCCCCTTCAGAGGAGACAATAGCACCTGTCAGAAGAGAGGCCTTGCTTTTACCAAGAGCTCTTTAAAGTATTTTGTAATTAGCCAGTGGATTATTTTCCTCTGAGTGTATACCCAGTCCCATTTCTTCATTTAAATGCCCATCTCTTCTCCATTTCCTTTTTCTTCATCTCCCTAGCATCTCTTGGCATGCATACTAACTGCACTCTGCTTAAAAAAAAAAAAAGATGCATAGCATTTTTGAAGTCTATAACTTTGATGTGCAGTGTTAAAAGTTGAGAAGCACTGACTTGTGATCATTGTAATAAACCTCCAGGCTAGGGAGTTATTAACATCTCATGCCCCTCCCCCC
>NW_022103920.1:28952591-29019953 GCF_000313985.2 Echinops telfairi
CTTCAAGCCTTTAAGACCCCAGATGCTATATCTTTTGATATAGTTGGGCACCATCAACTTTCTTCACCATATTTGCTTATGCACCTATTTTGTCTCAGCGATTGTGTCGGAAAGGTGAACATCATAGAATGCCAGTTTAATAGAACAAAGTGTTCTTGCATTGAGGGAGTACTTGAGTGGAGGCCCAATGTCCATCTGCTGCCTTAATAAAAACTTAGAAATATATGCACATAGATTTATTTCCCCATCATCATATATAAATATATTTACATATGCCCATGCCTGTATTGAGACCTCTATAAATGCCCTTTGCCTCCTAGCTCTTTCCTCTATTTCTTTTACTTTCCTCTTGTTCCACTATCATGCTCAACTTTCATTTGGGTTTCAATAATTTCTCTCGGTTACATTGCCCTTGCTGATTCCCTACCAGGCCTCTCACACCCTCCTTACCACTGATTTTGGATCACTTGTTGCCCTTAGTGTTTTGCCCATCATCTCTTAATACCATTTTGTCCATGAACTTCCCCTCCCAGTTTGTATTTTTTAAAAAATTATTATTAATTGGGAGTTTATATATATATATATATATATCATTCCATAGTTCAGTTACATCAAGCAGTATTGTACAATTGCTACCACAATCAGTTTCCAAACATTCTTTTCCTTCTTGGACTGCTTGATATAGTCTCCCTTTTACTGGCCTCCCCCAACTATATACTGCCCCCAACCAAAACCCTTATTCTACTATATATTCCTATAGGTTAATCAATCCTGGGTTTCATACACCCCAAACCAGTGAAAATCATATGCCACAAATTCAAGAGGGTGACTCCCAATGACATAACACCTCTGAGATAAACCTTAATATGAACAAACAAACAAGCAAAACAAAAATACAGAAAATGTTGAAAACCAGATCAGGTCCAGCGAGCATCAGAGAAGGGAAAAATTGATGAAGTTTCCACTGCTCCAACCAGGTTTATCCCTGTGAACTATACTCATCTCTCCAGTGCACTCTGCTTAGTAACACTTTCCTCCCATCCCTCGATTGTGGAGAGAGGGAGGTCACGGGAGGCTTGTTTCCATGAATGTCTTGAAGCAACTTTGTATTATTTTGGGTTTGAAGTGATCTGAAAAAATCTTGGTTTGGAGGCTGGTGGGAAAGGAGCAGAGGCCACAGCCCTCCAGTCTCGGAGTCCATGCCGCTTCTGGACATAATCCCAGAGGACGCTCCTCCCGGGTTCCCATCGAATGTGAACTGGCCTGGTGTTCAGAAATCCTTGATTTTCCCTGTCAGAGTGATTTTCATCATTAAGTAAAAATATTTCTGTTGGTATATTAAAGTCATTTAAAAACATTTCCAGGTTAAAAGGAAGTGGGGAAAAACCTGGTGGTGTCTGAATTCTAGCAGGTAATGTTTCAGAAAAGTGGATTTCTGTAAACATCATGAGTGTTACAGGTTGGCCAGTACAGTGTGATGTTTGTTTTGGCAGCTGAGAAGCACAGCTTTAACTGTGGGCTGGATTTTCATGTTTTCAAGCCAAATATGGTTAGTTTTTAACTCTTAATCACATCCGTCCATATATAGGTCTCTGTTTATAGTTCCACTTGGATTCATCACTCACGTGACTCACTTCTACATGTAGCAAGTGGGGTTATCTTGAGTGAGACCATTTCTGTGGTTTGGTGCTTACCCTGACACCTCCCTGGGACCCAAGAAAAATCAGGCTAAAAGCAGAGGATCTTTGGTAAGATAGGGAAAGAGAGGGAATCTCTCAGGGAATCCCCAGTAAGTGGATGGGGTAATTGAGGAGAATGTTGTTGGTCATGGTGGCTATTTAGATGTCATGGTGACTCCATGTCAGCAGAGAAAATATTGATTGGTCCTTTGTCATCTTCACGATATGGGGGACACTCAGACTCATTATGGCTACCATGTATTTGCAGTGCCTTTGAACATGTGCATCTTCCAGCACTACCCTGGACAGTATGTTCTTGTAGATTGGTAGGCCTTTGTTCATAGTCTCTCTTGGTCTGGAAACTCCACTGAAACCTGCCCACCCTGGTGGTCCTGCTGAATTTTTAAAGACTGGTGGCATTGCTTCCAGCTTCACAGCAATGCATAAGTCACTTACTGTGCAACACCCTGAGAGACAGGGGTGAGAGGAGAAGGCAATGAAGGTCTATTTACCAAGGTTTGAAATGATTAAGTAGAATAAGATGACAAGAAGCCTTGGTGCCACAGTGGTTAAGCACTCAACTGCTAACCTAAAGGTTGGTGTTTCAAACCCACTAGGTGCTCTGTGAGAGAAAGATGTGGAAGTCTATTTCCATAAAGACCACAAATTTGGAAACCCTGCGTAGTAGTTCTACTTGGTCCTACTGGGTTGCTATAAGTCAGACAACATAAGAGCATCCATTAACAACTATTAGCCCTGACAGACAGGGAGAAGGGCTGGTACCCAGAACCTAGATGCTGAGAGAAGATGCAGCATTATAGGAGGAATACCGCCACTGGTGATCCCTGAGGGAAAAAATTCCAGATGGCTTTTTCTCCCATATTCTGGTCTTCTGCTGGTGCTCCCCATGAGTCAAATCCAACTGGAAGACTGGAGGTGAGGGCACTCTAGAAGCAACCCCTGAAGTCAGCTCCCAAGGTCACTGAGCAAGATGGAAGAGGGCGGTCAAGGACATCTGAAGAGCACCTGGAGAGGACTCAGTACATGGGAGCTCTAAGAGGTAATCTGTGTGAGAGAAAGGTGTTGAATTGCTCCCAAGTTTCGAAAGGGATGGTGGGGTCTGGATGCTGTAAAGCTATCGTTTCCTACACAACATACATGCATTTGCCGTCTGAAAGTCAGGACCCTGGAGAAGTGACAGAGGCCCAGATGTTGTTGTAGTGAGCTCAATTAGTGGGGACATTTCTCCGGTTATTCGATACAACCCATGAAACGGGGAGAGAAGATGCTGGGTGCCATTCAGTGCCTGTAGGAGCTAGTGAAAATGCTGGGAATGCTAGAAATGACCAGAGAACATTCTGAATCAGTAGGTATTCTTAACAGTCATCATAGATTGGATATTTATCTATGAACCTGTCTAGTACATAGGTGAAGTGTGGCAATAAGATTGTAATAAATGACAGTATATATCTATAATCTGAAAAGATTGATTTCCTTGGAAATACTTTTATCACATGCAAGAACTGTAAAATATGACTTTAAAATAAATTTAAATGGTTATATTTTTGTTTATAACATATGAAACCTTTGGGCTTCATGTTTATTCAAAGGTGGTTGCCCACAACCAGTTACAACATGACTAGCAAATGTCTTTGTTGACTTATTGGGGTTGTAATTACACAACGTTGTTTCAGGTAGCAATTTCTCAGTAGCGGTATAAATGCCACCTAGCCTGAATATATACTTACTTATATAGTCCCACCCAGGAAGAAATCCTGCAGCAGGGTTATGTTTAGGGATAAAAATGCATCAATGACAAAAACTTCTCTATCACTGAGTCGATACTGACTCTTAGTGACAGAGTAGAATTGCTCCACAGAGCTACAAAGGCTGTAAAATCTTTTTTGTTTAAACTTATGATTATGAATTAAGTATAAGTTTACAGAGTAAATCAGTTCATCATCCAACTATTCCTAATCTTTTATTTTATATCACTGCTTGCAATCCTCACAATGCTGGCCTCCCTTTAATGATAGATTGTCTCTTCCTTCACCCAAGTCAATAGGTGTCCACCCTCCCGAGTAAGTCACTTATATTGCCTTCCCCTCCTTTGAGGAGCCCTGGTGGTATAGAGGGTCATGTAGTGCAAGGTAAGCAGTTGAAAACCACCAGCTGCTCCTCTGTAGAAAGAGGAGGCTTTCTAAGATGCAGTCTTGGAAACCCACAAGGTGTCTACCCTGTCCTAGAGGTTGCTGAGTCAGCATCGACTCACTGACCATGGGTTTGGCGTTGGTTTTGCCCTCCTCACCTCTGGTAATTATCAAAGAGTGCTTTTTGGAAGGTGGAAACCTTTTTCTTGACTTTTTATAGTAGTGGTCTCACACAATATTCATTTTTGGGGGACTTGACTTATTCCCTGTGCTTCATGCCCTTCAGATTCATCCGTGTTCTGAGATGTTTTGTAGACTCGTCATTGTTCTTTGACATTGCACAGTAGTCCGTTGTGTGTGTGTGCCTTAGCCTGCTTATCCATTAGTTGTTGATGACCACGTATGACGCTTGCATCGGTTTGCTATCGTGAATAGTGCTGCAGTGAACATGGGGGTGTACAGATCTGTCTGTGTCTCAGCTCTTATTTCTCTGTGGTATATACAAGTAAGGGGGTTACTGGATCCCATAGAATATTCTTTCCCAACTTTCTAAGGAAATGTCATGCTGTATTTCACAATAGTTGCACCATTTTATAGTCCAATCAGCAATGCATGAGGATTCTGGTCTCTCTACCTCCTTGCCAGTGTTTGTTGTGTTCTCTCTTAAAATTTTTCTATTAATACTTGGATAAGATGATCCCTCATCGATGCTTTGATTTACATCTCTTGAATGGCTAGTGCTCACGAGCATTTCTGATATGTTTGTCTGTTCGTGCCCTCTGTTGTTGAGGTGTTGAAGTTTTCTACATATGTTAGATATCTGTTCCTTGTCTGATAGGTCATTGCCAATTTACCCCCCAGCCTATGGGCTCTATTTTCACTCTTTGGTGAAATCTTTTGATGTGTTTAAGTATCTAATTATTAGGAGGTCCCAGTCATCTAGTTTATCTCCTGGCATCTTTACTTTTGCATTATGTTTGATAGTCTATTTATGGCATATACTAAGACAACATCAAGTTGATTCTGAGTCATGGTAACTCTCTAAGGATTTCTGAGGCTGTAACTCTTCATGGGGGCAGATTGCCTCAACTCTCTCTTGAGGAGTGGCTGGTGGGTTTGAACTACTCGACCTTGTGCTTGGCCGTCCAATGCTTACTCGATAATACTATCAAGCCATGTGTTAGGCCCTTAAATCTGTCCCTATTTTCCATTGATGATGTTTATAGTTCTAGATTTTATATTTAGGACTTGATCCACCTTGAGTTTGTTTTTGTATATGCTGTGAAATATGAGCCATCTTTCAATATTCTGCAAATGGATAACCAGGTTTTCCAGCACTATTAAAACCACCACAAAATAACATTATACAACTACTGATTATCTGAATTTAAAAAGATTGATGATATCAAACTCTGGCCTTTGATTTTGACAATACAACTGGTTAATCACTTTGGAAGGGTTGGCAGTTTCTTTTAAAGTTAAACATATTCTCAACATATCATATAGAAAGTCTACTCCTAGATTTTACTAAGGAGCAAATGAAAACTTAAGTTCACACGGACTTACACATGAATGTTCATAGCAGCTTTATTAAAAATTGCCAGAAAATGGAAACAATCCAACCATCCATCAACAGACGTTGGCTGTTGGTATATGTATGGTATATGTATGGCCTGGAATGTTTCTCAGCAACAGAAAAGAATACAACACCAGCACATGCAACAGCATAGATGATTCTCAAAAATCTCCTGTTGAGTCAAAGATCGCAGATCCCAAAGAGGATATGTTGTACGATTTCACTTACATGAAACTACAGAAAACCAAACCAAATGTGGAGTAACAGGAGGCAGGTCAGTGGCTGCCCAAGGTGAAGGGCTAGAAAAGACAAAAGGGACCTTTCCGAGGTGATAACCATACATTATATTTGTAGTGGTGATATGGCACATACAATAGTTAAAACTCATTGACATGCATACACATATAGACATTACACTGGCTGTTTTTGATATATTTAAATTATACCATTAAAATTATACCTCAGTAAAGTGATTAAGGTATCTATCCTCAATAAAAGAGAAAGGGAAATAATGTGCTTCTCAGTTGGCTGAAGGGTGAAACCTTTTGAAGAGTCCTGTGGCAGGACATCTCCAGACTTGCTTTAGGTATGTTTACTGCAGGAAACAGGATCCAAAAATATGTCATAATGGCAAGAAAATGTGTCCACTCACTGATTTATAGCTTTGGTTCTGGATCTCCTCATTCTTGCTCACCTTAGAAACGTGTCCCGTCTGTGACCATCTGTTTTAACTCCAGTGCCTAGTGTGCTCACCTGAATGAAAACAGATTACCCCAGGGAAGACAAATAACGTGAGGCTAAGCACAGATTAGTCCACTGACTAAGCCATGGAGTCCTAGGACAGTTGTTGTGAAATGCTGTCTAGCTGATTCTGATTTGCAGAGACCCCGGGCGCGCAGTCCAACTGCTCCAGGGGGTTTTCAAGGCTCCCAAGGTGAGTGCAACCCATCACCTTCTTGGCCAGTTGTTGAGCGCTTAACTATTCCTCCCAACCAGGCCACTCCCCGAGGACAGGCAATAACTAGCCATTGCTTTGTTCAGGGTCCGAGGCTAAGGAAGATGAAGTGACTGTGCCGAGTCACAAGACTATGAGGAGACACAGCCTCGATGTTATTCTGTAATCTGCACGTTTTATTCCTACTGGGTTTTAAGTTGTCATTTCCTTTCCTGTCCTTTTATTGCTGCTCTGCCCGGTCTAGTCTGCCACTGTCTCTGCCTTGATGGGACTTCTTGCCTTTCTCACGTGTACCTTTCCTGCTCCCACTTGGCTCTTCTTCCTCCCCCATTGAGAGTATCTTCTGATTCGGAGCAAATACACATGGTGAAGAAAGGCTGTTATGGTGTTAGAGTAGCACAACAGCGCTTCCTTTCTGTCTCACAACAAAACTGTACCTGCTATTGGTTGTTGATAGGTGATGCCAAGTGATTCCAACTCATGGGGACCCTAGGGTACAACAGAAGGAAATGCAGTCCGGTCCTGTGCCATCCTCACACTTGTTCTTATGTTAGAGCCCATCCTACAGCCACGGTGTCAACACAGCTTGTAAAAGCTCTTCCTCTTTCGCCGCCCCTCCACTTTACCAAGCATGACGGCCTTTTCTCGAGACTGGTCTCTCCTGCTAACATGTCTCTCATGTGAGTCAAAGTCTCTTCATCCTTGTCTCTAAGGATCATTCTGGCTGTAAATTTTTCCCAAGACTGGTTTGCTTGTGATTTTTGGGTGGTCCATGGCATTTTCCACCTTCTTCCTCCGTGTGGAAGTTCAAATGCATTGACTTGGCTTCGGTCTTCCTTATGCAATGTCCACCTTTCACAGACGTATGAGGTGATTGAAAATACCGTGACTTGAGTCAGGAACACATTAGTCCTCAGAATAACATCCTTGCATTTCAACACTTTCATGAGGTCTTGTGCAGTAGATTTATCTAATCCAACTCACACTTCAATCTCCTGACTGCTGATGCCATGAGCATTGACTGTGCATCCGAGCAAGATGAAACCCTTGACAAGGCCAATCTTTCTCCATTTATCATGATGTTACTGGTGGTCCAGTGGCGAGGAACTTTGTTCTCCTTACATCGAGTTGCTATCCAGTGAGGCGTGCAATCCTCGGTTGTCTCCAGCAAGTGCTTCAAGTCCTTCCATTTGCATCAAGTAAGGCCGTGTCATCTACACATTGCTAATAAGCCTTCCTCCAATCCCAATACCACAATCTTCATAGGATTCGTTTCTCTGATGATTTACTCAGCAGATGGGTTGAATAAGTATGGTGAGAGGATACAAGCTTTACTGATTTTAAACTTTGCAGTATGCCCTTGTTTTGTTATCACAGTCGCCTCTTGATCCACGTACAGACACGAGCACAGGGAAGTGTTCTGGAATTCCTATTCTTCCCATGGCCATCCATAGTTTGTTATAATCCACACAGTCAAATGCCTTTGCATAGTCATTAAAACACAAGTAAACTTATTTCTGGTGTTTTTGCTTGAGCCAAGTTTCATGTGATGCCAGCAATGATATTCCTTGTTCGACCTCCTCTTCTGAATCTGGTCTGAACCTCTGGCAGCTCCCTGTCGATGTATGCTGCAACTGTTGTCGGATGATATTCAGCAAAGTTTGACTCTCATATGATATCAATGATATCACTGTTCTATAAGATAAGCATTCTGTTGATTCACTTTTCTTTGGAATAGGTACAAATATGGATGTCTTCCAGACTGTTGGCTAAGTAGCTATCTTCCCAATTTCCTGACATAGATGAGTAAGTGCCTCTAGTGCAATGGTTCTCAACCTTCCTAATGCCGCGACCCTTTAATGCAGTTCATGTTGTGGTGACCCCCAACCATAAAATTATGGTTGATACTTTTTGTTGATACTTCATTCTGTAATTTTGCTACTGTTATGAATCGGGCGACCCCTGTGATAGGGTCGTTCAACTCCCAAAAGGGTCATGACCCACAGGTTGAGAACCACCTCACTAGGGCTTCATCAACTTGTTGAAACATTTTCGCTGTTATTTCATTAATTCCGGGAGGCTTGTTTTTGGCTAAGTACTTCAGTGCAGCTTGAACTTCTTCCCAAAGCACCATCAGTTCTTGCTCAGATGCTCTCTCTTGAAATGGTTGAACGTTTACTATTTCTTTTTGGCACAGGACTCTGTATTCGCTCCATCTTATTTTGATGCTTCCTGCATGCATAATTTGATGCTTCCTGAAAGTACTATTTAACTAAGAATACATCTAACCAGGTACATGAAGGATTGAGTCAATAAAATTATACATCCATTTATTTAACTAAATGGAAAGATGTTCTTGTGCTGCGATTGGAAGACTTAATATTATCAGGATGTCATTGCTATCTAAAGCAATTTATAAATTCAACATAATTCTGATAAAAATTTCAACAGCCTTGTTTACAAAAATAGAAAGAAAGCCCTCAACATTATGTGAAATGATAAGAACTGATGAACAGCTAAAGCTATGATGAAAGAGAGGGACAAAGGAGGAGGTCCCACAATTCTGACATTAAAACACATCACAAAGTTACCATAAGCAAAAGAGTCGGGCACTGGTATAAAAATAAACAGATAGGCCAATGGAATCGATTTGAGAGTTCTGGACATTTATGGTGAACTGATTTTTCAGAAAGGTGTTAAGTCTGTTTCTTGGGGGGAATAAACAGTCTCTTCAACACATGTGGTTGGGAAAACTGGATTGCCATATGCAGAAAAATGAAACAGTATTCATGCCTTACATCATACATAACACAAATTTAAAATATGTTAAAGACCTAAATGTGCAAACTAAAACTATCCAATTCTTAGAAAAATGCAAGGACAGTCCTGTTGGGCCTAGTTTAAAGAACGGATTGTTTAACCATACATAACCATATTCCCCTTTTATGCAATTCATCAGGGTCACCTTGAAAAAGGAATCCTCACATTGGCTGGGAGGGAAGGGAGAATACTATCTATTTGATGCCATAAAACTTGGAGACAAGGTTGTGACAAATCAACAGACGCTCCACAGGAATTTGAGGAGAACTTTCCTGGGAAATCAAGTAGAGATTAGGGGAGGGGAGCAGCTATGTTTCACAGGCATGAATATGTCTACTAGTAGGTGTGGTAGGTAAATGGGGAGGAGCAACCTCACATTGGGAAGGGATGCTAAACAGTAATTGTAGGGGACCTCAGTAGAGAACAAACCAAGTTCCGTGTTCCTGGGCAGACACTGTGAATGAGTTTGGACTTGACCCTCTGTGAACCATGCCACGGACTAAGCACTATGACGGCCAAAGGAACACGGCGTCCCCCAAGGGCCACTCCAGGACTTGACATGGAAACCTGACTGAACGAATTGGGCCCTAGCTCAAAACTACCTGTAGCCCTTGGATTTAAGAATTAAATTCCCTGCAGTTGGGCTATACTTGCATAAACTCTTCATTTCAACTGTATCTTAAAGTCTATGCTATTGGATAAATTATTGATGCTATCAATACAATTGATTTATATCCTAGGGGGACAATTGACAATGCTTTTCCTTTCTGTTTGTTTTGTTTTGTATTTGTTGTTGTTGTTTTTTATAATATGACCACTAAAGTAAACCAGAGTCATTCATAACCCATGGATAAGTAGATGGGTTCTGGGCTCCCACTTAATTCTAGCCCAATCTAGGAACAGTTAGTTCTTATAACATGACCAGCTCAATGCTCACCTTCATGAAGAGATCACTGAAGATAAGTGTACTACAGCAAGTATGATGAAGAAAGCACATGGTGCCCAGCTACCAGTTGAAATAGTGTCTGGGGCCTTAATTGCTTGTGTTCAAACAAGCAGCCATCGAAGTGAGGCATCAACTAAGTCCACATAGAAGAAGCATTCAGGATGATGATAACAAAATCCAAATATGATGAAGGGAAAAGTATCAGAGCTTAAGTAGCGAACACTCAATTTGTAGAAGCTCATGGAGGACAGTGGGAGCCCAAAATCCGGCTGCAGAGTATCTAGTCGGAGGAGGCCTCCAGCAGATTCCCTGTGGCCACAGGCGAGGGGCTTTACTCTCAGACAGAGACTATGGTACACTTGACTGTGGTGGATCAAACTGGTCTCATATGAGACTCCATCAGTTGACCTACCTCTTGACTCCATCTGAGTTTGTTCTAGGCTTAAATATTTCTCGCTTGTTCAATGACAGAAATTTCTTCTCTGGTTTAAAAAAAATATTGCTGGTGGTCTTTTTTTTAAAACTATTTTAATTTTTATCTTTCTATTATTTTCTTTTCTTCTTTCCTTTTTTCTTTGTTTTTTATTGTTTCTGGGAGCTTTCCAAGTTTATGAAGAACAGGAGTACTGGAAGCATACAGATACTAATTGAGGCTATAGTTTATTGGGGACAAAGGTGGGGTGGGAAGAGTGAGGGGAATTGAGGAGCAAACAGTGAATGTGGGCACACTAGAACTGATTGTCATGATGTATAGACAACTGTTTTCAAAAGTGACTACGGAAGTGTGTGATATGTGAAGTTTATATCAATAAAACTATTTAAAAATAAAAAAAAACAAGTATAGGAAAGAAAAAATGTTAAGAGCAAAGACTAGACTGTTTATTCGTAAGCAAGTGATACTTTTTTCTCACTTCAAAAAATATAAAATTTTAACATTTTCAATTTTTAATATGAAGGGACCAGTCTCCTTAAAACTTTTATATACTAACCTCACTGATCAAGAGAGAGAGAGTAACCCTTCTTAAAGGTAATAAAATTAACCTCCAAACAAGAAGGAGGAGGAAAACTAAAATCTAGTAACTTGCTGAAAGTTAGACATGCCGGAGACATTGGTCAGCTTTGAGCCTTTAGCTCTAACCGAAATAAAACATCTGTCCTTCATGATGACATGTGATCAACATACATATTTCCAGTTAAAATTTTCAATTCGATTTCATTTCCTTTCTAGGAAGACTACGTGGGCAATCACATGTGGAACAGCAAGTAAGAGAAATGTTTGTACTATGGGAAAAGGGTTACCCGCCTATGCAGGTTATTGGAATTCTTGAAAAGGCTGTCATCAAACCAACAGCAAAAGTAGAAGGCAGGAGGGGAAGCAGTAGGCCTTATTGGCTCCCTCTTGGTATGCCCTGCAAGGAGGGCAGCCCCAGGAACAATGGAGCCTGCAGCTGTTTCAGTAGCTTGTTAAAGATCAGAGAAGCCCCCACTGGCAAGCAAATTAAGTGAAAACAAGTCTCGCACTCTGAGCCAAAGATGAGCCATGGATCCCAGAGAAAGTGAAGTACAGTGAGCCCCTTCCTTGCACTCTTAATTCTTGTGAGAACCAAAGTTAGGTTTTATCTTGTGCATGTGTAAATTATACCATGTAGTTTCTCAGGAAACATGCCCACACAATATGAGAGTAAGTGAAAAAGTATGACTACTACGGTTCTGTTCGTACATGCACAAGCCTATTACAAGCAACATGTGTCTCTTTGATCCTTGGATGGCTGCAGACAAGTTCTTTAGAACATCCATACCTGTAGCTGTGACTATCTGAAACTAACATTGGTTGTATAAGTGATGGTTGGTTTAGTGAATAATTGACTATGGCCTTTTTCTCTTCTTTTCCACTGAAGCATGGGAGGCTCACTGAACCGTGTTACTTTGATTAAATACATATGATTTCCCCTGTTTTTAATATATTGAGAACACTAGTTCCTATGCTGGATTATAATAATTATATTAAAATGTCTTCCACATTTTAAAATTAGAAGTTTAGAAAGACTGACGCTTTGGGCGTGGGAAAGGAGGTAATGATGAGAATCATCAGGATCTTTAATTGCCAGCTGGGAAGAAAGTTCTACTTTATTTAGATCAAGTCCATCCCTTCTGGCCCGAGGGCTTATGATTAAAGATGGTTACACAGGTCAGGGCGCACACCTAGACCTTTTGGTGCAATCATGAGCCTTCTGTAGAACTGTGCATTTGGACGGGATTCTATCACATGCTGTGAAACGAGATGAGGGGACATGGGCCGGCTAGGCTTGATGTGGAAGTCAGAGTTTTTTGTTCATAGCTGGTAATTTCCTCAGAACTGAAAACATTCTCTACGTGAATAACCCACCTGGTATAGTGTTCTTCCTTTATTGTTTATGACTAGAGCAGGTTGCTAATCATTCTTGCATCTTTATTCATGTAAGATATTCTTCTATTAACTTTTAGATTTCAATTTTAGAAATGATTGGTTTACTGTAGCAGCAGCAGTCCCCTGTATGTATGCGGCTCTGTACCAGATTACTTGATTTTTCTATTTCATCTTACATGCTCTGTGCCTTCTATGTCTCTCTCTAACAATGCCTCTCATCCAAACCTGGGATGGCACGTCCTCATTAACTTGTCATTTCTTAATGCCAGTTGTAAACAATCTACAATTTCCATCAGTGGCCTTACTCAAAGCCAACTTTAGGATCACAATCTTTCCTTTAAGGACTTCAACCTATAACTTATACCTCGACCTTGGATTTCTTTAGCTATATTAGTAGTAACATTTACATCTGATTTTTTATCACCATTCAGCAGTTATAACTTGGATTACTATACAAATATCTTCCCCTAAACGTTTACCTCTCTTCCCTCAGCCTTAAACATCCCATTCTGCAATATGTATTATCTGTTATTGAGAAAGCCATACAGGCTAACCCAAATCAGAAAAAGGTGGCTTGTTCTTGCTGTCATTTTCCATTTTTGATTCATCACCAGATCTAGCCAATTCTAGATCTCAAAAACTCCTTCAAGTTCAATCTCATCTTCTGCATCCTCACAACCACTCAGATGCTCAACCTTTCTCTCCTGAATTGCCCAAATCACACTCTAATGGGTTTCTTTTGCTACCACTCAAACTGTCCTTTACCCTCCTACTGACACCATTGACCTTCCTATCAACAAAAACTAACACCCCCCCCAAATCCCACCTGTTTTTGTGCATAAAGTTCTAATGCTTCTTTCTTTGTCTTTAGAATAAAATATAAGCCGTTTAGTATAACTTCCAAATCCTTTGAGTCTGTCCTTTATTAAAGAAAGATTCAAAAAAGGTGTGAACTGAAATGAATTCCACGTAGCTTAGCAAAGGAGGAAGCTATAACCTCTTTCCTGCAGTAACCCTCGTCAGCCTTTCCCCACAGCAGTGCAACTGTGAGCTTTATTAAACCACCCACCTCTTCCCAGTCTTCGTGATCCATGACCTAGTAACTAAAATGAAAAATGAAGTCCATTGCTATTGAGTCTATGAATTCCCATTCATAGTCCATGTGCTACAAGGTAGAATGAGTCCCTAAGGGGATTCCTTGGCGTTCATGGCTTAGATGTTGGGTTGTGATCTGCAAGGTCAGCAGTTTGAAAACAAACTCTGAAGGAGAAAGACTGGGCTACTCCCCTAAAGAGTTACAGTCTCGAGAACGCAATAGGGCAGTTCTGCTCTGTCCTACAGGATCGCCATAAGTTGGTATTGACTTGATGCAAGTGAGTTTTTTTAAAAAAATCTTTATGGAATCAGATCACCAGGCCTTTCTTCCACGGCACTACTGTGTGGATTTGAACCTCCAACCGAAAGTCACCAGCCAATCGCAAACTTCTTGTGCCACCTAGAGTTTTTCACCCTCAAACTTATTTGGTAAACTTTATCAGAATATTCACATTTCTCTGGTCCTGAATTTTAAAAAATTTGCATAAAGCAAAACTGAATTTTAAAAAATTGCATAATTAAATAAATCCCACGAGCTCAATGTAAAACTCATCATATGGTTATATCATAGAAGATTGCATTTGACGAGATGGCAGTGATCGAAATTAAGCAATTATTTTAGCCCAAGTATTTCCTCATTCCTAATCCAATAACTTGCTTCTGATGCTACAAGAAATAATCTGTTCTTATTTTGTGCTCTGAACGTCTTTGATTCCCACACTGCTATTTTGGCTTTCCAGTGATTTATTTACTTGATAAATTTGTTTTCCATAAAAGATCTAAGTTTTTATGGCAGGGTTATGAGTTCTGTTTTGTGTGTGTGTGTGTGTTTCACTCAAAATACTTGGTGGAAAGTCTGACTCAAAGAAGGAGCTAATACATAGGAATCAACTGCCCCCCTGCCCTGAAATCCAGTCTCCTGGCGTGATTTGAAATGCAAATGCAAAACTATACAAAAACAGGTGTGGGCCTTAGGTCAATGTCCTTTTTCATACGTCACTAATTTTTTTCTGAGGTGTCCTAGAAGGATGCTCACGTGTTGCTAACAAAGTCATCTTTGCCTCGGTCCAGCACCTTGGACGTCTGAGAACTGACCACTTTCTTGCTCTTCTTCATCTTGTCTTGATTTTGGTGAGAGAAATAGGCTTTTCCATGTTTTTCATTTTGTCTTATAGTAATTGCTATGAGGCAATTTGAAGTGGAATGTTTTCCTCTGGGTGGGAAAGTGGATGGGCAATTTAGAATACATCCTGCACCAGGCCCCCATATTTGACCTTCATCTGCTGATTATTTCGATCTCAGATGAACCAAGAGCATTGTAGCAGTAGAGTCTTAGCAGATACATGACCATCACAAGAGGTTTCCCAGCACAGATCACTAATGACTAATGCCAAGTTGTTAATGGTTTCCATCCTTTGTGGAAACTTGGATGGTTACATCAGACACAACTGAATTTCCCCCCAAATTCAGCAATTTGTATTACAGAACATTTTAAAAAGCATGTAGAATTATTTGAGGCATATCACTATATTACACCTGTCTTGAATGCTTTTGTGTTTACATATAACAAAGTCCTCTTTCATAAATTCAATATATAAAGACAATAAAATGAAAGCCCTGGTGCATACCAACCTAGCATATTAACCCAGGGTATAAGAATGCCAATTAAGTATGATGTTTACCCAGTATCAGGCTGAAACTACAAGATTGAAATGGCCCAGTACATTTAGAAAAACATAGAGACCTTCCTGTGTGCTGTTTGGGAAGTTGTGTCCTCATGTCTCTTCAGGAACATGCTCACTAGCTGTGTGATCTTGGTCATGTGTCTGTATCCTCTTGGTTCCTGTATTAGTTATTAGCCATGGAATGCAAAAATCACAACGTCTGCTCCATCCAGTAAATATTTATTGTGCTCCTATCATAGGACATACGCTGTTCTAGGTACGTGTGGTAAATCAGAGGAGCAGTAAAAATATGTAAAGAGAAAGTTAACAAACGCAATTAATAAGCAAACCACAGCAGAATAGAAGAAGAGAAAGGGTGTTGGGGAGAGCAGAGCAGGACAAAGGCAGAAAATCTCTGGTGAAAGCGTGTCCGCATAGCAATTTAAAATGCGGTAGTCGAGGTAGACCCTTATGAGAAGAAGGGATCTAAGACTCAAACGGAAGAACCTTTCAGGCTGAGAGATTGTCTACACCAGCGGTTCTCAATCTGTGGGTTGCTACCTCTTTGGGGATCAAATGACCCTTTCACAGGGGTCGCCCAAGACCATGCGAAAACATATATTTCTGATGGTCTTAGGGACTGAGACACCACTCCTCTATCCGTCTCCAGGCCGGTCTGCCCACAGACGAGAACCGGTGTGAAGACTGTTACCCATGCTACACCATGGTTCAAGATAAAATTGCCTTTTGTAATTAGAAATAAATATTTCACAATATATAGTTACATATTGTTTTTGTGATGAATCACTATGCTTTAATTATGTTCCATTTGTAACAATGAAAATACATTTTGCATATCAGGTATTTACATGATTCATAACAGTAGCAAAATTACAGTTATGAAGTAGCGACGGAAATAACTTTACGGTTGGGGGTCACCACCACATGAGGAACTATATTAAAGGGCTGTGACATTGGGAAGGTTGAGAACCACCGGCCTAGAGCAAAGGCTTAAGGGAATGTTTGGTGAGTTGGCGGCAAAGCAGGGGATCAGGGTGGCTCGAATGGAGTCAAAGGTTGGTGGTAGAAATCAGAGACAAATATACATTAGCATCAATTTGCTATTAGCTTTTTACAGCTCATCCTTGGAAAACATACAAGCCTCCAATCAGAGTCCAACAGGAATCTGGCAGGCCAAGCTCATTTGGAAAGAAGATGTGGTCCATGCTACAATTCCCACCAGCCACCACCATCTATCATTGTGTCACACAGAGGCAAGCAGCAGTTATTCTCATAGGTCAGTGACCTGGGGATCAGAAAATGTTTAGGAATCCATGGGCCCTAGAGGGCTTCTATATTCCAAATGATATGATTTATGTCTTTACCTTGCAATTTTTACATTTTGATTTGCAGTCATAATTTGCGGTTAGGTTGTTAGATTGCCAATGAGTCAGTGCCAACTCACCGCGCCCCTGTGCATCACAGCAGGAAGTCTTGTCCATTCCTGTGCCACCCTCACAATTCTTGCTGCAGTTGAGCCCATTGTTGGAGCCACTGTGTCAATCTGTCTTGACGAGGATCTTCCTCTCTTTCACTGATCCTCGACTTTACCAAACGTGATGCCGCCCCCGCCCCCCCTGCTCCCCCCCCCCAGGATTGGTCCCTCATGTCCAAAGTAATTGAAATGAAGCTGGACAATAAATAAGGAAAACAGAAGAATCGATGCATTTGAATTATGGTGTTGGTAAAAAATATTGAACGGACTCCTACAAGGAATAACAGTCTGGGAAGTAGTGCAGGCAGATGTTCCCTAGAAAGTAGCATCATGAGACTGCCTCCTCAAATCATAATATCTTCTTGATATGTGGTCAAATGAACTCTCTCATCCCTAGATCTTCATAGGGAATTTTCACCTGTTTCCTTACTAGCGCCATCAAGTCCAGAGTAGAACTTCCCTTTAGATTTCCCAAGGTTGCAATCTTTAAGGTCAAAGACTACCAGGTCTCTCTCCCCTGGAGTGACTCGTTAAACACCTGGGTATTTAAGCACTGCACTCCCAGGACTCTTTCTGTTGGCTGAGGGACCATCATTTACTTTGGGGACAAAACTGAAGAATGCAGAGGGTTGAGCTATGAGTCAGAATCAACTCAGTGGCAGAGTTTAAGTTTTTCTGAGTCCGTGTGTGCCTTTTCCTAATTAATTCAAGTTAGCAATCATTGAACAATGCTGGTAGTGTGTGTACCACTATAGTTTCTAACCCATAACCACTGTTGAGAATCTTTTTTTTTCAATCGGCAGATAGTGTATCCTGAAGCTGCCATGGTTTAGAAAATGGCCAAGAACTGCTCTTCATCATAGAATAACAGACACATTCGGAGTCTTCTAGAACTGCAGATGTTTGGCCAGGACAGGGCATATAGAGGCTATGAGGAATCCCCTTGCCATGATCTGTACTGCCCAGGGGTACCATTGCGTAAGGACGGACTGGACTACTAACCACTGGCAGATGGATCAAACCCATCATTTGCCCTGAGGGAAAAAGATAAGGCTGTTTGCTCCTGGAAAGACTTACAGCCTTGACACCCTAGATAGAGTCACTTGATAAGGAATCATCTCAACAGCCTTGAGGGTTTTTGCTTCGGTGATATTGCCCCAGCAGGCAAAGGAGTGTCTGATGTACCTGCCAGTGGAGTGTCTCTCTAGTCTTATCAGCAAGTCATTTATGAAAACACAAGTCATTCATTTTTCCACTCCAGCCTTTGACCAGGAAAGTGTCTGACCGATGCCAGGCTTCCACAGCCAGAATAGAAGTTGTCATCACAGTGTCGTAACAACTCAGCCGGAGCCTGAGCTTCTCTGAGGTTCTTCTACTGCAGCTCTTGAAGGTTCTGAGTTCTCAGTACATTCTCATCCTGCACAGAAATATTCAACACTTTTAATGTTTTTTTTCTTGCATGCAGTTAAGGTATCTATAAACGTAATACTCAAACTAAACTCACTGCCATCGAGTCCGTGCTGACTCATAGCGAGCCCTCGGTGGGTTTCTGAGACTGTAACTGTTGATGGGGCTAGAAAGTCCAGGTTTTCCTCCCGTGGAGCTGTTGCTGGTTTTGAATGCATAACCATGCAGATCGCAGCCCAACACATGACCACTACACCCTGTTTCCCCGAAAATAAGACAGTGTCTTATATTAATTTTTGCTCCCAAAGACACGCTAGGTCTTATTTTCAGGGGATATCTTATTTTTCCATGAAGAAGAATATGGTACACATCTAGATTCTTCACTTTAAAGGAGGACATTAGTGTTCCTACCCTTGTTTTCAACTCGTCTTCGTTCCGGGTCCCACCTTACATCATTGAACCCTTCACTCCCACACGCCATGTTCATAGCACTTGCAGGCTGCTCTGCAGCCATAGCTAACCTTCCTGGTGGAGAGGAACGTTCGTTTTAAAATCTTAAAATCAACATTATCTGCATTTTGAAAATAAAAACTTTTATTGGGTTCTAATCCAAATATACAATTTAATAGTGGAAGCCTATCAAGAAGTGTTGTATAAGCATTGCCACATCCGTTTTGGACCAGTTTCTTCTTACTTGTATTCCTTTCAGGGGACTCCCGGTTGCGCCCAGTCTTCCTTCCCTCTGTCCTCCCGAGCAACCAATAACCCATTTACTGTCTCCATAGATGCACCCAACCTAGATTCCAACTTGTCCCCCTGTAGTTTAACATTTCATTGCTCTTTTATGTTTAGAAAAGAAAAAAAATTCTCATCTCAAACACTCAGCAAATTGGAAGAACAAACAAAGTTTTTGGAAATATTCAATGTAAAAAAATGGATCACTGATTAAAACAAAACTTTTTACTTTTTAGAGCAGTTTTAAGCTTATAGGAAACTTGCAAAAAACACAGATAGCCCTGTAAATTCCTTCTCCCCCAACATAGTTTGCTCTATTAACATATTCCATTCGTGTGGTACATTTTTATCATTGATGAACCCATACCAATACATTACTAACTAAGCTCCCTAATGCACCTTAGGGTTCATGCTCTGTGTTGTACTGTCTTTGAGTTTGACAAACATCTAATGTCTGAGATCAGTTTCAATTCAGCATTTTAACTTTGTCATCCTTAAAACAAATGGTTAAGTTTTCCTTGTGAGTGTTGGTATTCTAACTGGAGTCCTTATTTAGTCTCCTTCTCCAGTTGGAGTTTACAATGTGCCTGCCAGGCAATTGCCTCTTTCGCTGCCTTCTGTCGCCCTGCAGGATAAGATAGTAACATGTTTTCCTCTCGCCTCTGCTTTCTGTAAAGCTTGGTTTACAATTTCAATAACTCTGTGGAACAAGATACTGTACAGTATAAACATGTATTCCTGTTTATTCAGAGTGATGGTTTTGTTATTGCTATATTATGAAAACAATTGGGATTCTGAAAAAAAAACTACATAAATTAAAACCAAGCAATCAACGTAGCTATCATATACATACAATTTAAGGGTCTTTGGGTTTAGTTTCACAAAATGTATCTAGTTGGAAACAGTAATCTGCAGGAAAGGCAATGTATCTGCATGAGCTTCTCCTTTTTTTGAGTGTGTATAATCGATCCTTCCCTGTTTTCTGCGGGGCTACAGATAGTACAGTCCTTTTGGATTGGCATGCTACCGTTCTGTGAGGTGCAGGGTGTGTCTTGATGAGCTAGAAGAATTGACGGCTTTGCCTTGGGTGGAAGAGGCTTTTCGAACAGCTGGCTTCGGCAATGTGGTTTAGTGGCTATGGGGCTTGGCTTGAAGGCCAGGGAGTGAGTGCCAGCCTTGGCTCAGCCCATCCTGGCTTGGTCCCTGGGCCTCTAGACTTGCTCTTTTGAAGTTTTGGAAATAGAAATAATGATATAAAACCAAACCAAATGCTGTTAAGTCAGCTCGACTCATTGATTCCAGGTGTGCCAGAGTAGAACTGGGCTCCCCAAGGGTGACAAAGGCTGCATTTTTTTGGAGTAGATTATCAGGCTTTTCTTCCGAGGAACCTCTACACGGACTCAAACTGACAATCTTTCAGTGAGTAGCCGACCACTTACACCACCCAGGGCCTCAGCATAGTAACAGTACCTGCCTTTCAGGAGCAGTGTTTCCCAAAGTGACACACCCCTGGAGGTGCTGGAACCATCCAAGGCGGGCTGCAAGAGAAGATTCCTACACTTTCTCCTGGACTCTGGGCTATAGGACACACATTTTTAATTTCTGGGCGTGGGGCGAATGATAACTTAATTTTTCTGAAGAGGGGGCGACAGGTCACATCAATCTGGGAACATGTAAGCATGTTGGAAAATGGCCACACTTCTAAGTGTTTGTCGTATTCACATCACCTGTCACTATCCAAACGTTTTAATATTGTCAGAGCATACAGAACTAGCTATGTGTGCATTTCTCGAGTGTTTGAGGATCTGCCGTGCATGCTACAACGAGCACGTCAATATTATGAACTTTTCCTGTTTTCATTTTATAGGCAGACCCAGGAACCTCATAGACCTCTGCAGTGTTGAGACTCAAATAGTAAGTCTAACTCTTACGTTTTCTGCAATGTAGTGGTTATGCCTCTCATGGATGGCAGTTCAAAACCACCAGAAGCTCTATGGGAGAAGGACTGGGCTTTCTACTCCTGTAAACAGTTATAGTCTCAGATACCCACAAGGGGTCTCTATGAGTCAGCATTGACCCAAAAGCGGAGCAAGAGAGGTCGAAGTGGTATGCATCCACCACCATTGGACCCACAGGTCTTGGCACGCACCAGCTGGTGATCTTCCTGTACTCTGCATCATTGCCTGCGGCTGAGTGAGTCTGAAGAGGGACTTAAGGACTAGTATCAGACTTACGGACTTGAGTTGGACTGGGCTGGGATGTTTACCTGATATGTGATTACTTTTTGATATAAGGCTTTTTCTTACACATGTATGTCAATTTGTTTCTTTAGTCAACCCTGCCTAACACAGTACCTAACAACAACTTTAGTGTGTTAGTCTGGGTACTTTAGTGAAACAAACCCACAAAAACTCATGTATAAGAGAGAGCTTTATATAAAGGTTAAGTGCGCATCAAGAAAATATCCCAACCCAGTGCTGCCAGAGCCCACAAGTCCAACATTAACCCATATGTCTGACACCAATCCACAAAGTCCTCCTCCATCTCACAAAACACACGCAATGATGGTGATTGCAGAAGGAAAGCCGAGTCAGTGAATGTGTAAACATCTCAGCGCTGGCAGGGGTCTCCACATGGGTGCTCCAGCACCCAGGGCTGCATTGGGGTAGATCCATGTGACTTTTCCTCAGGGATGTCTTGCAGGAAGTGAGCCTTGCCAGCTGAAGCAGGGAACTGGCTAAGGCAGCTGAACCCTGGTCCGACCATCAGAAAGCAAGAACCCGAGAACTAGAAAGGCGAGGATCATCAAACCATTTATCTCTCTGCCCTTCAATTAACCCCACATGTGTTTATTGGCCAGGTTGGCACAATAAACTTTAACTGTCTCCTTTAGGTACCTAATCCCTTGGTTAAGCCACTCAAGGTACTTTAATAAACAGAGAGATTTTGATACTATTGAGCAACATACCAACACAGTAGTACCTTGAGAAGAGATTGCTAGATGGATTTAGAAGAGGACTTGGAACAAGGGATATAATTGCTGATGTCAGATAGATCTTGGCCATAAAGTGGGTTACAAATCAGCGATCCCATGTGCAACAGAAACACTGCCCAGTCCTGCACCATCCTCACAACTGTTCTTATATTCGAATCTGTTGTTGCAGGCACTACGTTAATCCTTTCTTCTCAAGTGTCTCCCTCCTTGTCACTACCCCTAAACTTTACCTTGATGTAGTTCTTTAGGGATTGGTCTTTCCTAGGAACATGTCCAGAGTATGTAAGATGAAGTCTTGCCAGCCTTGCTTCTAAGGAGAAATCTGGCCGTACTTCTTCTAAGCCAGACTTGTTTATTCTTTCAGCAGTTTAGAGTACTTTCAATATTCTTCACAAGCACCATAATTCAAATGCACCACTTCTTTGATATTTCTTATTCAACATCTAACTTTCTTAAAAAATTTATTTATTTATTTAAATGATTTTTTTTTTTCTTTTTTGTTTTCAACCTCTAACTTTCACAAGCATGTGAGCTGAGAGACAATCCGGTGGCTTGCATCTGGTACACCAGAGTCCTCAGAGTAATAACCTTGCTTTTCAATACTTTAAAGAGGTCTTGTCCAACAGGTTTACCTATGGCAATGCATTGTTTGATTTACCCAATGCAATGCCTTGTTTGATCTTTTGACTGCTGCTTCCATGAGCATTGATTGTGGATCCAAGCCAGACACAATCTTGACAATTTCAATCTTCTCTCGGTTTATCATGATGTTATGTACTGGTCCAGTTATGAAGATTTTTGTTTTCTCTACTGTAATCCATACTGAAGGTTGTTATCCTTGATCTTCACCAGTCAGTGCTTGAAGTCCTCACTTGCAACAAGCAAGGTGGTGTCATCTGCATATCTAAGATTGTTAATAAGTCTTCCGACAATCCTGATGTCACAATCTTCATATAATCCAGCTTCTCTGATGATTTTCTCAACATACAGTTTGAATAAGTATGGTGAGAGGATTCAACCTTGATACATACCTTTCTTAATATGAAACCATGTAGTGTGCCCTTGCTCTGCGCAGCTGCCTCTTGATTCTTATACAGGTTCCAAATGATGACAATGAAGTGTTCTGGAATTCTCATTATTCTCCAGACTATCCGTAGTTTGTTATGATCCACACAGTCAAATGCCTTGACAAAGTCAATAAAACAGAAGTAAACATCTTTCTGATATTCTCTGATTTCAGCCAAGGTCAATCAGATATGAGCAATGATATCCCTTGTTCCATGATCTTCTGAATCTAACTTGAACTTCTGACAGCTCCCTGTCAGTGGACTGCTGTAACTATTGTTGGATGATCTTCAGCAAAATTTGACCTGCATGTGATATTAATGATACTGTTTATAATTTGATCATTCTGTTAGGTCACCTTTCTTTGGAATGGGTACAGATATAGATCTCGTCCAGTCAGTTGGCCAAGTATCTGTCTTCTGAATTTCCTGAAATAGATTAAATGAGTACTTCCAGTGCTTCACCAGCTTGTTGAAATGTTTCAATTGGAATTCCATCAATTCCTGGAGCCTTGCTTTTGGCTAATTCCTTCAGTATAGTTTGGACTTCTTCCTTCTACTGAAGGAAGTACTATTGGTTCTTGCTCATATGCTGCCACTTGAAATATTGAATGTCCACTGGTTCTCTTTGGTACAGTGACTCTGTGTATCCTTCCCATCTTCTTCCTGCACCATTCAATATTTCCCCCATAATATCTTTCAGTATTGCAACTCAAAGTTTGCATTTTTCCCCTTTAGTTCTTTCAGTTTGATATTCCGAGCATGTTCTGCCCTTTTGGTTTTCTAACTGTCGATCTCTGTACATTTTATTATAATATTTAACTTTGTCTTCCTGAGCTCCCTTTTAGAATTTTTAAAAATCATTTTATTAGGGGCTCATACAACTCTTATCACAATCCAAACATACACCAATTGTGTAAAGCACATTTGTGTATTCGTTGCCCTCATCCTTCTCAAAACATTTGCTCTCCACTTAAGCCCTTGGCATCAGCTCCTCATTTTTTCCCCTCTCTTCCCATTCCCCCCTCCCTCATGAACATGTGATAATTTATAAATTATTCCTGTCATCATTTCTTCCATTTGCCTTATGGAAGATGTCAAGTTAAACCTGTTAAATCCTTCACTGGATGTAGCAAACAAAGTCCTGCACTTGTAGGAGAGAAGCTTGTGTGCCTTTAACTAGGTCAAGGATAGGAAAGAAACAAAGCATTGTGGGTAAATGCTACCCTTGCTTTCACCATTAACTTCTTTCACGCTCACTGCTGATTCATAGCGACCCCCTGTGGGTTGATTAGGCTGTTACCCGGGTAGAAAGGCCAATCTTTCTCCCAAGGAGCTGCTGTTGGTTTTGAACTCTTGGCCATGCAGATTGCAGCCCAATGCTAACTGCTAGCCCACTAGGGCTCCTTTAACGTCTTTAGTGACTTTTATGCCAAGATTCATTATTTGCCCCATAATTCATAAGTGCTTATCAAAGTATCACAAACTACAATAGAACAGACACATGGAACATCCGTTTCTTAGGAGACCTTCAGCTGGGTTTGGAAGGCAGAAGGAGCACAACACCTGGTGACAAGTGTGGCACTTGGACAAGGGGAGGGGGAGGGTAGGTCTGGGTGCTCATGGAAGGTCTTCTGAGGAAGTATAGAAGCTTATCTAGGTCTGGGGTCTATCTCAGTTTTGTAGTTCATGAATTGTATCCAATTTGAGTGAAATAATTTTATCTAGTTTAAAGGAGTTTGTTTAAGAAAAAATAATAAGTCTTTGGCTTTGAATTGGAAATGTGAAGGACCCTGTCTTTTCAGCTTCATTGGCCCCACTGGAAATTGCACATCGTATTGCACTGCGGTGGAGAGGCCTGATGAAAGAGGTTGCCATCTGGGAACTTCAGGTCATTTGTTGTGGCTGAGGGTGCAGGCTGGAGGAAGAGGGAAGCAGGGACAAGATTTAGATGAGTTTTAACCACCTAGGATTTATTTGAAGGCTGCTGGGAACAGAGGGAGAGTCAAGCAGGAGAGGGACTCCGTGCAAGGTTCCACCTTGGGGAGCGCATGGGGGCAGCAGTGTGGAGAGGGAAATGGAGCAGGGTCAGGTTGAAAGCCCGGCTCTTGTCCCAGTGACCCCAGGCAACGTTAGAGGCCCGAGTGCTGTGGACCTGGGCTAACCACTGGGCTAATAGGAAGATTTGGAAAGCATTGTTAGAGTACTTAGTGGAGTGAACAGGGAACGAGAGAGAAAAGGGAAGTAAAATAAAAGGGGAGAAAAGGTACATTCTTACCTCGATGTCTTTTGTGGGGGTGGGGGTGGGTGGGAATATAAGCAAGGAAGAAGAGGGTAGTCAGTAGATCCAAAGGTTGATTGAAAGAAATTGGATTGATGAGCAGCTGCGGATAGAGGAGGAAGGTGTTGGGTGATAGTAGACTTGGGTTTACTATGAGGGCCCACTATGAGCTGCACCCCCTGCCACCCCCTAAATAGCTTCAAGTTCTAATGCCTAGTACCTTTGAATGCAACCCAGTTTGGAGACTGCATATTTGCAATTGTCCTTAGTTAAGTTCATGTGAGGGCCTCCTTGAGTAGGGTAGGCCCTTACCCAGTATGAGTGGTACCTTTTTAAGAAGAGGAGAAGGATCAGAGAGAAAAAAGGACAGTCATATGATGACTAGGAAGCTCTCTTCACCTAGAGCAGTGGTTTTCAACCTGTGGGTTGAGACGCCTTGGGGGTCCAACAACCTTTTCACAGGTGTTGCCTGAATCCTAACAGTAGCAAAATTACAGCTATGAAGTAGCAATGAAAATAATTTTATGGCTGGGGGCTCATCACAACATGAGGAACTGTATTAAAGGGTCTCTCAGCATTAGGAAGGTTGAGAATCACTGGCCTTCAGAGAGAACATGCTCCTGGTGGCATTAAGAATTCAGATTTCTGCATTTGTCCTCCCAGGATATCCATTATGAAGTCTCTCATTACTTGATCTCCTCTAAATACAAATGATGTGAAGAAATGGTTACGAACCATTGATCTTTGTGTTTCAAACTTTAGTGAGAAACGTTTATAAGTGTTTAAACAGGATCAGTTTCTTCCCTGCCTTGGTGTCTTTTGTGTCTTTTGCCCTCGGGACAAGCGTGCAGGGACTTGTGTGGATTCTGCCTTTATACGGTGGCGCCATGGGTCCAGATAAATTTGTTAATGAAACGTATAAGAAGGGCAATGGGTTAACCAATCACACCTGCTAATGCATTTCCAAAGTTTAGATTAAGGCAACACAATGGCTTTGGAGAAAGGGTTCCACACGTTTTTCTAAGATTTTTTTTTTTCCTGGCATAACACCAAAAGAAGTTTTGTTTGTTTGTTAGTTTGTTTTTAACCTGATTCTTCAAAAGCACAGTCTTGTTTCATTTGGAATTCCTCATCTCCAATACGACGTTCATTATGGTCACAGGGCGAGTACATTATTTTCATGTAGCTAAACAGCCAACACATAGAAATGGTCTGGTAGAATGTCTTTCATGGATACACTTTAAAAACCAAGTCATAGTGTAAAATCATCAGACTTGCACCATAAATTAAGCCTTTAATATAACAGCGTTTTTGCTTTACACCCAAATTATTTAATTATGTGGTGTTTATATGTAAAGTGTTCAACTAGTTAATGTAATGGGACGCTGACTTGAGCCAGTATTGTGAAATGGAATTCTGAGTCACCTTGCTTCCTCTTTGGATGCCTTCCTTCTTCACTCTCAGCTCCCTGTTGACCTCGGGCTTTTCCTTCTACTCCAAGCCTACCCTTCTCAGTTGTACCCCACACGGTACAATATGTTCGGTCCTTCCTCTTTATAGACTACACCCATTCCGGACATTGTCTGATGTCCACTACCTGTCAGGAAGGAAGTAGATACAGTGAATGTGAAAGACTGATGGCTGTGTAATGTGTAACCCTTCTTGGTATATTTATATTCTTATAATAATGCCTGGAAAGGAAATGACTATCCATTCTAATGGAGAAATTTGCCACCAGACAAGAGGATATATTTTTAGCAGGAAGTAGTTCTGTTTATAATATTATATGTGCAACAAATAATTCCATGTGCAGAGCTAACCTTCTATGTCCTGTTTTTATTTTGTTTTACTTTTTATGTCATGATTTTAAATCCTGAGTTATAGGTTATTATAAAAGGGTAAAAGGAACACACACATTATAAATGCCAATGCTGATCATACTTGTTCTTGGGTTTTAAAAGAACTAGAAAGAAAATCATAAATTTAAGTGCTTCTAAGCTTTCTCCCTTCAGGTCATACCTTAATATAATTCTGGTTTTGGTAGTGTGACCATTTTAGTATCTAGGAAATGTATTCATTCTGCCATCTTGGTTTCTGACTTTCTGTGCCCAAAAGGGGAAGCCTTTGCAATACATCTGCACCAAAAGGATTTACTTGAGGGAGGCAAGTGTAGACGTGAGCAGAAAGGAAAAGATGCTGGAGACAGAGGCCACACAGAGTGAGTTTGGGGCCTGAAGTTTAGTGGGGGCTGGGAGAAAAGGGAGAGTCAGGGCCATTTCAGTAGCCCCAGGCTATGTGATGTATGGGTAGAAATGGAGCAAGTGGATTATTAAATGCTCCTGTAGGTAATGGTCACACCTAATGTTTCCGTTTAATTTGAACAAATGCAAGTGGATATGTGAGTTATTTTTGTATGGTCACCGTAGTTTTTCAAGGCGATTTAAGGTCATGTGGAAGGGAGCCAGTGAGCTAGTCAAGGTAAATAGCCTATGACTTCCTTGTTCCAAAGCATGTTTCTTGCCATTGAAAACCATCTAAGTCTAGAATTGATAGGACGGCGAAAAGGAAATGTAAGACTATTTGCTGCATTTTGAACTCAGGATGTGTTTCTCCTTTTCTCTTGTTTCTATACAAGCATTCTTACAGGGACGAATGCGCAAATGGGACGTGTCCCAAAGGCAGCATTGGTGCAGTTGCTCTGTCTCCACCCGGGTTTATCATTTTTATCTGGCATTCCTTCTCTCCTCTTATCGTTGCTCACCCTGTCTCCCTACCTCCTCTCCCCCCCGCCCACCCCGTCTCACCAATTAAGCATCAATAGTTTAGTATCTGACTACTAGCTGGAAGGCTGGTCATTTGAACCCCCTTCCTCCCCACTGCTCAGAGGTGCCTTGCAAGACTGACTTGGTGACCTTGACTGACCTTGGACCCTCTGGAGCCATTCTCTTCTGCACACGTGTGGTCATCATGAGTCAGAATGAACTAAGGCAGCTAGCAACATCATCCCCATACCTTTCATCTAAATTCCCCTCTTCTTCTCCAACCGTTGCTCAGTGAGTGCAGGAATAGCTCTTTATTTGATCTGTTTAAGGATATTGATTGCAATGAATCTCAACCTGCAAGAAGGAAAGCCATACATTAAAACCTTGGTTTGAACCTCAACCTCGAGTGAGATCTTGTGTCCATCCAGGGCTTATCCTTTAGCGGCTCTTCAAGCCTTTCGGCATGAGGGGCGATAAACCAGATTTATCCAAAGTGGAGAAGTTTGACACGTCAAAGCTGATGAAGACTAATACTAATGAAAAGAGAAAAAACTCAACCCTGGAAGGAAACTATCCAACAGGAGAAAGAACGTGTTCAAACACCACGAAAGGGAGGCATCCTCCCAGAAGTGAATTTCAACATTGCTTGAGTGTTGTCTTAGTTTTGATAGGCTTCACTTTGTAAACCTGTGTGTTTGTGGAGATTTCAGGAAACCCCTGAGATCTTGTTCTCCGTCCTCTGGCTAAGAGGCCAGAGGTTGCCAGTGTTCCATCAATTCTTGTTTGAAAACTTCCCATTGGTGTATAAATCTCACATGGCCGGTGCTGTCAATGATCTGCCATTTAAGATTTTGTGTGTGTGGTTCTTGCCTTCCTGCAGGATAAGCCACTTTGAACCTTCTCCAATGGGTAGGTACCTCCATCACTCAAAAATCTTCATGAAATTGCATGCTTTTCCTGCTTCTCACAGTTTATTTTCATTGCTAATGTAGCAGTAGGATAATAAATAGAATCATTAACATTTTTTTAGGTTTTAAAATGCATAAACAGTGGCAAAATAGATCCAAGGATTGTCAACTCTCAAAATTCCTCATTTGTTAGTAGTTCACTTGTGCTCTTTTAATCCATCTTTATATATATTATTTTTCTAAAACATTTGAGAATAAGTTATAGATATTTCCCCCTATACTTTATTTTTTACTTGTTTTTAAAAGGACACACTCCCAGACATAACCACAGTGCACCCTTCAGTAAGGAAATTAACATTACTATATGGATAGCATTGTTCAATCTAATCCACTAACCTTATTGAAATTTCAGGTATTAGCCCAATAAAATCTTTATAGATAAAAGAATCCGCATTCCTCTTTCCTTTTCTGGTCTAGAATTATGTGTTGCATTCAGTTGCCATGATTCTTTGTTTCCTCCCATCCAAGAGAATTTCTCAATCATTTTTTTAACGACTTTGCAATTTTACCAGTTTTAATGGAAGCTGTGAACAAGACTCTTTTACTCTAACATCTTCTCAAGTGATTCTTCTTTCTATTTCCCATTTTACTTTGCTATTTAGAGAGATACGGCTTTCTGTTAAAGGATCTTTTTGCCATCTTTGTGCAGTTTGAGCCTAGAGATTACCCACTTGCTAAGGTGAATGCCCACATGGGCAGTTAGGCCAATAGCTTTCTCTCGCTGCACCTGTTCATTGTAGACGACATATTTCTGACTGTAAACATGGACCACTTTGGCCAATTTTCTGACCTTTGAAGTATCCTGAACTTCATCGTCCTTGCGTATGGGCATGGACAGGACATTGTTTTTTCTGTCTCAGTTCCATGGGAAGACGGGAAGACATATTCTTCCCGTGACTGTGGGAAGGTGCATTGAAATGCCTTTTCCAGTTTTTGTTCCAGTCCGAAGTCACAAAGGGATTGAACTTCAATTTGGCTGCTGCTGCTCCAGTGATCACGCTGAAAGGGAAAAGAAAAAGATGACGATGCATTTTGTGAAGAGTTGAGACCATTGCTATAGAGAATGTGATTGGTTTTTTTTTTTTTATGTTTCTTGTGATAGGAGATTCAGATTACGTGACTTGGTAAGAATAGCTCAGAAGCAATACATTTCAGTGCAATCTATCAGAACATGCATGATTTATTTGGGGGGATGCATACCTGTACTAACTGAGTATGATAGTCATATCTGCTAGGTTTTGGTACTAAAACGTTAGTTCATAACTATTTTCTGGGAGACACTTTGAAGCTTTGTAAAACTGGTGACTCTCACCCAGCTTTCTCCTACTAATTCATATTTGTACTAATTGGTGATTCTTGCCTGGAAAGGGCCCCATGATGATTACCCGATGAAGGTTTTTATGTTGCAATCATTCCTTTCCATTTCTTAGTTGGCCTTCAACTATAAAATAGAGGTTTCCTATTTATTTGTTATAATCTGCACATATGGTGCAGAATAGTTAAGGGTGTGACTTCTAACTGAAAGGTTGGTGGTTCAAACCTACCAGCCAGCCAATCCATAGGAGCAAAGACCCACTGATATGCTCCCATTAAGATTAAAACTCTTACTGCCATTGAGTTGATGCTAGTCCACAGTGGCCCTATAGGATGGGGTAGAACTGCCCCTGTGGTTTTCAGAGACTGTAACTCTTTAGGAGAATAGAAAGGCTTGTCATTCTCCTGAGGAGTTCCTGAGCTTGCAGTTAGCAGCCGGACACTTAACCACTACACCACCGGGGCTCTGCCTAAAGGCTATAGCCTAAGAAATCTTATAGGAAGTTCTACCTTGTCCTATGAAGTCATCATGATTTGAAATCTACTTGATACCACACAAGAACAATTTTCTTATCATTATTTATTTTAATCATTAAATTGTCCAGGATTAGGACATTTGGAGCCTTGTGGGCCCCCCACCCTCACCCAAACTCACTTCTGTGTCCTTTACATATGTCTCCATCATTTTAAAAGCACTTCTTAACTTCTAGCACAACAAAATGTCCCAGATTCAACTATATTTTTTCTGCTCCACCCTGTAATTAGCCTTTCTCCAAGAAGCCATGCTTCCTCTAGGGGGAGAAATGGTCATTAGAACCTGAGCAATAAAGGGGTTCATGCTCCTAGAGGTGCTTTGCATTTTTGTTCCCTCTACAGGTAGAGCTAAGAGGTTAATGTACCCACACCCTCCCTCCACACAAACACATTTACAAATGTACGTCTGTGTCTAAGTGGATTTATTAAAGACAGTGATTTGAACCGGCACTTACAGTTGCAATGTTGCAATGCAACCTCACAGGATTTGCTTTAGCATTCTCCCTTTTGTATCTGAGCTCCCTTCTCCAATAAGTAACCCGGCTCTCGTTATCCTCAATCTATTGGTCTACCTGTTTTAATTTGGGGAATTCATTTTTCTAATATACCCATGAATGAACAGATTACTAGTTAGATGTAGAGAAAAATAAGTAAAATGAATAAACCAAATATTGAGGAGGGGGGGAACCCCAAACAAAAAACCCTCTCACTGCCATAGAATCGATGCTGACTCACTGTGACCCTGTAGACAGGGTCTCTGGTTTCCAAGGCTGAAACTCTTCATGGGAGTAGAAATCCCCATCTTTCTTTCCAAAACATTGAAAGGAAATTTTGAAACCATGGCCGGGTGTATGCGTGTGCATGTGTAAGAGCTATCTGTTGCCTAGATGTCAACTTCTATCCTCAGAAACCCACCCACCCAGCAACGCTGTGATGGAAGCTGACTATATATCTGATTAGTTTAGTAAATTAAGGTATTTATGATCAGTCCTGCTGTTTATAGGCCACATTTGTGGTATCTGTAAATATCTTTCACAAAATGTGAGAAAAATCAACCTTTATTTATGTTTATTGAATTATTTTTTTCTGCTCTATTCTTCCTGGCTCCTCCCTCTATGATGCCATTCACACACACATGAACAAAGCCATTTGCTTTTTGGCTCTACAGAACCTTGAGGTTCTGTCAGATTTTAAAAATATGTTTCTCTTTGTCTCAGATTAGAAGCGTTCTATTATTTTATCTTAAAGTTCACTGAGTCTGTCTTTTGTCATATTCGTTTGCCGTACAGCCGATTTGGTACATTTTTATTTCAGAGGTATTATTTTCACTTCTAGAATTTCCACTTACTCCTTTTTCCTAGTTTCTATTTCTTTGTTAGGGCCTCTGGTGGGGTGGTGGGTTATACACTAGGTCCGCAGTTTGTACGCACTAGTTCTTCACAAGAAAAGTGCGGCTCTCTCTTCTGATAAACATTTGCAGCCTTGGAAACCCGCCGCCACAGCTCTACTCTGCCTCACAGGTTCACTGAATGGCAGTGAGTTTTATTATTGTTGTTAGTATTTGGGTATTTCTTTCCAGAGATTTCTCATATTTATTCATTCATCATGATCACAGATGCTTTTATTGAACTTAGTTATGATATCTTCTTTAAAATACTTATCTGCTAAATCCAATATCTGGGTCATCTTTGGGCCTGCCTCTACTGATATTTTCTTACATATGGGTCCTGTGCTTTGCGTGTATATGACTTTTGGATTACAGCCTTTGGATTAATAAATGATATGTTATAGAGGCTGAATTCTAAGTTCCTCAGGCAAATATTAATTTTTGTTTTTGTTGTACTAGTGAACTTGTCAACATGTCTTCGAGATGGTGGGTAACAACTAAAGAATCTATTTAGTTCTTTTAGCTTCAGCTGGGCTAATCAGAGTCTGCTCTGTGCATGTTTCATACAGGATTCAGCCAGAGATTTGGGTAGAGCTTACGTACAAAATTTCAAACTCCCCATCTTGCACTTTACTTTTTGGAAGTTTCCACTATAATTCTATCTTCTAGTCTTTTATATCAGAACATAGATGTGAACCAGAGTTGTAGCCACATATCACTGGACCAGTCAAGCCATGTTTGGTTCAATAGGACCTCCTTAGCTAGCCCCAGCAGTGATGCCTGCTGTTTGTATTATCACTTGCAAAGCTGGAGTAATCCATTTGCTTTTGTAATTAACGTCATATTTTGTCAAATAAATAGTAAGCTGCATGTGCTCAGTTTCTTTCATTTACAAGTGCAGAGATCATTGTTCAGGATTAATCTGTTGTTTTAGATCTAGGAAGCTGGGCGCTCTGGTGATGCTGTCAGGGAAGTGCTGGACTACTAACTGCAAGCTTGGTGGTTGTGTTAGACTGGGTTGTCTTGAGAAATAAATCCCGTGACACTCATAAGAAAGACCAAGTAATTATATATCAAGAAGGCATCCAGTCCAATTCAATCCCGTAAGTCTGATACGAGTCCAGAAGCCCGCTTTCAGACTCTCCCAGCCGCATGCCAGTGACACAGAATTATGACGTAGAACGCAGGAGGATCACAGGCTGGTGGGTGCAGAGTCATGTGGATCCAAAGTCGATGGAAATGTGGCAGGACATCAGCAGCTCTCTGGACCAGTGTTAGGCAGAGTCCCCGCAAGCAGGAAGGCAAGGGGCAGAAAGAGTTATAAGAATGCTCTACTCCCAAGGAAGCATCATCAGGATGTGGCCTGATTGGCAGGTTGGAATCCACCCCTATACGTTTATACAATTCAAGTTGACATAAAATCACCTAACTACTACTACAGCAATTCAAACCTACTGGCTACTCCACGGCAGAAAGATGAGGCTGTCTGCTTCCTTTAAGATTTATAGTATCAGAATCACTTTGGTGGCAGTGACTTTGGGTTATAGCTCTATGAAGTGTAGTTATACCGGGGTTATGATTGATTGGATTAAATATCTAAGTCACCTACCTGTGGCGGGTGTTTATTGTATGCTGCAATTTAAGGGATAGGCAATTTGAACTTGCGTTTTCTTTCAATCTGGTAATGTAGAATGATGAAAGGAGCTGTTTTTGTAAGTAAAATACTTTTACCAAAAATATATACTTCTTTTATATTTGCTTGCCAACTGTGCCTTTCCCCAGGAGGAGTTTTGGTACAGATGCTATGCTAATTTTTTAACATCAACCTGTTCAGCATGTGCCTGAGTCCCTCTGTAGCTGTGCTGTCTCTAACAGTAGACCCTAGCCAGTTGAGGCTATTTAATCTTAAACTAATTAAAATAAAATGAATTCAATACCTCAATTACATTCACCACATTTCAAGTGCTTAATATTCACATGTATTTGGAAGCTGCTGTATTGTACAAAACAGAATAGAATAGCCCCATAGTCCAGGAAAGTGCTATTAGACATCATTACCTTACAGAAGGTTGTTCTGTAAAGCAAACATGTATATTTATTCAGAATGTTTTGTTGGTCATCAAAAATCCACAGATGTACAAGTCTATTACTGGCTGGAGTCTACCACGAAGACCCTGAATGTTATAGATTGAACTGTGCCCTCCCTAAAACGTGTGTCAATATGACTGGACCATGATTCTCAGTATTATCCTGCATTTTGTGGTAGGCTAACATGATCTTAGATGTTGTAGATTCACACCTATGGATTATTGATAAGGTCAGATTAGAGGCAGTCATGCTAGTGAGTCAAGATGCCATCTTCAGGTTTAGTTGGGATCTTGAATCAATCTACTTTTTATTATTTGTTTATTTAATTTTTAAACAATAAATCTACTTTGAGATACAAAAGAGAGTAAACAAATTGACAGAGATCAGAGGGAGCTGATTACCACTAAGAAAGAAGAGCTAGGAGTGGAGAATGTACTTTGGACCCAGGGTCCCAGTATTGAGAACGGCCTAGACTCAGGAAAAACTGATACCAGGCCAGATGGAGATCTTCAAGGAATGCCAGGTCCACAGATATTGAAAGGAGAGAAGAACTTTTCCCCTGAGCCAACGCACACAGAGCGAAAATCTTCACCGAGAGCTCGCCCTCTGAATTTGGACTTCCAGCCTTCTCAATGAGGAGCGGATGAAGCAAGCCTCTCTTACAGCGGTGCTGGAGAACTAAGTCACTGCTATCTATCCCTCCCCCCTTTTTTGTCACATTGAATATATTTTCCCTTTGGTTATTTTTGATGTTTATAGGTTGATATACTCTGTAGACCATTCTTCAGATCTGTGAAATATCTCTGTTGTTTAATGATGGCAATAATCTTATTTGTTTTCCTTCATGCACCATAAGAATTAACTTTGTTTTACGCTCTGTGATCAGAAATTTATCTGCATCATCTCATTTCATCTTTCTAACCACTTTGTGGTACAGGAGCTCTTAATGTCCCCAGTGGATTGGAGATGCTGGAAGCCTAAATAACTTGCTCATTGTCCCATGATGGGTGAAGGGTGAAGCCAGAACTCATCACAGTAGTGTAAGGGAGATGCAAGACTGTAGTTGCTTTATTCTTCATGAGAGCTTTCCAACGATTAAACCTGAGACTGTGCTGTTTTACTAAATATAGAAATAAGCACAAAAACATTACACAGAAATTAGTCACTGTGTTTTAGACTCATATCAAAAACTATAGTTACCTAGCATGCCTGAGTCACATAAATTCCTGATCTAGGAGTGTTTGTGGAATAATATTTCTAGTCCCTTCCCTCTTCCACCTCTCTGAGGCCAAACTCCCAAATGACCAGCTTCTCATAGAGCATCCTTGTTCCGACCCACATCACTTCCCTAACCCATTTTATACTCCTTAAGTAGTCCAATTTGTTTGTTTGTTTCTGTGTAAAGTGGATCTGTTTTAATATCTCATATAACACAATGAACAATGCTGTTAAAATTGTGATTCTTCATAAAAGAATTTCTTGGCTACAGGCCTTTGCTTTCAGTGGGAAGGCTTCATCTTTTGAAGATAAGCATGTACTGGTTTTCGTTTTTAATGACTGGCGAGCCCCTTGCTTGTGCTCTTTGAAAGGTTGCAATGGATGTGAGCTCCTACGTTTAACACTGGACTCCATGAATCCAGTTCTAAGGAATTGGCCAGTCTGGAGATGAAGCAAGGTGGTCACCCAGTGTGGGAGTGCGGAGCACCACCCTGCTTCCTTGTTCTGATTTTTCACCCAAATACTGCACCTTCTCTGACCTACATGGAATATCTCTTGCTGGTGTTTCCATCTCAGGCTTCTGTCCATTCTGGAAGCAGATTCGGCCAGAGAGACAACCGGATGCTCTGTCCGTTCCATGTTTGTCACGGAAGAGTAGCATCTGTTAAACGTTTTGCCCTGCAAAGGAAAGCACGGCTTTATGATTGTGGTATAATTTTTCTTGGAAGTGAAGAAAAGAGGCATGGGGAGGGGGGAAACCAAAGAGATTCAGGAAGACATGAATAAGTAGAATTTAATAAAATTCCATAAAATCCTAAGGAAAACACATCTAATTAAAGTTAGACATCCAAGCAGTAAAACCTTGAGTTGACGGCAGCCTTTGGCCTTGAGTCAATGAAGTGACACCATCTTCATCAAAACGTACTTTGTTTGGACACAGTCCCCGTATGAAAGATGAGCAGTGGGCTGAGAGAGCCGGTGCATCCAAATCATGGCGCCCTTTTTATTTGTATTTAGCGGAAAAAACAAAAAAAAATAACACTGAGCAGAACTCTCATAATTCTATCATGAACCAGAACAATAGTTTTAGGAACATGCAAGTTTCCTTTGACACTCAGCTGCAAGGAACGCTTTGAAATAACTTTCCAGTTGCACTTATTTGGAGACACAGCTGGTTAATTATCCACATGTGGCAGCAGCAGGAAGGCGGAATTTCCTCAACGTTTTCCCCACTCTGCTCTTCAAACAGAGTGTGAAAATATTCTGTCCGAGGCTGGGATTCCCTGGGTTTCCGAATAGTTGAAACTCGTTCCTCTACATTAAAGGGTTGCTTTTATTTTTCTCCAGGTGGAACAACTGTGTTTCCGCGAATTCACTCTTAAATGTTTAATTCAAAGGAACTGTTTTGAGATTACTTGTTTGGTGAACATATTAATATGCAAAATTGCAGTAGATTTTTGTGAACCTCTCAGTAGATTTCATCTGCTACCCATTGAAAAGAAACTTTAAACAGAAAACCCAGGATGGAGAGTCATGACTCTCTTGAGAAAGGAATTGGTGCGTTAAAGTTCTGTTCTTCGGTATTGTCAGGTTGGGTCCTGCTCATGGGACTTTGTGGCCAACCGAAGGAAACACTGCCCGGCCCTTGACTGTTCTCAACGTCTTCCTGGGCATGAGTTGATTGTTGTCATTGTGCCAGTTCTGTTGGGGGTCTTCTTTTTCTTCACTTATTCAATACTTTGCCAAACTTGACATCCTTCGCCAGGGACTGGTCCCTCCTGATAACTTGTCTCTAAACTAAGTAAAGCAAAACCTGGCCATCCTCATTTCTCAGAAGCGTTCTGCCGATGCTTCTGTGAAGACAGATTTGTTCATCCTTTTGGAAGTCGATGATATTTAAAAGTTTGTTTGCCAACATCATAATAAAAATCCCACTTCCATCTTCTGTCATTGAGTCAATTCTGACTCATAGCAATAATGAAGCCTAGCCTCATCTTTCTCCCTGGGATAACTTTATCCCAGGGAAAGATGGTGGGTTTGAGTCAGCTGGTGGGTTTGAGTCACCAAAAGTAGACTTTCTAATTGAGGCTGACTTACTTTTTCTTCTCACTTACTCAAAAAAATGCATATTTATAAGTTCCTGGTTAACAAAGAAGTAGGAAGGACCAGAAAGTGAACCATTTGCTTATACCAATTTGCTCACCAGACAAGCATTTACCACTGTGAAGGACTCCAGTCTGTTTTTCTGCATCTCATCCTTTCTCATATGTATGGTTTCAGAATTTTCAGAAAAATGTAAAACCCTCGCTTAAAAAGTAGAATCACCTAGATCAGCAGCATCCTCGAGAACTTTCTGCATTGCTCGGCATATTCTCTGAGTGCGCTGTCTGGTAAGTACTGTCCGGTAAGACCCATGTGACTGTAGAGGACCTGGATGGTGGTAGCATGAAACAGAAACAGTTTTTAAATTTAATTTAAAACATTTTAGCTACATCCAATTTAGATAGCCATACTTGGCTAGTGGCTCTCATATTGGACACTACAAATCTGGATGTATCTCTAAGACACCCATGAGTCCCAAGAATCTAAGCATTATTGTCCTAGTATTTATGATTACACAACACTGCATTTGTCCGTCACACTTTGTTCTTCAGATATTTATTAGCTCTATAAATGATTTGATATGGCTATAAAATAGAAGTTCATACTTATCAAAAGTAAGCTGGAGTTTTATTATAGCACCAGTAATTATCATAAAAAATCAAAATAATGCATGTCAGAGATGTAACATGCAATACTACAAGAATCTTTGTCATTTATAAGATAGTCACATCATGGATGTTGATTTTAATAATTCAGAAAAACCCAGGTGGTTATTGAAGTATGTTAGATTCTCAACACCACTCGCTTTTAGGGAAAAGGAGTAGGCTAGAAGTGGGCAGGACAACTCCTAGCTGTTGGTTCAGACCCTGTAGGAGCCCTGATAGATAAATGGCCAGGACGGAGCTTCCTTTTGGTGCGTGTCCCTCTGAAAGGAGACACAGTCAGGGCATAGGAGACACACCTCAGTAGTGCTGAGTCAGTTGACCCCGACAACAGATTGCAAGGCTGCTCTGTCTGGCACCACCTTCATGAGGGTTATATTGGAGCCCCGATTGCTGCCACTAGATCAATCCATCTCATTGAGAGTTAGTATCAATGGATGTGACCATGTAGTTCTCAACACGACATCCTTGCTCTTTAACATGTCAGAGAGGACGTTTCTAGTGTATTTTCACAAGCAATGTGTCATTTGAGTTCTTGACTGCTGCTTCCATGAGTGTTGATTGTGGATCTAAGTAAAATGAAATCCTTGATGATTGCAATCTTTTCTCCATTTATCATGATGTTGTCAAGTTGTAAGGATTATTTTCCCCTTTACCTTGGGTTGTAATCCATATCGGAGATTGTAGTCCTCCTTAGCAAGTACTTTTAGTCTTCTTCAGTTTTAGCAAGCAAGTGTGTGTCACTGGCATATTTCAGGGTGTTAATGAGCTTTCCTGGAATATTGATGCGTTGTTCTTTATGTAGCTCAGCTTCCTACATTATTTGCTCAGCACACAGAGGGAATAAGCATGGCTGATGGATACAGCCTGGGTGAATACCTTTCCTGATTTTAAACCATGCAGTATTCCCTTGTTCTGTCGGCACACTTCCTCTTGATCCATGTACAAGCTCCACATGAGCACAATGAAGTGTTCTGGAATTCAAATTCTCCTTAATATGATCCCTAGTTTGATATGAACCATACAGTCGAATGCCTTTGCATAGTCAATAAAATAGAAGTAAACATCTGTCTGGTAGTCTATGCTTTTGGCCAGCGTTCTTCTGCGGTCAGTATGTACCGCAGTAGTTGTAATCATAGAGTGTGGCGTCTACTAGACTAAGCAAACCTGTAGGTGTAATAAAGTGATCAGTGAGTGGCTGCTAGAGATTTGAGTCAAAGATGGAAGACTAGATGAAGCAAAATAATTTGGGGAGAAATAAAACTACTTGCCCTTTTAACACAATTGGGTTATTTTAATGGTAGACATATGACATTAAACGTTTGTCTAAACTCAAAGAATTATATGATGCAAAGATTGACCTGTAATATAAACTATGTACTGTAGTGTAAAATGTATCAATATTAGTTCATGAACTGTATCACATTAATGCCAGATGTTAATAATAGGAGAAATAGAGTGTAAAGGGAATAGAGCACTTACATCTTCTTGTACAATTTTCACTTGTAAAAATAAAGTGTTTTTATAATCATTAAATAAGTTAGAAAAAATTCCCGGTACACAGAGAGTACTATGTATATGTAAGATTATGATGACAACTAGGTGTATGAATTGCATTTAAATTTATGAATAGGAGGACTGTAATCTTCATTTTTCTTTCTGGTAGGTACAGTTGGGTCTTTTAGAATAAGAAAAGTGGTAAGTGCTGTACATTTGGGAAAGGCTGAGTGGTTGAGGAGCAGGCTGGTCTATGAATAGAATTTGTTCTACTCCCAGAGGGTCAGTGGACTTTGTGCCAGAACATAGTTTGACATATTTGGCCAGTAGGGTGATCTGCATATGGTGTTTTTGTGTTGAGGAGAGGGAGCATGTTGTGGAAGAAAAGAAGCAATGCAAATCACTTACTGTTAGTCAACTAATCATTGAAAACAAAGAAGACGTACCATAAAGAAAGGAACCGTTTGATCCACACCTGTAGCCACTGCACCTGAGACAGTGCCTTGCACAATGCCAGTACTGGTTTCAGTTTACTAGTGCTGCCATAGCCCAAAATATCACAAAGTGGATGCCTTTAAGAGCAGGAATTCATTTTCTCATAGTTCACAAGGCCAGAAGTACAACTCGGCAGATCTCCAGGGGGGGGATTCTTCTACTTCAGCTTCTAGCTACTGCCAAACTTTGGCCTTCCTTTGCTTGTAGATCCTTCTGTTCTTGGGTCTTCTAGGTCATTTTGGGTGGATCTCTGTTGCTCTTTTTAGAACTCAGAATGATGAGGTTCAAGTCCCATCCTACTCTGGTATGACCTCATTAAGCAACCAAAAGTCATAGCTCATTTACAAAGAGGATGATAGCCACAGTTATAGGAGCACAATTCTTGGTGAGCATGATTTAATTCAGAACAGTAGCCTATAGATGCTCAGCGGACAATCAGTAAGAGACTTTAAAAAAGAATCTAGTCAGTGTGGTGAGAATGGCTTCAGGTATTGCGGTGGGCATTGGACTTGATGGTCTTTAAAATCGTTCAGCTCTGAAATTATACAATTTAATAATTAAACAATTCTTGATATGTTTGGCTATGAAAATAATACCATTTCCTGGAATTTTAAGGATTATTTGCTATAACCACTCAAGAAATATTGCTTGATCTGTTTTAAAGACCACACATGAACATACTGGATAATTTGCATATGACCTATTTTTAGGATCAAATTTAACATAGATTCTGGTGTTATGTAGTTGGTGTTTTACTCTTCATTATTTTTCAAAATCTTCTAATAAATGAATTAAGTATTTCCAGTGATCTGCATCAGTTTAGAGAAAATTACAAATAGTTGATTTGGGATGCACTTCATCCACAAAAATACTTCTTGCATTTCTTTAGCCATATACTCTGCCAAGAGGGATCCAATGATTTTCTTTTTTTATTTAACCTTCCTCATCTGCTTGGTAGGACCAACATATAGTTAACAAAACCTCTTCCATAGCTCTCTGTCACATCAGATCTGCAATGGCTAGCCCTGCTTACATGACTCTCATGACTAATGTCATTCTCCCTGACTCTGTTCATTGGCAGACTCAGACTGTGTTCCAGGTTGTGTCCCATCTCTGCCTCTGCATAGTGGTAGGCTTTCTTTTCTTTTTAACTCATTCAGATCTCATGTTCTCCTCTACCTAAGAAGGCCCTGTAGGAGCCCAGATGACATAGTGGGCCACACACTGAGCTGCTAACCATAAGGTTAGAAGGTTCATGGTTCGAACCTAGCAGTTGCTCTGCTGGAGAAAGATGAGGCTGGCTACTCCCATAAAGATTTAAATTCTTGGAAACTTAGTAGGCCAGGAATCAGAATTGACTCGGATGGCAGTGAGTTTTGATTTCGATTTTGAAGGAGCTCTGGAAGAAGCTGTCAGGTAAGTGTTGGGTGGCTAACCCCGTGGTTGACTGTTCCAACCCACCAGCTGCTCAGCAGGAAAGATTTACAGTCTCGGATACCCTCTGTAAAGTCACCATGAGCCCAAACGGCCTCAGTGGTCTCCTGTCTTCCCAAAGGAGTCTTCTTCCTCCCTGCCAGTAGAAACAATTTTTTAGAGACACAAATTCAATTAGACCTTATTTCTATGTAAATAGGTTCAATGATGTCCCAAGACCTGCAGGACCAATTAAAAATCCTTAAAATGTACGAAAGATGTCTGCAAACTTGCCTGAGTTTAACTCTCCAGCCACAGCTTGCCGCGCTCTCCCCTAAAGAATCCTCCAATGTAATTTTAACAGATCATTGTTGTGTGTGTCGGTCTATGTACATGCTGGCACACTCTGGGGTAGCCTTTCTTGCTCTTTTCCACCCACTTAAATACTTCTCAGACTTCAAGACCAGCTCACACTTGACTCATTCTGTGGCCAAGTCTGAAAATCCTCTAGATAGCATTACCTATCCCGTATGATAGCCCCATACAACTTGCTATGTCTCTATTACTCCTCTTACTACACAGCGTTGTACTTTCTTATATGACTCTCTGATAAAATAAGAAATGTTTATCTGTTTAAACCCTGCGACTGAAAAAAAAAAATCGGAATCATTTATCTGTGCATCAGTTTGACAAAGACCCTGACCAATGATCATTTTTTTCCATTGTTTCAATAGGTAGATACTGGGTGCTTTCTCTGGATCTGGTACTAAATGAACATCTGTACTGATCCCTCCATTTGTAATTGTTCGGATGTTTTCTGGATACTTTGTTTTATTGACCTTCCAAGGGGTATCAAAGTGAGAACTGTGATTGCCAGTGTTGATTTTCACTATTGCCCCGCACCTTGACATATTATAGCACTTCCCACCCTGGTTTCTTAAGACTTCATTACATTAGTATGTATTTGAATTGGGTGAATGGGAAAATCTAATTTGCTATCCTTCCATCATCTTACTATTTCTGATTATGGTAATTCTGCACTAAAATATGTGGCATTTCCCTATTTTCCTTCCAGATGATTCTTATGATTTTGAGCATAACTTTTTAATTCAATTCTTCACATTTCTTTCTGGAAATATTTGACTTGCAAAAGTCTCAGGCTAAAAAAAAAAAAAAAGAAAAGCAAGGATCTTTGTTTTAGATTAAGGCTCTTGGCCTTTAGATTATGTAACATTTTACTAGAAATCTTAGTGTAGTAGTTTCTAATAAAATGTTACATGAAAAGTTCTAGGATTGACATGTGAATCTGAAAAATACATTTTCAAGAAGCAAAACTGGCACATTTACATAATTTTTTAAAAGTTCCATTGCAGAAAGAACACTGGGATCATAATTTCTAATTCAGAATCCATCAAGGCATACTGCCTTTGTTCATGATATTCTTACTCTAAATATGCACAAAACATGAAAAACTTCTGTCATTTCTCCGTTATAAAAGGTATTATCAGCATCGCAGTGAAAAAACTGTTAGGTGATATTTCAGAGTTGACTCAAATAATTTCTCAGTTACTGTGAAATGAACTCATGTTTCTTCTCATTGATATTTTTAATGGGAGAATTGGACTTTTTCCCTCCTAAGATTTCCAGGGAAGGCTTTGTTGCCAGCAATTTTCTTACAAAGAAGCTTTGATTCCTCCTTCTGTGTAATTACTGCTCCTTTACCTAAAGGACGAATATATTCCATCGAAGTACTAAAATATAAATGCTATTCCTACCAAGTGATTATTGTATCAAGTAAAATTTGGATAATGCATACCATGCATTTGGTGCAATTGGGATCTTAAATCAACCCCTAAACTAGACTGATGCTGAAGAGCTGTTGCACAAAACTCAAAAAGCAAACTCACTGCCCTCAGCTCAATTCTTCCTCGTAGTGACCCTCTGAGAGAGTCACACTGCCCCTGGGGTTTCCAGTGCTGCAGACCTTGACCGGAGTAGAGAGCCTTGATTTTCACCTGAGGTTTCCAGCTGCAGACCTTCCCGTTAGCAGTTCAGTGTGGAACCACTATTCCACCAGGATAGAAACTTAGTACTGTGACCATGAGCAGGGCCTCTAAGCAAGGAGGGTGGAAGTTTTTTCTTACATAGAGAGAGTTTATCTTCCACTTCCTCCAGGACAAAATTTGAAATATATTGTGTGGTTAGTGGCCATGGACTTGGCTCTGACTCTTAGTGACAGAACAATATTTTTCCCGGTCCTGTGCCAACTTCATGATTGTAGGCATGTTTGAATTCATTGTTGTGGCTGGTATGTCGGGGTCACATGAATCCATCTGACTGAGGGTTTCCCTAATGTTCACTAACCCTCTGCCAAACATAATGTCCTTTTCTAGTGATCCGTCTTTCCTGATGACTTGTCAACTAAAGGAGTCGAAGTCTTGCCATTTTTTTCCTTCTACGGAAGAGTCTGCTTTCATTTTTCCTAAGGCTGACTTTCTTCTCCTTTTCATTCTCTGGCTGCCCATTCAATAGTCTTCTCCCACAAGATTCAGATTTGGAATAGAGGGCTTATAATTTCATGTTCGTCTTACATGTCAGAAAGGTCCTTCCTTTCAGTCCTCTCTCCTCACTCTGTCAAGTCCTGAAGTATGTAGTCTTGCAATGCAGTGGGGAGTTAAACCAGTGGAAGATAGAGCGTGACACACATGATTGCTCTAAGGTGTCACCACCACGGGTCACTCAGTGGCAGACCTGAGGCTGAGCCTCTAGGAACTGGACTAAGGATCTGACATTTAATGTACCAGGTTCATCGCAGACCATCTCAGATGCCTCCACATGTGATTCACTGTCTCACTCTAAGTGCTAACTCTGCTGACCCGGCGTCAAAACAAACTGTGGCACATCCTGGAGACCAGAGGTTCTGCCTGACTCAGACAGCGATAAAGACTCATTTGGTACAACCTCATTCAGTCGTGTTGCAATGTCAAGGAAGGGAGGGCAAGATGGCACATAAAGTATTAATGTGTGTTGGGGTAATAGAAAACATGAATTTAGCAGCCTCATCAATGTGGTTCTGCTACTATAGGACAGAGAAATGGTGTGTCTACATTTCCAAGAAGTGATGAGTCAACCAAGAGGTAATGGGGTATAGAAGAGGTGGGTGGGCCATGTCAGCCATGGATAAGAAGGATAGATGGTCAGAAAATCCAAGTAGGTCTCCCAAGAGAACCCAATCACTGGCCAGTTGGTCTCTGAAGATGCTTCACCCATGCTGTCCATTTCCACATGAGTTAAGATACATTATTATGAAGCATGTCAGCATTGAATAGAGAGAGATGGAGGTTGAGAGAAAGTTGTCCTGCTCCCCACACCATCTTAGAGTGGCCCATGCTTAATAGGCATCCACTGTCCACCAGTTACAACTGACCCCAGGGGTCTATTGGTTAGAGGGAAATAATTTACCTTATGTGTGACTGAGCAAAAAAATTGAAATTGGCTAAAAGGAATCACTGGATTAGACTGAGGGAAAGTTAAATTGACCAAATTGAGATTTTAGAAAAATTTCATGCAGTGGATAAATCTGGAAACCATTATGCTGAGTGAATTAGTCAACCACAAAAGAAAAAAATATTGTATGAGCCCACTACTATAATGATAAAAACCAAGACCAAGACTCTCTACTTCTCAGGTCATGCACTCTTCTAATTTGGCTCCCCCATGGTGAGGTGGTGTGCTTACCTAGTTACCAGAATCTCTATGTGATCCCCTTATTAGAACATCTTCAAAACACCTCAAGAGAGGTGGCCTCACTCCAGACAGTGTCAGTTCCCCAGGATATGGGGCGAGGGAGAAAAATCAAATCATCCTTTGTATGTATGAGTGTTCTATGATCATCCCAAATCAACCGCCAACTGTACCAGAGTAAGCACCGAACGTTCCCAGGAAATCTGATCAAGAGGGAGAGGGGGGCTTGTCTATCAGAGAAAGCAATTATATTTCTGATCGTGGCTAATATGGGTGGGAACCCTGCCATTGACAAAAAATGCTCACTATTATTTTCAGAAACCCCAGAGGAGTTTGGCCTTACCTGGCCTTCCGTTCTTAACTGGATCCTTTAGACCAAGTTTCCAACCAACTGCTGGTGACCTGGGCAATGTCCTAGAGACAAATAGGGCATTGGACCCTGTCCTTTCAAGAAGGACCCAAATTGGAAATTGCACTGAGTGAATTATTGGACTAGAATAGAAGCACCCAGATTGGAAATCCCACTGAGTGAATTATTGGACTAGAATAGAAGCACCCAAATGGGAAACCCCACTGTGTGGATTATTGGACTAGAATAGAAGCACCCAGATTGGAAATCCCACTGAGTGAATTATTGGACTAGAATAGAAGCACCCAAATGGGAAACCCCACTGTGTGGATTATTGGACTAGAAGGACCCAAATTGGAAATCCCACTGAGTGGATTATTGAACTGTGCCTTGAATGCACCTGTTGTGAACTAAGGAGCTGAGATTCTCCCTTGAGCTCTAGGCTGGAACACTCTGTTGGGAGAAGAAGTCACTATTCCCAGGTTAGGGGATTGGTGTTCATTGGACTTAGAGGGAACCCAACAAATGACAACCCATGACCAATACATAGTTGCTATTTTCATGCTCTCTCTGCCATTTTTGTGACATGTATTAGTATACCAGGTGTGGTATACAACGGAAAGAATTGTCACATTTCCAACCTTTGTGACTTCTGTACCTAGTGTCCAGTCATCCAAATTATGAAGATGTACACGTTAACAATTCATGTATTGGAATCTAATAAGATGTCCTATACATGTATAAAACCCTTTGCACAACGGTGTTTTATCATTGATTATAATAATGTTTCTATCAATGGAGTTACCACAAGCGCCATGGGGATGATCTATGATGTACTACAATAAAACCATAAAGATGTCAAGGACATCTATGTGTCAAGGAGTTTTAACTTTCACTTGCTTGTAGCCTGCTGTATATACTCGAGTATAAGCTAATCCGAATATCGGCCAAGGCACCTAATTTTACCACAAAAACTGCATTTAAAATGTGCTGGAAAAACCCATCAGCTTATACATGAGTAAATATGGTAGTTCTACTGACATGGTCCTGCTTGGTACTTGCTCTTATGAGATGACTGAAAATACAAATGCTATAGCAATGTATGGTGAAGAAATCAGATGGTGCCTGGCTATCAGCAAAAATAGAGTGTGGGGTCTTCAGGCTTGACTCTAAACAAGCAGCCATCTAACAGATGGCTCTCAAAAAAGAATTTGTCAACATTTAACCATCTCAGGAGGTAACATACAATCAAGAACTGATGGTATTGAAGAAAGGTGGTCAAGCTGCACTGAAGGCATGAGTGAAAAAGAAACCTCCAGGAATTAATGAACACCAATTGAGATGTTTCAATAGACTGGAAAAACCTCTCTACCATGCAGTCAATTCGAACTCATGGTGACCTGTGATTTTCCAAGACGGTAACCCTTTCTGGGTATAGACAGTTAGATCTTTCTCTCTTGGAAAGTCTGGTGGTTTAGAACTGCTAATTTTGCAAGCCCAGTGCATAACCACTACACCACCAAGGCGCCAAAGCTGGAAGCTCTCACTCCTTTTCCCCTTAGAGCATCTTCATGTTTCATCTGCTGCTGCAACACACATCTCTGGTGAAATGATGGGGAATGAGAAGGCTAGCTTACTCAGCTTGCTTCTTCGTTGAACATGAAATTGGTTCACCAGTGCCATGTACCTTCTACCAGATAAGCAACCTGATAAGAAATGCTAAGAATTAAAATGATTTCCTAGTGATTTTTTCAAGTAAGCTGACTTGCTTTAGATCTGATTTCTTCTGCTTGTTCTTTAAATATACAAAGGAGCGGCTCTTCATATTCAACTATTTTGCTGGCAGCACCTTAACCAGAAGATCAGACTTCAAATAAGACGTTTTTCCAGTGTTATGTTGAACGGAAGAGAATATTTCTCATTAATTTTTTAAAAGTCAAACAATGATGAGAAACAACTGCCTACAAGGTACATATTTAAATGTAAGAGAAGCAAGCTATATATGGGCTTCTTTTAAAAATTGTGTCCTCTCCCTAAACAGTTAAATTCATGTTTAATTTACAAATAGATTTGAAAATGATTATAATTCTCCCCTATCCCAAGCATTCACTGCTTTCTGGCCTGTGTGATGAAATATAGTCCTAAGGAACATTTTTTCTGGGTCATTGTTTAAAAGGAGAGAGAATGCCGAAAACCAGGCTTATAAAATCCCTTTGGTAAAGCCCAGAGCCAATTAAATCTATTTTCATCCCTAGCACATGTGGTTCCATTAAAGTTAATGACTTTTCTGTTTGTCAGTGTAGACATTAATTCCCTATTTTAGATAGTTTAATAGACGAAATAGAGATGGGGTCTATACTTCAGATAAATAATTACTCTTTCAAGAACATGTGAAGAGAGTTTCATCTACCCCTAGAGGCTTTCAAAATAAATAAAGAGCAAGGAGTGGTTTTGATGCACCTATTTCCTTGAAGAAAAAAAACCCAGAACAAAACAAAAAACCAAACATATTGGACATTTTTTAAAATGTTTTCTAATGCTTTTGTTATATGACCCTACTATTCTATAGCATGTTGTTTTAGTCGTCAAGCATGAGAGAATTCCCCAGGGCCATTTCTTGCTATGTTTCCATTAGGGAGGCACCTTTTGTGTTTTTGAATGCCACTCCAATGCAATGAGCCACATCAGATCAGCCAACGGTGATTCTGGGAGAAATCTCAAATGGTTACCAGCAGAGGTGCAGTATTCGTTTCTACGGCCAAGATCAAACTCAACTTGAGCACAGTTTAGCATAGAGAGAGCCGTGGCTGACAAACTCGGACACCTCTGATTTTTATGCACCATGAACAGTCCGGACAGAGTCGATTTTGCTCACTGCTGTCTCCTACTTAGTTGCTTTTCACATAGTAAGTTCAGTAAATGTTTCTTTAATTGCATTTGACTGACCCTAAATCATGCCGTCTCAATAATGGTCTCTTTCCCCGCAGTTAGTGTGGGTGCTGCCACATCCATTTGGAATCAGAGCGACCCCAGGTACAACAGAATGAAAGACCACCCAGACTTATAGCTTAGGTTTCAGTGTTTGTAATAGGGGGATAGATATTACCCAAAGTTTCAAACATGTGTGCAGGAACTTCATGACTCTAGTGTTGTTGTTGTTTTTCCAGTTCAATGTCCTCTTTTCCTCACTTTATCCATAATCTCAGAGATATTATGGATTTATCTTTGTGACTGTAGTCCTGAGATCATAAGAGTCACATCTACACTTAGCTCATTAAGGCTATGGTGATACTGGCTTTAAGCCCAACTAAAAAAGCAGCCGTGCCTTTGACTTCCAGTGAGTGGAATTTCTGAGTCACACATCCTCCCTTGCTGCATATGCAGATGCATCCTCTGAATAGAAAAGCCATTCTGAAGAAGCATTTCCCTTGAATGGTCAAGGATCTCTAAAACAATTATCTAACCATTTTATTTAGTCAAAATGGTTTTTTTTATCTTCCCCAAATAGTATTATAAGAGATTCTTCCCAGAAGCCCTGGATACATTTATCACATGTTCCTAATGAATTCCTGAAATCCTTAATTCCTTAAAGAACCATATAATACAGGCTCAATTTTCTACTCTTTTGTGCAGACAGGTTCTACCAACAAGACTTGGGAGAACACTCTAGAAGTTTGCTTTTCAATGGCTTTATTGTGACAGTGTGGTGGCTTCTCTTGAAAGTCAAATTACTTCAGTAAAATTATATCATGTATACAAAGGGGTAGTGAACAAATAATTTCGTCTAGAAAGATTGGCGTAAGGAAGGTCTCTATGAGGTAGAGGTAAAAAATGTCCCAGGTCTCCAACTTTCCCCAAATCCTGCAAAACTCTAATATCTGATGTCAACTTCTACTCCTCCCTCAGTACTCTTCCTTTGTGGTAGGGTTCTGTAATTTGTGCCAATGACCGTGAAGGTTGGTAAGTCTGAAATCCTTAGCTTAGACATTCTTCTTGAGGGTTCTTCTCATGCACATGGTTGTAAAGATAAAAAAGAAAACAAGTTCATTACCATTGAATTGTTTGTAACTCATTGCGATCTGTAGAACTGCCCAAATGTTACTGCGGTCTCCCAGGACGCCGTTAGCACAGCTCCAGGGTTGCCACATGACTGAAAGTGAAAGAAGCCACTCTTACTTGGTTGACCAAACAGAGGAACAAATTGGGACTCATGTTGCCTAGATGGCTTTCTGAGTCCTAGGATTGGGGTATTTTATTAGAATATTCTATGACAGTAACTGCTATCTGGCTGGTGTTTGTCAGATGATTCAGCATTGTATCCTTAGTTGTGAAGGGGGTCGTGATGATGGGGTTCTGTCCATGTTCAGGGCAGTGCTGGGGTGTGTTTTCAGCCTTGTGATGTGAAAAGGTCATGTTGAGAACACTTTGGTTGTAACTGTGCAGGTTCACTGGGTCAAATCTGGTCTTAGCCAGTTTTTCAATCCTGGCTTTTTGTTTTTCTTCACTGAGCAGGAAATGAGTAGTTTGTTTAATAAAAGAACAGCTTACAACAGGAAGTTAGTTCTTGTCTTAACACAGAAATCGAAGATGGTAGCTAATTTTCCAGATTGAAAAGCCTTCCTAAATATTTAATGTCTGCTACCTCCCCAAGGAAACTAGCGTTGTGACAAACCATACCTGCCAGCAAAGGAGCGGCTCAAGATACACCCTGATCCCGCCTCACTAACTTAGGCGGCAACTCACTCCAAATGGAAGACTGGTACTGGAAGGGCCATATTAAATAATTCACTGCACAGCCGGTCCTACTTAAAGATAGCCCTCGAGTGGAGGCAGGAATGCTTTCATACTCTAGGCAGATTCTGAACGTAGCACACTCGCAATCTACACGGACATATCCCTAGTAGCAGATTTACAGCATCCTAGTCTAATGGCATGAGATGCACTCTGGTGGTGTAGTGGGCTATACGTTGGACTGCTAGTTGCAGTCACTAGCCTTTTTTTGGATTAGTTTTGAAGAAAAATAAGGCTTTCTACACTCACAAAGATGAACAGTTTCAGAAACTCACAGAGGCAGCTCAACCCTGTTCTATAGGGCTGCCATGAGTCAGAACCTACTTGATGGCAGTGAGTATTCTAATGGCATTATGTGTATGATCTAATATGTCCCAATATCCCAGAACTTTATGGCAGCTCCTCTTTTTTCCAGATTCCTCAGTATCCAACATTGCTGCTCATTTAATTTAGATTTTTTTTTAGAATCTATTGGGTGCCAAGCATGAGATTAAGCACAGTGAACGCTATCATAAGTTGGAAACATGCTTGCACTTCAGATTGCCCATGTTAGAGTGGGGAACAACCTCATTAACAGCTAAGTAGAGCATGACTGTCAGTGCTGTGGACATGTAGAAACTCCAAGGAGAAACCTGTCTGCTTTGGTCAGACTGGGGGGCTTGTGTGTTGCTATGATGCAGAATGCTATGGCACTGGTATTTCAAATGCCAGCAAGGCGACCCAAAGTGACCAGGTTTTAGCGTAGAAAGAGCAGGTTTCCCCAGACTATGAACAAGCTATGAGGCAGCAATGGGCTGTCCGCTGAAAACTCACGGATAGCACGGGAAACATTGTCAGATACAGAAAACCTGAATGCACCACAGACTGCCAAAAGAACAACCAAAATCGATCGTGGAAGAAGTACAGCCAGAATACTCCTTAGAGGCAAAGGAGGTGAGACTTCATCGCATGTACTTGGGACATGGTCCTAGGAGAGTCCAGTGCTCGGTAAAGTAGAGGGACAGCAAAAGAGAGGACGACCCTTGACAAGATGGACTCACACAGTGACGCCAGCCATAGACTCAAACAACAGCGATGGGGTGGCGCGGGCATGGCAGTGTTTCCTTGTTGTAGGTAGAGTTGTTGAGTCAGAGCGGTCCAGGCAGCACCTAGCAAAAACAACAAAAGGAGAAGCATTTGACCTGACATTCCCTGTGGGCCACGGGAATGGAGGTGAGTTATGTAGGTGAGGAGTGGGAGGGAGGCTGTCCCAGAGAGGGTAGATGCATGAGTTCAATCATGGGAGCAAGACAGTATGGTGTGTGAGTGACTTACAGGAAGTTCTGTTTTCAAAAGGAGACTGAGAGTGATGAGTACTAAGTACCATGACCCTTATCCTGTGAGTCAAGTGAGCTAGCATGGTCATTCATCTTTTTATATTTTCCTACTTACATGTGTAGAGCAAGGAAGTGAAGCCCAAGTGTGAAGCCAGATAAACCTTTTCGAAAGATCTTACGGGGATAGTGAACTACCAAGCTAAAGATGGAAAGGAGACCGTGGGTTAAAGATATGTTTAAGTTGTGAAATCAAGCAGAGTCCATGTTAAGATGGGAGTGTAAAGCAGATTGTAGGGGCTGAGGGATTTGGCAAAAGAGGATGTGCTATCTATCATGTGCTAGGTCATTGGGACATATTAGATCATAAATGTCCGAGATTTCTGATTTGGGTGCCTGGACAGATTATAAACTAGAGACTTGATTATGGGATCTCTCTGCAGAAATGTCTGAAATGGGACACTAGTCTAAGTTTCATTACAAAATGGGACCAAACTCACTGCCATCAAATCAATGCTTATTCATTGTCACCCCCTATGGGTTCCCCAAACTGTAACTGTTTACAGGAGTACACAGTCTTTCTCCCAAGAAGCTGTTGGGGGCTTTGAACTGCTGACCATGTGAATGGCAGCCCAACCTGTAGCCACTACACCACCACGGCTTCTGGTAAGTTTCATTACCATGTAATTTTTAGTCTAGGTATATAAGCCCAAACTAGGAAATAAATTATAGGCACTCACCTTGTGCTCCAATATTATTTCTTGAACTATAAGCCATTGGAATTTCACCATACCACAATTGCCATCAAATTGGTTTTGACACATAGAGACCCTATAGAGAATTTCCGAGTTGTTCATCATTATGGGAGCATATAACCTTAACTTTCTCCTGTCAAGAGGCTGGTGGGCTTGAACCATTGACCTCACATTATAAGCCCAATGCTTACCCAAGATTCCTGCTTGAGGTTTACACAGGATCTGCTGCTTTACCTAACTATGCCACTTAATGGCTGTGATTTAAGAGAGGCCAGGATTTTCTTTTATCTAACTCTCAGATGCTATTAGGTGGAATATAACATAGTACAACCACATTGGGAAAAACCTTTGTCAGGATGCTGAGCAGTCAAACATAGACTCCTCGTGTGGTCCAGTTATTCTACCTGTAGGTATTTGGCCAAGTGATGTTAAAACACATGATTCAACTCATCTTGTTGAGGGCCTTCCTCTTTTTGCTGCCCTTTGCTTTATCAGCAGGATGTCCTTCTCCAGGGACTGGTCTCTCCTGACAGCAGGTCATGAGAAGTCTGACCATCTTGGCCTCTAAGGACATTTCTGGTTGTACTTCTTCCAAGACCAATTTGTTTGTTCTTCTGGCAGTCCCTGGTTACTTTCAATATTCTTTGCCAGAATCATAAATGAAGCCCATCAATTCTTCTTCAGTCTTTCTTATTCATTGTCCAACTTTTACAAGCATAGGATGTGATTAAAAATACCATGGCTTGGGTCAGGTGCACCTTACCTGGCAAAGTAACATCCTTGATTTTCAACAAAAAAGACAGAAATGAAAAATAAAACAAAAACTACCTGCTTCTTTAATCCCAGATCAAGGGTAACTCAAAAGTTTCTTGTTGAATTCCATACATGAGAGTATGTGAATTATTTCCACAAGTGACCACTTATAATCCCTTGACTGAAGTAGAATACTACATTTTGATAAGGAAATAGTACTTGTTAGCAGTTATATTTAAAAAGTGAAAAATTATCTTAAGTATTATAACAAATTCAAGAAAAGTACATTGGCCTTGGTACATTTGTTATTTAAAAAACTGTAAGTGAGGATTTTTGGTTCCATGTAAGCTTAGGGAGTGACCAGATGAGGGAATGTGTCCTCTGCTCTAATTTCCTTTCCTTCTTATTTTAAAAAATAAACTGGGCATATTTGATATTTCATAAAAGTGCACAGGATACTGAAACAATTGTGTGGGCAGATTTTAGAGTTCATCCCCATCCCCCACCCCAAGTTTAGTCCCATCTGTGGACACCATGTCATTCACCTTTGGCAGGAGCACTGATCTCTTCAAGCTTTAATTTAGTAGTGCTTATCTCAGAGAGTTGCTTTAAGGATAATATCTCATATAAGATAATGCACAACAACACTTAGCATAGTGCCAGGCATAACATACAGAACGTCAGCTATTATCCAAAGTCCTTGAGCACTTCCCACTGACTGTAGGTTCATAACAGAACTGAACAGCCGGAAATGGTAAGAGGCTAAGAAGGAGGACCTTTTGTTGGCAAAGTGAGATAGTTAAGGTTTATTGTGCCAACCTGGCCGATAAACACACGTAGGATTAATTGAAGGGCGGAGAGGTGAGCCTCGCCTTTCTAGTTCTCAGGTCTCTTGCTTTCTGATGGTCGGACCAGGGTGCAGCTGCCTTAGCCAGTTCCCTGCTTCAGCTGGCAAGGTTCACTTCCTGCAAGACATCCCTAAGGAGAAGCCACATGAACCTACCCTGATGTATCCCTGGGTGCTGGAGCAGCTGTGTGGAGACCCCTGCCAGCACTGATATGCTTACACACTCACTGATTCGGCTTTCCTCCTGCAGTCGGCATCATTGAGTGTGTTTTGTGAGATGGAGGAGGACTTTGCAGATTGGTGTCGGACATATGAGTTAATGTTGGACTGATGGTCTTGGAGAGCACTGGGTTGGGATGCTTTCTGAATGTATGCTTACCCTTTATATAGAACTCTCTCTTATGCATATGAATTTCTGTGGATTTGTTTCCCTAGTTTACCCAGATTAACACACAACAACTGAGTTATAGTCAATTTATATGCCCTTACCAGCCCTTATGCAATATATTACCATTCTGAACTTGATATGCCTATCTATAATAGCTATAGTCCCATTCGGAGGGACATTATGTGCTAATGAACTGGAATAAGATGAAATTATGATCTGGCTTTAGGAGAGAGTGAATCCCAGCACACTCTGTATAATGGTGATCTTGGTTACTGTTACTTGTAATGGATGTAAGGAATGATATGATACAGATGAAAGGAGCAAAGCTGCTCGGAGAGCAGCCTGGGGAAAGGCTACCTGGTTAAGATTAATAGTTCAAAATCTACTGAGGAGCCCTGTGGTACGTACAGTGGTGACGGGTTGGGCTGCTAGCCACAAGGTTGGCAGTTTGAAATCATCAGCTTCTTCACACGAGAAAGATGAGGCTTTCTACTCCCATAAAGAGTTTAGTCTTGGAAACCCACAGGGGCGGCCAGTGAGAAACAAGACACAATCCAAGGATGGAGCCTATATTATTATTTTGGGCTATCATTAAAATGGTGAAGGGTTACATGTTAATTTTATTGCACTATTGATTCTTTTAAAAAATCATTTTATTGGGGGATCATACAACTCAGCACAATCCATACATACGTCAATTGTGTAAAGCACATTTGTACATTCATTGCCCTATTGATTCTTAATGTAATTCTATCTAATAACCTTTCCCTGCATGGGTCTGGTAAGAAGTGGGGGGTAGCTATTGACAGGATTTGCCTGTGAGTAATTGTGAGCAGGAGTCCTTGTAATGGATCCTGCTGCACATAAAGTGAGCCCTCTGCGCAGCAGAGGGTGTGGTTCCATTGCTGACCAGAGTGAGGAGTGGGGCACACCCTCCAGACACAGCATCTAGCCCGTCCCTCTCTGACCCACAGATTTTGCACGGAACAGCAGGCACCATCATGGGAGGCAGTTCCTCAAACTGTCATGATTTTCTGTGGGACACTGTAACAATTAGGTTCAGATCATCATGAAAGAGATGGACATTTGTCCTTGGGACTAATCTAGTATGAACTCTCCTAAAAGACATTATGATCACAAAGACCATTGTAAAGTTGGACTTTGGCACACTTCCTTTGTTTAGAGAAACAATACCAAAGCACTGGTGTGAAAGCGGCGAAATAAACATGGAGAGAGGCTGTGATCTGAGAAATTACAAAGAGACTAACTTTCTGTGAAAATAGATAGGCGATCTAGGGGAAAAGGCCACCGAGCCACCAGGCTCTGTTTCTTCTGCCCCAGAGTACCACTTTACACTGAATAGATGTGATCTGCTTCCTGCTAGACAGGATGCAGTTTGAGTGTTGACGGGTAAGGAGAGAATATAAGGGGATTAGGAAGGTGGACCTCTCCTGTATTCCTGGGTTCCCCCCTCAATCAACTAGTCAATGGAGCCCAAGTTGAATCCAACATGAAATGGAACAGTGAGGTCACAAAACATGGTGAAGCCATGCCTGAACTGTTTTTGCGTATCTGTTGGTTTTCTCTGTATCCTTGATTGCATGGGTTAAGATCAAGTTCCCATAGCAATATCACAAGTATTTTCTTCATGAATGTGTTCCTCAAGAAAACTTTTAAAGGTGAGGCTGAATTCCTCACATTTCTTTTGTCTACACCCTGGTTTCTTTGGCCTGGCACCAATTCTTAGGGTTTGGACACTGAACATATGGTAATCATCATGGATTAGACTAATCTTGTAGATATATTAAAAGCCAAAAAACAATGGAAATATATAAGACATGACTAACACGTTCACTTCTATTATGAAAGGAAATGTGTTTTCAAGGCCAATGCATTTCATCTTCCTAATGATAGAACATAATTTTTTTTCAATTCCACAAAATTTCGTGAAACTACTGTAGGTCACTCTTTTTGGAGAATGATGTGGGTACAATTGTTCTTTGCTGGAGATATTTATATTATAGTTAAACACATTTGAACCTAGGAATTATTTCCTTTCGTGGGAACCTATAATGTGCCATGCTATTATTGAGTACTGCTATAATAGACACTCCACAAGTGGATGGGCTTAACAGACACATTTATTCTTTCACAGTTTTGGAGGATTCGAATCTGAATTTAAGAGTGTTGGCTCTAGGGAAATCTCTCTGTGTTGGTTCACAGTTGAAGAGGAAGGTCCTTATATCTTTTGAGTGTCTGTGTGCCTGGTGTCCCTTGACAGGACTAGTACTTTTATATGCTAGCTGTCCTTGACATGACTAGTACTTTCATGCCATGTGTCACGGCATTAATCTTCCCCTGGGTCTAGGAGGTTCCTCATTCCTGAACCCTGGTTCAAAGGATGTAATCAGCACCTGATTCTTGCTTCTCTGTGGCCTTAGGACTCTCTGATCTCGGATCACTTCTCCCTTTTATCTCTTCTAAGATAAAAAGGAATGCAATACCCTGGGAAAGGGCATTGTACCCTACCTCTTAGTCTCTTTCCTCCTCAGATGAGTGTTGATGACATCAGATTCCATCATGGAGATGATTACATCGTTATGTAACATCCATAGTCTATCATAACCATTGAGAATCATGGCCGAGCCTCTCTAAGGGAACACAATTCAGTCTATGAGAGAGGTAGCTGTGGTAGTTGGATGACTTGAGGTCAACTTCAAGAGATTAAAAAAGTGTAATCAGGTATGAGAATGTTTCTCTAGACAACCTGGTCTAAGACAGGAGCTATCTCTTTAATTATTTTTTTTAATTTGCTATTCTATTTTCTATGACATTTTCAGCTTCATCTATTCTGCAGGAAATTTCTTAAATGTATGTTTTCTTCCCTGGGTGTTAATCTTCCTGGTGGCATTTTGCTCAAATGTCTGGAGGTGACGACCAGGCAGTTCTATTGTACTAGGCAGTGGATCTGGTTTGGGGAAAGAAAAAGGAATGGACGGTAGAATCCGGAAAAATAAATTTAAAAATACCTTTATTTGGATTCACGTGGCCTGTGATTTGACTATTCATAAAATTTACTGAGGGCCTAATGGAAGTCAAAACAATAATCCAGATTTATAATAAACACATTTGTAATTGCATGTGTGTTAAATTACATTATATGTATATATTGGTGTAAACCCACTCTTCATTTATTCTTGTCATTCTAAAGGCTAGGCCAATGTGTAAAAATTGGCATTATGCAAAAATGCAAGATGACCAAATCAGATTACAAAATGGAAGGTTACTGCAGATTACAAAACTACAAAATTACTTCATTTTGTAACTGCCAAACCACTAAGAATCATGGTCTTGTCAAGTTGGTACATAAGCTTCTCCATCACAACCTGCATTATTCTTAGCACCCTGCTACATAATCACACTGTACGTTATTCTGGTGCCCCTGCTTCTGTTACTGCCAGATGTACACCATTAATGTGCAAGATAGTCAGAGAGTAGATTTTTTACTATGATTATAAATGTGAAATGTCAGGTAAGGAAGTAATTAATAGGTGGGGAGTGTATGTATGAGGGGCCTTCAAAAAGTTTATGGAAAATTGAATTAGAAGGTATGGATGCTTTACCATGAATTTTTGAAGCCACCCTTCCCTGTGTGTGTGTGTGTGTGTATACATATGTATCTGTATGTAGTGACAGTTACTAATTTAATTTGTAGCTAAGTTTACTTAACCCTAGAGTAAGATCTGGATTTTGTCTTCACTTCCACTCCTCATCATTAATCAGGATGGAATATAATCTTAGTAGACTATAATCACAGTATTAATAAGATGTCAGTATGTTTCTTACATATGCTTCTGAAAATTATGGGATTTTGAAGTCTCCTCAAGGGATATACAGGACTCACAGAATATGATTCAATTCCTTCAGGATGAAGGACTTAGGGGAAAGCATTCAGGCCGTGACTCTACACAGAATAAATATTAAATGTACAAAGTCATGTTAATAGGGTTGAAATCTTCAGTTGTATGCTTATTAGGCCAATGCTCCTTCTTTCTTTTAAATCTGTTTTACAGAAGGTAAGAAGTGGCAATGAATCTGAAGAGGTGGTAGACAAAACCAATTACAGTATATGAAGTGTCTTTATCCAAGATGACGAGGAAATTTCTCTGAAGCTAAGACATATTGTATTAGCCAATGCTACTGCTTTAAGTCTGTAATTTGTTTAAGTGCTGTAATTATTTGTGACTACATTTTGCATAAGACATGGGTTCAATCTTAGTGCATATATCTTTTGAATGGGTGTATCTGAAACATCCCATTCTTTCATAGCCAACTCATTTAGGAGTGGCTTTTTGTTGATTTAAAACTCAAGGAGATTAGATGAATTGCTTTTCTAATAGGAGCTATTGGAATTATTTGCTCAGAACAGAGAAACACAATAACGTATTTCAAATAGGCAGAACAGAACAATGATGCACGATTCAAAAGAAGGGTCTAATGTTTTCAAGCCTTTACCACGTGCATGAAAAGCCCTCTCTGCACTGTACATATTCACAAAGATTATGTTGTTTGAGTAGAGTGGGCAGTTCCTACATGTAAAGACTGAAATGATGAACAAATAAGAAAGAACCGGGGGGCAGAGTAAGTGAAAGACGGATTTTCTTTCAGAGTAAACATGCTTCTCAAAGGGACATAAGCTATGCTGCTGCTCTAAGTACTCTGGAAATAGTTTCAGTTTGGGAATCATTTTTTCCCCCCTAACTCCACCTCACCACACTTTAAAAATGTTTGTTTGTCAAAGTTTAGTGAAATACATATAACAAGACTTTTGCCAGTTCAACAATTTTTACATGTTCAATCCAGTGACATTGATCCCATTGAAAAACAACCACTAATAGGAGTTGTTCGCTATACATTTGCCTATTTCATCTAAGTAGATCACACAATATTTGTCCTTTTGACTTATTTCTCAGTATAATGTTTTCAAGGTCATTCATGTTGGAACATTTATCAAGACTTCATTAATCTTCATGATTATCTCATCACACTGGAAAAAATATTTTTGTTTTATTTTTCTTGCTGTTGTTAAGAATTTGCACAGTAGAACACTTTCTACTTGGACCATCCATTGACATTGATTATATTTGGTCACAAGCTTTTTCTGAATTGTTTTTTTCCCCATTAACATAAACTCATGGTCCCATAGGTTTTCTATCTACTCTTTTGAGTTACTGTGGTCAATTTGATCCCATACAGACCTTTGAAAGAGCACAGTGCTCATGGAAGACATTCCTTACTAAGGAAACTAAAGTATTTGATTTGTGGGTGAATGATGAGGCTGTCTGTTTCTGGAAAGATTTCCAGTCTCTTAAACCCTAAATAGGTTAAATAGGGTCACTATGAGTTGGCATCAACTCAATGGCAGTGAGTTTAAAATTTTTTTTATTATTGCTTGATCTAAAGAAGATTTCAGGGGATATTTTTTATTTAAGTTTAAATTAAAGCAGTCGTTTTGGGCGTTCTTCTGGCCTCACATGGCTCTAAAAAATGTGGACTCTGTCTCACGACACTGTTTAATTAAAATGGCTTGAATGTCCATTGATCAATATGCTTTTAATTCAATTTTTAAGTGAAACCATGTGTAAGTTACAACTAATAGCTCCCAGGCAATATTTGCCTAATTGTTTTCTTGGGGTGCACTCTTTCTGATACTATGGGAAATCTGTAAAAATAACTTCTATTTTTTTGAACCAGCAACCTTTGCCCCGCTACCCAATCCCCGACCTGGCTCAAGGGATGTGGACAACATCTGTGTCTGTGACTCCACTCCCCAAGTTTAGCAAGCCCACATCTCCAGTCTCACCTTGCATTCTCTCATTTCTCTTCCTTACTCACCACTCAATATTTGGCTCTGGATATAATCTAGTGTATGGCCTGGATATAATCTAGTGTATGGTCTGGATATAATCTAGTGTATGGTCTGGATATAATCTAGGCCCAGGCAGTGTTTTGTTCTGTTGTACACAGAGTCGCTATGGCTGGGAATCAGCTCAATGGTAACAACATGATCTAACAACAACAACACAATCTAGCTAAGCAGCCACTTCTGTTTGGACCTCTAACCCCTGAAGCCACCAGACTCAGTGGCAGTCTTGGCAATTGTTATACTAGAGTGGGAGGAGGGGCCTGGCCTGGTGATCGACTTTTGAACATCATCCAATGAAAGCCCCATGAATCCCAAAGGTCTACTCTCCAGGGGGCCTTCAAGAGTCAGCAATTGTGTCATTAGAATAAGACCTTGAAATGTCATTGATCGTGCAAGGAGCCTAAGATGGGAAATCAGGAGCTTGGCTCACCATCTTGACTTTGCTTCTCATAAACCACGAAGCGTTGGGTGGGTTCTCCAGCTTCAGTGGTTGTGGTGGTCTCATTTTCAGAAATGAGATGAAAGCTAGGGAATCCCTAAATGGTCTGCTGGATCAAATCTCCACTGGCGCATAAGGAGGAGAACTAGAATTGGAAATTGTCAATGCCGGAGTTGTGGAATATTTTCTCGTGTTTACTTAGCATGACTTTTATGGAGACTATTCTGTGAAAAATAAGCTTTTGTTAAATGGCTCTTCAGCCTTGTCTCTAAAAGCCCTTTTAAAATACAAACTTAGATATTCTCCTCTGGCATGTTCTATGATGTAAGGGCTTTGTGTAATTAACAAACGGCTTCACATTTATGCAAATCCACCTCAATATAAATGTAAGAAATGAATGTCCTAATTTATTTTGTCCCAGACTGAAGGCTCACTTCTGGTGAATACATAACTAAGTAAGCAAAATGGAGCCCATTGGAAAGTCACATCTGTCCACCATCAGTACACAGAAAGGCTCATTGTGTGGTTCGGAGAAAGATTACACAGTGTCCAGAGGAAGAAGCTCTCTTTAAGAGAAAGGATTCTGTGAGAAAATCAAAGACTGGGTGGGGAAAGCCGGACATGGAGAAATAATTTAGACAAGAGGAAAAGCCAAGGACAAATAGAGTATTGAACAACTGGACTTTCAGGCTGGCTGCAGATGGAGCGGTGGGGGGGGGAGGGGGGAGAGCCTGGGTTGTGATTGCATGCATTGCCACAGAGTCCTCTATAATTTTCAGGGATTTTATATGTGCAAGAATAGAGGTGTGGGTTTTCAGTGGCTGTTTTTTTTTTAGAAGTAGATTGGCAGTCCTTTCTTCTGAGGCACTTTTGGTGAACTTGAGTCTCCTATCTTTGGATTAGCAGGAGTGGTGATAACCATTTGTTATCACCTTGGAAGTCCATTCAGTTAATAATACCGGACATGTTGAACAAAATATAGCATAAGAATAAATGTGATGGGTTCAAAAGGAGCATGATTCAATTTCCTTACCCACAATGTAGCATTTGCATTGTGACCGCATGTATATAACCGCTTCAATAGCCGAAGTTTAGCAAGGAGGGTGGCTGAGTCGCCTAACGATAAAACTGTCATACCTGCACCCCCCAAAGATACAGTCTGCTCAAATTCTTAGGAACAGGGGAGAACTCAAACTTATAAGTGTGCAGTGGGCTTAGAATTCAGAAGGCTACCAAAATGGATATTACCCCACCGATGTGCTGTCCTTCCTAGATATTTCTAAAAAAAGCAAAAGAAATGGAAACATTTGAAGTGGGGATCTCTTCTGTCCTTGGGTTTGCTTAAGTACGCATTCCCATTCCCAAACCACTCATTCTTTCCCATTCCAGTTGTGTTGCTTTTCTGTGGACAGTGCAGTCCATGCTGACGGATAGCAACCCTATAGGACAAAATAGAATGGCCCGATAGGGTTTCCTAGGCTGCAGTCTCTATAGGAGCAGATCATGAGGGTTTGAGGTGCCTTGAGCTATGGTGGGCTTAAACCACTGACGAGGGGGCAGGTAGCACTCCTAAGCAAGGTAAGCATGGGCATATTTCTGTTTACTTACTACTCTGTAGGGAACAACTTCTCTTGGGTGTCACCACATCAAAGACATGTGAAACTTTATCGCAGATGAGTAAGTAAGCACAAGTAAGCCTACACTTACCTTGCTTGTTGAGTAATCCGATATTGCCACTAGCCTTTCAGTTAGCAGTTGAGATAGTTAAAGTGTATTGTGTCAACATGGTCAATAAACACATGTGGGGTTAATTGAAGGGTGGAGAGATAAATGTCTCGGTGAGCCTCGCCTTTCTAGGTCTCCTGTCTCTTGCTTTGTGATGGTCGGACCAGGGTGCAAGCTGCCTTAGCCAGTTCCCTGCTTCAGCTGGATAGGCTCACTTCCTGCAAGACATCTCTGAGGAGAAGCCACATGGACCTACCTTGATGTAGCCCTGGGTGCTGGAGCAGCCATGTGGAGACTCCTGCCAGCACTGAGATGCTTACACATTCACTGATTTGGCTTTCCTCCTGCAGTTGGCGTCATTGCATGTGTTTTGTGACATGGAGGAGGACTTTGTGGATTGGTGTCAGACATATGGGCTAATGTTGGACAGATGGGCTTGGGCAGCACTGGGTTGGGATGTTTTCTTGATGTGGACTTACCCTTTATATAAAACTCTCCCTTATACATATGAGTTTCTGCGGATTTGTTTCTCTAATGTACCCAAGCTAACACAGCGGTTGAGTGCTTAACTTTGTATTGCAGGACTCCTTACCCAGATACAGAGGCTGCAAAAGGAAAGCACTTGCTCTCTCGGCCTTCGTCATGTGGCTATGAAAGGTTACTAGTTGTCAGAATGAAGGGTGGCTGTGGGCTACATTACGCCTTCTCCCTCGACAACTCACCTCTTGAGTTTTTCATTATGCAATGAAATTAATTTCTCATTTGTGTGAAACCCGGTTTACTAATAACAAATCACCACAAATGACTTCAAACAACAGAATTATATTAGTTCCCAGCTTGAGAAGCTAGAGGTGGGAATGTAGAGCCATGCCTCTTGAAGTATTCTAGGGGAAGACCCTTTCTTGTATTTTCCAGGGTCAGGTGCTTCAATGTTCCTCGACGTGGGGAGCGTACCAGTATTTTTGACATCGTCTGCGCCTGGCACTCTCCTCCTGTGTCTTCCCAGGGCATTCTTTCCTGGATGCCTCTTCCTCCAGGCTTCTGTGCCTCTTTTTATAAGACGCCACCATATGGGGTCAGGTCCAGGTCAGACCCCTTTTTCACTTTCTCACATTGATTGGTCTTACAGATAAATGCATACTGCCCCACCTGCCAGGATTTCTGGGAAACACTATTATATCCAAACTCAGGTTTCTCTGCGAGTTGAGATTTCTGTTTGCTGCTTGCAGGCCTCCCCTGCAGATTCCTGCTCTCCAGCAAAGAATACAGTTGTTTCCCAGGACATCTTGGCAGACAGAGATGGTAGCAGAGTTCATTCTGCCATCCGTGTGATGGAAGGAGTAGGGGTTAGTGGTGCTCTCAGAATTGCCCACTCTCTACTCTGAGGGGAAGCAGATGAGGGTAGAAGAATTTGGCATTTTCCTTCCTCAGCACCTTGCTTCCTTTCTTCTTCCATAAGACAATCAGAAAAGCCCATAGCTTAGCATTCCTTTCTGCCTAAGAAGCCATGCAGTGTGTTTGTGCATATGTGAGTGTGCGTGAGTGCGAGTGCGTGTGCAAATGTGCGTTTAAGAGAGAGTATGTGTGTAGAGAGTGGATGGGTCAGTGTGATTGGAAGAGTGTGTGCTTTGTGTGTGTGTTTTAGAGGATGTGTGTGCTTGTGTGTCGGTGCGTGTTCCCGAGAGAAGGTGAGCACTGGAGAGAAAGAATGTGTGTCTGCGTTTGAGTGTGGTCTCCAGGTTGCATTAGGGAAGCAGGGGGCTGGGGGGAGTTCTCCTTGAGCCAGTAGTGGAAAGGAGACACCAAGCTTGCTGCATCCGCAGTAAAAAAGGGAAAGGTTTGGTGAAGAGCTAGGGAGAGGCCTAAATGTAATGGGAGATGGGAGCTCAATTTAGAAATGTTAATGACAACAGAAAAGTGGGTGAAGGGAGACATCGAACAGGGCAAGATATGACAAAATAATAATTTATGAATTATCAAAGGCTCATGAGGGAGTGGGGAGCAGGGAGGAAGGGGAAAAATGAGAACCTAATGCCGGGGGCTTAAGTGGAGAGGAAATGTTTTGAGAATGATGAGGGCAATGAATGTACAAATGCGTTTTGCACAGTTGATGTATGTTTGGATTGTGATAAGAGTTGTATGAGCCCCTAATAAAACGATTAAAAAATGTTAATGAAGTACTTTTGGGTGGGAAAACCAAAGATGTCCATGTAAAAGGGGAACAGAGATATGGAATGATTATTCTGATATGCTCATTTTCTCTGCTAAACTCTCAAGTTATCCTAACTATGAAAATGACTAATCATGTAAATATGGACACATGAAGTCTGCACCCCATTGGATAGGAAATTACTCATGGAAACATTCATAGGATTCCCAAGAGATGGAATCCACAAACTTAGAGGAAGTCTTCCAAACATTAATGGAAACTATCCTGAAATTAGTGGAAAATGCCAGTCTGACCCACAAAAGGGAGAATCCATTTGAATGAAAATATTACTTACTGGGCTGGTGCCTTCTTTGACACGCACTTACAGTGACTGATGAGCAGGGATGGGCAAGAAAACCCTTGCCACAGTCTCCCGGAGTATTGCTCAATAAAAATTGTGAAATCAGTGGTAGAGGCCACTGTCACCAGAAAACAAGCCGATTAAAGTATCACCAATTAATGATTCGTAACTAGTATTAGTCTTAATTATATTTGAGACCAGTCATCTTGTTTCTTCTAAGATGTCACAGCATCTAGAGATATTAATGTAGAACAGTTGGGTTACTTCGTTTAACTCCCAACCACATTTAAGGGGCGGCGTTCTACTTCTGTCGAGAGTGACAGTCGTGGAGACGCACGGGGGCAGTTTCACCCTGTGCTATGGGGTTGCTTTGGCTCAGAATGAACTCCGTGACACTGAGTTTGGTTTTTTGGTTTATGTTCTTCATGACAGCATCAGGGAATTTATTTCACGGCAGTGAGTTTTGGTGTTCTAACCACACAGGGACATTGGTAGGTCGGTGGTAGAATTCCTGCCTCTCATGTAGAAAACGTAGGTTCAATTCTTGGTCGAGGCCCTTACTGCATAGCCAGTACCTGCCATCAGTAGAAGTCTCTGTGTTGCCGTGGTGAGCAAGTGTGAAGAGGTTGCTAGCATAGACCAGGAAGACAATTCCAAGTGATCTACTCCCTCACACCCTCCTCTCCTCACAAAAGGAAATAAAAACCGTGCGAGCTGCTGCCCATCCTGGGACATGAAGGACCAGACAGGCTGTGTCTTATTGTGCCGGTGTCCCCCGGAATCTGGAGCCTGCTGCCTGGCAGCTGACAACAGCGTCACCCAAGTCATGGACTTGGCCACAGCACCTCACTCATGGAACCAGGAGCCCTCTGATCTGACCCAGAAGCCAGATATCCTCAGATAATTATGAAAATTCAAAACTATCTCAAATAGACTAGAGAATTGAGACAATGATCTATATTCTTTTTGACTTTCTGCTGTGGGAATTGGAGCCTCAGTAGAGTTTTGCAAATGACTCACATGCCATGTATTTACTATTGATAATCTCCACAGAGAAATGTATGTGATTCATGAACAGCATGAGAGTTAGAACTGGGCTCTTCTGATGTCCGTGGGGGTCACCTACCATCTTTACTGACCCTTCCCAGTCACTCCTGGCTGCTGATGCAGGAAGAGTTTATAAAGAAAGTAAACCCAAATCCAAAGGACTTTGCTGTCAGGAACAGTTCACGCCTCACCCGAGTGTGAAATCGAGAAGGGCAATGCAAAGCCCGACCTACCAGATGGATTTCCATGGACCCCTGAGGGACTCAGCAACTGTGACTGTAAGGAAACTCCCCTGTGTCTAGTCTTTCTTTCTCATACTTTCCAATCATTACTCCTCATTCACTTCCCGTTTGACACGGTGGCTGTAACAGCGGGCTCAAACAGCAGCAATTGTGAGGGTGGGTCAGCCCGCGGCTGGGCTTCATTCTGTGGGACTGAAGGTTTTGATGAGTCAGGATCCGCCCGGCTGCGTGTTATAGCAGCCTGGGCCACGTGAAGTGAGGCATCATTTTCATGGCACTCCTCGTCTTGACATTCTTCCTTAGTTTGCTGTCCTACCAAATAACTTCATCTCCCTTTCTTAATCTTCGTTTCAAAAGTGAACTCTCCCACCAGCATTTGACTGCTCCTCAAACATTTTTTTCAGTACACACAGCCTTTGTCTTTAAAACGGTAAGTTGGAAGTGTCGGCGTCACGGGCATTATCTACCGTTGTTCTTAGGGGCCCTGGCATACCGTCACCTTCATTCCGACCCAGACCAAACTTAGGCACGACAAAACGAAACAGTGCCCAGTTCTGCACCATCCTCACAATGGTTCTCATCAGTGAGTCCCCTGTTGTCCCCACAGTGAAAATCCACCTCTTTGAGGATCTGCCTCTTCTTTGCTGCCCCTTTACTTTACGAAGCATGATGTCTTTCTCTAGGGACTCGTCTCTCCTAATAACATGTCCAAAGTCTGTCAGATGAAGTCTTGCCATTCTTGCCACAAGAAGCACTCTGTCCCCTTCCTTCCTTCCTTCCTTCCTTCCTTCCTTCCTTCCTTCCTTCCTTCCTTCCTTCCTTC
>NW_022103920.1:29021101-29022705 GCF_000313985.2 Echinops telfairi
TTATCCCACTATCATGTTCAACCTTCAGTCGGGTTTCAGTAATTTCTCTTGGCTACATTGCACTTGATCAAGCCCTACCAGGCATCCTACGCCCTCCCAGCCATCAATTTTAGATCACTTGTTCCCTTGTCCCTGGATTTGTTGGCAGCCCCTTCCTTTCCCCTGCTTCCCCCTCTTCTGTGTCCCCCGGAACTGTCTTCCAAGACAGCTTGGCTTGTCCTTTCAGCAGTCCATGGTGCTTTTCGTCTCCGTCTCCAGCACCACAGTTCAAATGCATCGAGCCTTCTTCAGTCTTCTTCATTCAGTGTTGAGTGTTCATGAGCACGCGAGGCGATGGGAAATTCTCTGGTTTGGGTCAGGCCAACTTAACCCTCAAAGTGACATCCCTACTTTTCAATATTCAAAAGACGTCTTGTGCAGCAGATGAACCTAAAGCAGTATGTCTTTTGATCTCTTGACTGCTGCTTTCATGAGCATTGATTGCAGATGCAAACAAGAACAAAGGTCCTTGGAAACTCTAACCTTTTCTCCATTGATGATGGTGTTACCCATTGGGAGAGTTGTGCGGATTTTGGTCTTCTTCACATTGAGTGGTGATCCACACTGGAAGCTGCAATCCTGGATCTTCATCAGCAAGGGCTTCATGTTCTCCTGGATTTCAGCAAGCAAGGGTATATCATCTGCATATCACAGGTTAATAAGCCTTCCTCTGATCATAATGCCAAATTCTTCTTCATACAAGTCAGCTTCTCAGATGATTTTCTCAGAAAACAGATTGAATAAGTGAGATGAGAAGATTAAACCGTTTCCCACTTTTCCTGAATTTTAAACCATGAAGTATATTCCCTTTTTTCCCTTCGCACAACTGTTCCTTGATCCATGTACAAGTTCTGCATAAGCACAATAAAGTATTCTGGAATCCCAATTCTTCTCTAGGTTATTCGTAGTTTATTATAATCTACACAGTCAAATGCCTTTGCATAGTCAGTGAAGCACACGTAAACGTCTCTCTGGTATGCTCTGCTTTGAGCCAAGGTCCATTCGACATCAGCAATGGTATCTCTTCTGAATCCAGTCCCTGTCAGTGTCTTCACACTGTAATTTTTCTGATAAGTGTGCTGTGGTAGCAAAGATGAGGTTTTACTATCGCTGAGGCCAGTATCCACAGGTTCATATTTAAGCTCATCATGGTTTGTCCTTAAATGATTTGCTTTAGTGGAATTCCTCCTGAATCAACTACTTTATCTTTATGTTTGTTAACATTTTTTCCCCTAGTAAAATTCTGGATTGACCATTTAATATTGTGTGTGTGTGTGTGTGTGTGTGTGTGTATTTTGTATCCAAAACAGCAACGTGAATACGCCCTGTCCATTTAACATTTTTTACATACTTCAGACTGTTTCAGGCTCATTATTTCTGGGATTTCCTCCGAATGCACGAGGCAGGGATCCCAAGGCAGTTCTGTGGGGAGTCCTTGTTATTTCTGCTTTGCAAATATCGTGTGCACCAGGAAAATCTGTGTGTGTGTTGGGGGGGGGAGGGTTGTTGAACTATTTACTCTAGTGGCTCATCTCTGAAAGGAGACTCTAAGGATTAGGATGAAA
>NW_022103920.1:29023746-29025621 GCF_000313985.2 Echinops telfairi
TCCACCGTGATATGAAATCCACTTTTAAACAGTTTATTATTGACACATAATTCACTTATCATATAGTTCGTGTAATTGGTGGAAGTGAAAGCTACACTGGTATCTCCTAATTTTCAAGTCTGCTTTCTGGCATTGTACTTTTATAAAAGATTTGTTTTAATTAGTATGTGCTTGTTTTTGCTAAATGAAAGAAATCCAAGAGAGTTTTTCACTTTGACCCCAAAAGTTGAAAAAACAATAACAACAACCCCCAAACAATAGTGTTTAGCAGGCCTCTGTTTTACAGCAAGCTGTTGACAGGCAGCTTGAACTCAAAGCAGCGAGAATCTGCTCCCAGGCTTATTATCTCCCTGAAGCTGCACTCTGCAGCTCAGCAGCTGCCTCCCATAGCTCTCAGCTGGGTCTGTGGACACGATACGTAATGTGCCATTTGCTATGACTTGGTCAGGTTATTTTGGGGGTCTGCAAACACTCAAAAAAGTTTCCCATGTAAATGAATGACAACTGCTTCTTCAGTTTACGCCTTTTTGGTTTATGGCAGGGTCTGTACCAGCGGTTCTCAATCTGTGGGTTATGACCCCTTTGGGGGTCGAACAATCCTTTCACAGGGGTCACACGATTCATAACAGTAGCAAAATTACAGTGATGAAGTAGCAGCTAAAGTAATTTTATGATTGGAGGGCCAACACAACATGAGGAACTGTATTAAAGGGCCGCGGCATTAGGAAGGTTGGGAACCACTGGTCTATAGGTACACTCTACTTTCTGTTAGTGAGAATGATCTGCATTGTTAAACCAGCTAATACCAGATTTATATATAACAGTGGGAGGCACAGAGAAAGAGTCGAGTGGTAGAGACCTTTAAAAGGGTGTCGTCATACATGAGCTCAAATGGACAAGGGCAACTCAAAAGGTCAGATAAGTGCAGGGGGCAGAGAGTGTACGTAAAGAGGGGGAATGGATTGGGGAAAGGAGCGGGAGAATGGTTGCACCACTTGAGTATGATCCATGCCTTCAATAGTACATGTAGCAAGAGTTGATTTGATACTTTCTCTGCTAGTGTTTTCAACAACACCAATGAAAATAAGTTATATATAGCAGTAGGCTTTAACATCATCTGTGAGTTCTACAGAATCTAAACTTTATGGGCCTCAAAAACTTATTGCAGCCATAGGAAAAGCTTCCTTTGGCATCTACGCAATTTACAAGTCCAGGGAGTCTCTGTGTGAAGCATCACTTGCTTATTTATTTGGTGTTACCCTAAATGACTAGGCATCTCCCAATGGTCATTAATATTCTTTTGCAAAGTCTCCGTCTGCCAGAAGGGGTGAGATGTAACCCAGTGTCAATAAAGTAGGGTCTTCCCATTGGTTCCTCTGGTCTACCATGACCTGCTGCTTTCCCAAGGGGACCCAGAAGTTCTCTTCCACACAGTTAGAATGGTTCAAGTCTCCAAGTGTCTAACCAGGGTGGAGACACAGCAGTTTTCAAAGGAAAGCAAAACAAACAGCTGATATAGCTATCTCCCTTTCTCTTCCCGTGTATATTCTACCAGTTCCTCATTTACATTTCTCTTTCACCTTTGTTTGAACTAAAGTTTGTGCTCATTTTGAGCCAATAACAACTACAGGAAGGAAACATCTGTATTATTCCGTAAGGAGTACTACGATGAGGGGCCAGCAAAGTGATGACATTTTAACAAAGAAGAAATGCAAAGGGCCGATCACCACAAGAAAAGGTGCTCCAGAGCCAGAGCCCACGGGTCACTGTGATATTTGCTGTCCTCACGTCCATTCTGACTCCTGATGACCCCATGTGTATCACAGTAGAACTGTGCTCGACAGCATTTACAATGATCAAGTAGGGTAAAGAGAT
>NW_022103920.1:29026489-29046424 GCF_000313985.2 Echinops telfairi
CGATGCAGCCCTGGGTGCTGGAGCAGCCATGTGGAGACCCCTGCCAGTGCTGAGGTGTTCACACATTCACTGACTTAGCTTTCCTCCTACAGTTGGCATCGTGGCATCTGTTTTGTGAGATGGAGGAGGACTTTGTGGATTGGTGTTGGACATATGGGTTAATGTTGGACTTGTGGGCTTAGGCAGCACTGGATTGGGATGTTTTCTTGATGAGAAATTAACCTTTATATAAAGCTCTCTCTTATACATGAGTTTCTGTGGATTTGTTTCTCTAAAGTAGCCAGACTAACACAAAGGGCTATTACACACACACACACACACACACACTGAGATATAATTCTCAAATATACGGAGAAATGAAATGCCAATATATGCTACTGCATGGTTGGTCCTTGTAAATATTTTGCTTAGCCAAACAAGTCAATCCACAAAGGGACAACTATTGGATGAACCTACATGTATGAAATATCTAAATAGGCAAGTGTATAGAGATCAGTGGTTGCCAGAGGTGACAAGGAGGGACAGGAGAGTGAGGAACTGCTTAGGAGCCCTTGAACTTCTGTTAAGGGTGATGGAATTGTAGAACAGTTCATGGTGTCTCTCTTTTGGCAGACACAACCACTGTCAAAAGAATATGGATGACAATGGAGGAATCAACATTTGATAGTGTGTTTAGCTTCAGTGTCCGAAGGCTTTACTAGTCTATTTTTGAAACTTCAAATACAAATCAAACAGGAACTATAGACGTGTCATGAAACAGGTTTCCTTGGGAAAGAAAGCAGTGGCGTGTCAGCTATGCATCTCTAGTAACTTTAGCATTCCTGGCTGCTAAATCAGTTTATTCCTTAACTAACAACAAGTAAGGCTCGTTATCACAGTCCAAAAGTCAGGGAAAGGAAGAACATTCTACTAACGTAGTAAGAATCCTTTTTGATTTGAATTCTCTTTGTGAGTTCCAGATTATTGGTCACTTATGAATTGAATCTTTGGCAGGCCTGGTTTCAGAATCTGCCCCTTGAAGGTCTTGGAGCAGAGAGAATGGGGGTGCAATTGGCCTTTCATTGCACAGTGGTGGGGTGGGGTGCTCTCTGTGGCTGGCCTCAGAGTCAAACTATCCTCAATGTAATTTTCAATTGTTCCCTATGGGAGTAATCTCTAAATGAACTGTATTTCATTCATAAATATATGTTGACAGAAAAGGCTTTGCAGAGCAGGAGAAAGAGAACCAGTTGCCAATAATTTCACAAGTAACTCATGGAATGGTGTTAAGAGCAGGACACATTCACATACATCTCCCTATAGGAAAAGAGATCGTTTGAAGATCGAAAATGCCTCACATCTGTCAGCACTATTGTTCCTCCAGCTGCGCCCAAAAAGCAACATCACACTCAGAAATGCAGAGAAAAAACTTGGGTTCAAATCTTCAGTTTGTGCATTTGCTATAATGTAGAGAAAAGCCAAACACCCCCATCCACTGCCATCCATTTGACTCGTCGTGAGACTGGAGGACTGTAGAGAATGGCCCCATAAGGTTCCCATGGCTGTAAATCTTTACGGTGCAGGAGGGAATGGAATTATCAACCTGTTGGTTAGCAGCCACTCCCTGAGCCCCTACGACTGTGGGCTCCTATGTGGCAGCTGCTGCAGAGTCTGAATAGAAAGGCAGGCTAGCGATGGAGAACCTACCTGCAGGTCAGGGCAGATCTTATTCAGTAAAAAATTTAAACAGCTTTTCTTTATGAATTTGGAAAAATAAACCTTACCTGGTGAGAGCCTACCAAGGCCGAGGAGATTTGGTTCCTGCTGTACAAATGATTTCATGCTACTAAACTTGCCTTTGGGAGGATTTCTACCTAAAAACTGCCTGTCCACTACTGCTTTTCCCCAAGAATCATTCAAATATGCTGAGCTCCGTCTCTCACTTACCCAAGTGGATACACTTACAACACAGTCTGCCACTGCGGTTGAAGTTCCAAAGAACCAAGTTCACCGCCGTTTAGTCAGTTCTGACTCACAGCCTCCCTGTAGGTCAAGGTCGAACTGCCCTTGTGGGTTTCTGGGACTGCAGCTTTTTATGGGAGTGGAAAGCCTCATCTTTCTCCTGCTGAGCAACTGGCTTGCAGTTAGCAGCCCACCATGCAGCACTACACTACTGACGGTGATCGAGTCCATGCTGACTCACAGCAACCCTGTGAGAGGGTAACTGGTTATGGGAGGAGAAAGCCCAGTCTTTCTCCCATGGAGATGCTGGTGGTTTTGAACTGCCAACCGTGCGGATGGCAGCCCAATCCGTAACCTTGACACCTGAGTAGTGTCTTTTCCTCCACGACGACAGCCATTAATGGCATTGGCGGGGTTTATGTCATCCTATCTGGCCTTGCTGTGGGAACAAAGAGACAACATGGAAGGAAGTTCGTGGCCATTCTTTGCAGAAGCAGGCTGCGTTACAGCCCGCGCATAAGCAGTCATGGAATAAACTCATCCGCAAACTCGTATTTTGTGCAGGGACACAAAACCGATCACCTTTCTAGTGATTAAGTGAAAAAGAGGACCTTGCGAAATCAGAGACATTAGGTAAACTAGACAGAGCAGGCAAACTAGGAGCTGATGGAACTCGTGTGCTTGATTCTGTTGTTGTTGTTGTTGGATGGATGCTGGCGCATCGACTCCTACTCACAGGGCCCGCAGGTGGCTGAGCAGTCCTGCTTGGTAAGGTTTTCCCGACTGTAACCTTCACTTAAACGGATCACCAGGTCTTTCTTCTCTGGTGCTGTTGGGTGGGTTTGAACTGCTCACATAGGTTGGTGAGCAGCAGAGTGCTTAACTATCGCGCCAACACGCCTCCTTGGTGGGTAGATATAAGCTAGAGCGAAGGAAATAACAGAACTAGAGACGTGGAGCGTTGGCTATAAACTGAGAAAAATGCCCTCCGATTTTAAAATATGTATTCTGGATCGTAATTGAGTAGAAAAATGATACAGGTTTTTGGAAGAGGAGTGTGCTGCCGTTTTGCTGTTTTGAATGCGCACCACAGACTTTGTTGTTGTCATCCAGTAGTAAACGTCCTGGGTGCCTTCCTTACCCCCTTTCTTCTTCCTTGTTAATAGAATCTTTGGTTTACCAGCCTCAGGGTTTTAACTTTTGGCTCATTGATGTCAAGTGTCCACCAACTTCCCCCAAATGGCCACTTGTTTTTGTAAATAAAGTTGTATTAGAATATACCACACCGCTTTATTTAGTTCATTGAGTGATGCAAAAGATTTGTGCTTGGCTACTCTTCTGAGGGTTGGTAGTTGGAACTCAACCAGTGATGTTATGGGAGACAGGTTTGACTACCTACTTCCGTAAAGATTCCAGCGAAGAAACCCGTACAGAGCAGTTCTCCGCTGTACCACTTACCCTCAGTCAGAGCTGATAACAAATGGTCAATGAGTCTTGTTGTTGCTGATGTTTTCAACAGTTTTATTGCCTTATATGTGATTTGAATAGCATACAATTCAGTAGTTCTCTCACATCCAGGAGAGCCGTGCAATCATCACAGCAATCAGTTGTTGAACGTTTTCTTTATTCTTTTGTTGTTGCTGTTGTGCTCCATTTTCTTCATTCTTGTACTCGTTGTTATTAGCTCCCCATTTCCTTCCACTGCCCCCCTTCCTCCCCCGAGACTGATTTTCTGTTACCAAAGCTGAATTACTCAATTCAGTTGAAACCGATATTAGATTAGGTCAGATGGCCCACAAAGCCTACTGTCATTGAAGAACAGGTTTGCTGACCCATGGTTAAGTCAATCATGGTTATCTCATATCTCTTCCATGTAGGTAGAGTAGGAATGGGCATGTGCTATGGCTTTGGCCAATAATGTTGTGGGGATGTATGCTGGGACACACAACTGAAGTATTCATGCCTAGGGAGTTGTAAATATATAGCACAGTCCCTGGTGGTGGCAATGGCTAATTCACTCAGCTGCTAACAGAAAAGTTAGAGGTTCGAGTCTACCCGGAGGCACCGCAAAGAAAACCTTGATGATATTCTTATGAAAATTCATCTGTTGGAAACCTGTCAACACACTTCTACTTTCATATCCCTGGGTCTGCATGTGTTGGGATTTGCTCCATGGCGACTGGTCATTCCTAACTGGTACGTAGGAGACCTGTTGTCAGTTGACGTTACTGTGAGTGGGATCTTTTGTGGATTGGATCTCTTGTGAACTACTGCTACAATATCCTGATTCACATATATCACTGAGAAGACTATGCAATCATAAGCACTGTTCTCTTACGAAATTGAGTGAGAAGTAATAATTAGTGACAATATGCCAACTTTCAGAAAAGGCATCTAACAAGGTGGTGTGGAGGAATAACATAAACATATTGGCTTCAGCAAGCTTGTGGTTTAAGATTAAAAAGTTCAGAAAACTAATAATGAAGAAAACTGAATATTATTGTGTAGGCGCTGAAATGATGATAATGGAATTGTATAATAAGAAAAAAAATTGAAAGCCACTGGCTATACAGCAGTAAGGAAGTGGTCATGTTTGCTTGCCTTTTTGTACAATTCTAAGGGATTTCATTACATGGAATTCATATTCTATTCCATGTAATGGTGCATTCTGGGCAGATTGCAAGGCCAATGGGTTCTCCCAGAATCTTGCAACACTGAAGCCCTGACACTGCTGAAGCAAATGACTGCTCTACAACCAACGGGATGATTTTAATAGAAGGACAAAAGGAGGGAGACCCTCAGTGAGATAGACGGACACAGCAGATTCAGCAATGGAATCAGATATGGAAAGGCTTGCGAGGACGGTGCAGGGCCAGGCAGGGTTTCCTTCTGGTGGCTGTACGGTGGCTTGAGTCAGAACAGATTCAGTGCAACCTAGCAACAAGATGGCATCAGAAAACCTCACCACAAAGCAAATAGGTGCTACAATTATATGGATGTAAGAAGTATACGGAAAAAAGGAGAGTACCCTGATATAACACTTCAGTGTTTGCCCTGCCTTAATGGTGTAATCATGAGCGATTTTCATTCTCCTAATGGTATACTTATACAGGATTGTATTGGTATCACTTAAACTTCTCTTCTTAGAAACTTTATTTTCAATTATTATACACAGAACAAATACTACTTTTATCATTAGAAAAAAATATATTTTAAATTGAATGATTCACCGGAAAGGTATTGAAGAGGAAAAATAAAAAGGGCTCAACTCTTCCTCCCACTTCTCCGACTAACCACCCCGCTAATGGTGGTGTGGCTGAGTGTGGGCTGTGGTAGTTCCGTGGGAGACGTCTCTTCTTCTTTGTGGGCAGCCTGCATTCCGCTCTCTCAGTGGGCTTGACATGCAGGCCCCGCTCAGAGGGTAGTCTGAGGCTGAAAATATTTCAGTAGAACTTCCAGATCGAGACCAATGAGGAAGAGCGACCCAGTGAGCTATTCCAAAGTTAGCAAATGAAAACCCACCCTGGACCACAACCAGAATAAACAAATCTATCTTGAACAAGTCACAGTTAGAGGCTCCTTAGAAATGAGGAGCGGTTTGCAGATGGCAGCGGATGCTTCAAATCCATTGTCAGGGTTCCCACGTGGAGGAAGCCTCTGGTGGCTCTCCCCTGATCATAATCCAGGGATGGGAAGAGCCTCGCTCTCAGACAGAGGACATTGTAAAGTCAATTATGGCAAATGTCATTAGGTTGAAATTCAACACCTTAGCATTTGATCTCTATTTTGACCATTTAAAATTTGTTCCAGTTTTTAATATTTTCGATTTGATTGAAGTTTTCCTCTGTTTCATTTTGTCATTATTATTTGTTTGTTTCTTTTTCTTTATTTTTTTGGTATGTGAAATCCAGGATAGGTAAAGCTATAGCGACAGTAACCGTGTTAATCCTTACTTAGAGGCATGAAGAGGAGAATGGGATGGGGGCCTGTGGGGTTATGGATGGGGAGCTAACAACTACGACTACAAGAATATGTTCTGAAAGCGATGATGGCACAACTCTTCTTAATATGATTGACTTGTACGTTATATGAATTATGTCAACACAACTATTTTTCATAACTGAAACTTCATTGAAATAGTAAGTAGGGAACATGGGAGAAAGACTAGGCTTTCTATTCCGGTCAAGAGTTACAATTTCAGAAACCCACAGAGGCAGTCAAGGGTTGCTATGCGTCAGAATCAACTGAGGAGCAAATAAGGCATCTTTATTTCCCATGGGATCTTTATATATAATCAATCCAAGTATAAAAATCCGGGGGATGGGGGGAGAAATATGGACTTTGTCTTGCATACTTTGGGCATGTTATCAGGAGAGGCTAGTCCAAGGAGAAGGACATCACGTGAGGTCAAGTGGAGGGTCAGCGCAAAGGAAGAAGATGCACAATGAGATGGATTGTGGCTGCAACAATGGGCTCATACTTGGCAATGATTGTGAGGATGGCACAGGACCAGGTTGTGCTCCAGGCTGCCATGTATAGGGCTGCTGGGAGGTGGACACAACTCCACAGTCCCTAACAACAGTAACTTGGATCATAACACTCGGCAACTGATCGTGGATATGGCACAGAACTGTGGGGGATGCAGTTGGCATGAGTCAGGGACTGGCCTTATGTTAACTTTGGCTACGTCACTGGTGTAACATCTTTATTACATTGAATAAACTATCTTCTTTCTGTGCTTTCCTTTGCTCCTAAACGATACCTTTCACTGGATTCATAGCTTAGGTTTATCTGATCTCTTTTTTAAATATAAATGTATGATCTATGCCTACAAAGCCAGATGCAAAGGTTCTATCTCAATATAGTCCCCAAGGGTAGCGAGGGGACAGTAGCCCATTCAGATGGCACAAGACACACAGGTTACAGGTGGTCACATTGTGATCCTCTGGGTGGTCTATCTCCACAAGTACATCTTTGTGCATGCCTGTGGAAAGAAGAGAAGGACTCCATGCTTTTCCTTTGTTGCAAATGGGAGTTAACACTGAAAATAGTTGGCCAAAGTCTCCTGAAAGCAATAGTTCCCCTTGGGGGTCCATATCCCCTTCTCTACGAAGTAGGAATGACAGATGGTGATGTGACAAGCCACTGACCTCGTGACCCTTCGTGGTGTTCTTATCCAGGAGCAGTCGTTAGCGATTTGGGAAGTGTTCTCTGTGATCCTAATGACCAAGCACTTTGATTCACGGTCGAGGGGACTCTGCCTGGGATTCCTGTGGGAAATTATGACTCAGAGGAGCTCACCATTTGTGGTAACTTGAAGCATTTCCTCTTATTCTTCAGGGTTGATCTCACAGAGAACCATGGAAGTCTTAGGCATTCTGAAAGAATTTAAAGCCATTTGAAAGCAATGCGAATCTTGAGGTTTCAGTATATTTGACAACCCTGGAAATATGACGGCTCCAGTTTTAAAAACATTGGAAACTGTGAAGAAAGGGTTCCATCTTGTATACCATAATGAAGAGTACTTTTCTGTTTTAAATGAACTATTCTTTTTTCTTTTTTTTTTGCAGCATGTGGCCTTAAGCAATCAGAGATTTTTTTGTAACAATGTCTGTGATTCATGAACTTATTTCATTAGAGCACCATGTTAATGAGTCCAAGATTGAGACTCATTCCCTACTGAGCCAATACATTTATTCTGACTTAGAACCAACAACTCCACCCAGTGTTAGTCAGCCATCTTGCCAAAGTGGTCCTTGAGGGTGGTCATGTAGAGTTCGATGGGTCAGTACAAATCCACTTTCATCAGCCCCTGGAGAATTCCTTCAGACCCAAGGATGTGTCTACTGGCTCCTTCACAAAGGATCAACAGCTCATTGATGTGAATATTTATAGTCTGAATGCTGGAAAACCTTGCAAAATGAGCATTTGCATTTTCCAGATAAGCTTTCTAAATTTAAATCCTGGTTCCAAGCTTACTTGACCTATAACTCTAAGCAAATTAATCTCTCTGTCTATCCATCTGGGAAAATGGGATCAAATGCATAGGGTAGTTGGGAAGAATAATAGAGATCACGTGTTCCAAGTTTGTAGTGTAGGGTCCCGCATATAGCAACTGCATAGTAAAGGCCATCAACACGAGGGCTCTTATTTTGGAAAGTGACTTCTCTACTGTCTAGAAGATCATGGAACTCAAGGATTACACACATTTTTCTTGTGACATAGACTGATCACCATGGGTTCCCCCAGGGCGTGTTCTCTGGCAGGCCTGGAACCCCATTCTTTGTGGAATACAGTGAGTTGGATGTGACTTGCCACTAGCTAATTGCAACTTAGATGCATGCAAATGGAAGTCCAGAGTTCTGTCCCACAGCCAAGTGAGTCAGGAATTCCAAGCCAGCAAACTCTGTTTATGGAATAAACATCTGAAAGCTCTCTCTGGGTGGCATTTTCCAGCCTTACCTGAACTCTGTTACTAAAGCCAGTTGTGCCCCCAAAGAGAGGGTGTTTGTAAGGAATGTAGCCATGAAAAAAGAATCTTGCCTTAATCTTTTTAGCAAGTATCCTGTGCCTTGACAATCCCAGGAATTTTCTTGGCGGGATGTTGGAAGCCTTCTGTTCTAGAGATTGGAATGCACCGCTGGATGAGACAAACAGATGGTGTGGATCCACAGATGGTTTTCCACTTTCCATTTGGACATTTGAAAAGATAACGGTGATTAGCATTGCCCTCCAAGGAGAGTGACCTTTCAGATGCCTTATCCGTTAAAACCATTACCTAAAGCAAAGGTCATCTTTCAAGTGCATAATAACTAGTTTTGATTACATTTTTCCCACTTTGGGGAAAATTATCTGCTCAAATAATTTTAAGAATGAACGTGGAAATTAGATGGTGAACGGAACACCTGCAGCTTTGTGACGGAGACTGTGACATCCTTCTCGCAGGAGTCATTACCATCTTTTGGATCTGACAATTTTGAAATAATTTGTCTCTGAGCTATCACCTCCGGTGAGAAATAAACAACTGAGATGAGGTGTGTTGAATGACAGTACAACGGATACTTTAAAAGGCTTGATGCCCCATGCAGCTTTTACCAAACCTTTAGATTTTCAATATTAGTTGAAAATCAACTTGACAGCACTACCAACAACTGCAAGCCACTAAATCGGTGTTGATTTGTTACAGCAGCAACAGTAACCTAATGCATATAGGATCCCCTTCACAAACTAGACAGAGTGTAGAACTTGATTTCTATGATAAATATGGAAGCTATGGCATCTACCAGCTCTTCCTGTTCCTAGAGAAATGGTTTTCTTCCATGAACTCCGAGTCTGTTCTGTGAACTTTCTTGCTTCTACCCTGACGGTCTTTCTCCATATTCTGACATGCCCTCAGCAATGGCAGTAGCCACATGGACCTTGAGTGAGTGGAAGACCATGATGTCGCGCGCACAGATAACCTCTGTCCCTGCCACCACGGCCACTTTGGTCATGATTGGGCAATGACAGGAATGACTGGGGACAGAGGATCACTGTTTTCATAGAACATGCTATCCCATCCACTCAATTGTTAAAATCCTGTCCTGCAGAGGTAAACTTTTGGTGAACATTCACATGAGACACAAATATCTTCACTTTTTGGGACCCATCCAGAGAGGTCTAGCAGCCTACCTCTTTTTCTCCACGCCTCCTTGTCCCCTATTTTCCAGTCATGCTCCTTCCAACTCCCTGATCACCCAGTCAAACCATCGACAACCATCTCCAAACCATTGGCTCCTTCTGCTTCCAAGGAAGATGAACAGCCAGGTCTATGACTTGAAATTCTGTCTATTGGGAGAATATTCCTTCACCGATGCCATTCAGGGAGGTCCCAAAAGGGGTTGTAGAGCTTCAGCTCTACATTTTGGGTGGTACCAGCATATTGTGCAGACCCATGTGTAAACCCAGCATGAGTTTTATGTTCCTTAGGCAACTGATCCTAAGGAACAACTCATGAGTCCATTGGTGCGGACTGGGAAAGGAAGGTGATGTGACAGGACAGGAGACTATAGGCATTTGGGCCACTTCTCTGTGCAGCTGACTTGTCCCCTTGGGCCCTATTCTAGCCTGATCTCACATATGCCGTTTCCATGTACTAGTGGGCTGCTGCAGGACACTTCCCATGCTGTGACTCCATGCATCAGACAACACCTGGTTCATGCCGTATGGTGACTTGGTGAGGTGTTCAGTCTCTACTAAGGCCCAGTAATAAGCCCAAAGCTACTGCTCGAATGGGACATAGTGATCTGCAGAGAATGACAGGGCTTTGCTCCAAAATTATATGGGTCTGTGTTGGAATTCACCAATAGGGGCCTACCAAAGACTCCACAATGCCTATCTATTTTCCATACTCTTTTCCCCATATCTGAGATCCTGACCCCACACGAAGCGAGAGTTCAGTGTCTGAGGGAGGGCTCTGTCTTAGACTGGATTCTCTAGAGAAATAAAACCAGTGACACTTTTAGATGTATATGCAGAAAGAAGTGTATATCCAGAAAGTGGCTCCACAAGGACAGAGGCAAGCACATCCAAGCCCAGGCAGGCTCGCAGGTCTGGAGTGTTGGCCTAAGTCCTGGAAGCGATCGCCCTGCAGTGGCTTCGCTAAAGGCCCCTGCTGCTTTCTCTCCCAGTGCTTCGCACCACAAGGGAACCGCAAACAAAACCAGGAAAAGACAAAAAAGAATTCTAACATTTTCGCTGGATTGAAACCAAAATCCTAATAGAATAAAAAAAATCCTGAATTGAAATAAAAAAACTGTTGTGTTTTCACTCGCTATTTTTGGTTCCATGACAGATTTTCAATGGGAAGCCAAAGCCCTGGACTGCTTTCGTTTGATTGTCTCTACCGAGGTGGCCCAGCACTTCTCCAGCACGTGGCTGGTGAGGATAGAGTTCGTGGCGGCGCTCAGCAGTGTGGTACTGCTGCACCTGTAGGCGACCACTGCTGCCACAGGAGATGATTCACAGGCCCATCAGCTGTTGCTCTCTCTGCTCTGTGCTTGACCGCTTTCTCAGTCCTGTGAGCTGTGCCCACCAGTGACGTCAGAAATGCTCAACATTTGTCTCTGAAACCTGCAAGAGCTGGTTCAACTGTGCTGAGTCCTGCACTTCATGGGAACAGACATGGGTCGGGTGACTGTGAGCCCGTTGCATTATGCATTAAGCACATTGCTAAATGTGTTGTTTAAAGTCGAGAAACAGAAAATAGCGTATAATGATTCGATGATTCCTTTCTTATAGTCGGTCTTGATTAAATGCAGTATTACATATTGCTTATGCTTACGTATTTGAATGTAAAGTTTATCTCACCAATTGAATGTTAGCAAACATCAGCAACTCGAGGGAAGAAAAGCAATCACTTGCGATATCCAAGGACTGTTATTTCCCTGAAAACAACTGGCTGGCATCCCTTTGAAGTGATATTTCTCTCCAAAGATGTTAGATTCATTTCTCAGAATGTATGGTGAAGCTTTGAATGGAAGAAATCAGCCAATGTTGCAAACATGTAATCAAAACCTATTCTGGCTTTTCCAGTATTCTGACAGTACAGAGCTAAGAACTTTTCATAGATCCTGGATCTAATTCAGTTCTCCAAATGTATTCTATCCTAATTAGGTTATCAATGCCTAAGATTTATTTTTACTGTAATGTAATAACTCCCCCCACCCCCCAAAAAAATAACCACCGGACCCACTACTGCTGAGTTAATTCGGAGTCTGAGCGAGCTTGTCAGATGGAGTCTAACTGTCCTAGAGAGTTTCCAAAGCTGTAATCTTTCCTGAAGCAGCGTCGTTACGGCTGCATCTTTCTCCCACACAGCAGCTGGCTTGGGTCAAACCACCGATCTTTTTGTTAGCAGCTGCACGCTTAACCACTGTGCCACCATGACTCTGTGATGTAATCTTAGCAACTATAAAATATGCCCTAGAGTTAATATTTCTTATCCTTTGAATTCTGGGAAGAATCAGAGGACATCCATGCCAATGGTGTTTCAAGTATGAAAAGATTGAAGATAAAAACACCTGTCAAGTTTGCAACACAGACATAGTTGGAGACCACACACCAAGTTTGGAGAGGGGCCTGCAGTATCATCGTGCCGCTGTGAACAGTGCACTGCAACCAAGGAGACAGAGAAGATGAAAGAAAGTGCCAGAAGTGTTCCAAATGAACGACAAAGCAGAACGCTTCAGGTGAAATGGGGTGAACAAGTGCAGGTGCGTGTGCTGATGTGCTACTGTTAAGAACGAGTTAATTGAATATTCAGGATTCTGGAACATTTTAAGTCCAATTATTGCTTCAATTGCTCAAACTTTTTTGATCAACTCAGAGACTCTTAGGAAAATGCTACCTTGTGTGTTCTTAAAATTTAGCTCCCAAACCAGTAGTAAATAAAAAATGTTGGTCAGTTGTAGGAATTAATGCTCAGGTCCCACAAGACTGTAATGCCTATCTGTTGACACTGGGCCAGGGGCGTAAGTGGAGAGCAAATGTTTTGAGAATGATGAGGAAAATGAACGTACAAATGTACTTGACACAATTGATGGATGTATGGATTATGATAAGAGTTGTATGAGCCACTAAAAAATGATTTTAAAAGAAGAAGAAGAAGAAGGAAAGAAATGTTAAAAAGGGGAAAAAAGAATGAAAAGAAAAACACACAGGTCTATACATAAATAACACTGTGTTTCAGGAGAGACCAGTCTTCGGAAAGGGACATCACTCTTGGTAAAGTAGTAGGTGTGGGAAACAGAGGAAGACTTTTGATGAGATGGATTGACAAAGGAGCTGCAACAATGGGCTCAAAGATAACAATGATTGTGACTGTGGTTCAGAGCTGGGAAGTGTGTCATTCTGTTGCATATAGGTTCCTATGAGTCGCTGTTGACTCTATGGCATACACACACACACACACACACACACACACTTACTGCCATTGAGTTAAATAGAACTTCCCCCCTTGTGGCCTTCTGACAGTGTAAATCTTTATGGGAGTAGAATGCCTTGTCTTTCTCCCACAGGTTCTGAACTGCTGACCTTAATGTGTTATATGGGGTTGACTAGAGAAACAAATCCAAGGACACTCATATATGTATAAGAGCTTTATGTCAAAGAGTAATTGAACATTAAGAAAACATCGTAGCCCAGTCCAAATCAAGTCCACAAATCCAATATTATCCCATAAGTCTGATACTAGTCCATAAACCCCTCTTCAGCCTCATGCAGCTACTGTAATGATGCAGAATGCAGGAAGATCACAGGCTGGTGGGTGAAAAGTCTCATAGATGGTTTTGAAGAGTGACTTAGTGTACTCTAACTTGTTGAGTACAGTGAAAATGGGCAAGGTTGATAAGAGAACACTGACTGGTATACATTGTGCCGTATACCCAGTTCAATTAGCTAATAAAGAGGCAATAAAGGATGCTGAGTTGGAAGGATGTTCTTAGCAGTTTTATTGGTACCTCATCCACACAATTCAATAGTTCAATCATATCAAGAAGAGTTGTACAATCATTACCACAATCAATTTTAGAACATTTTCTTCCTCCCTGTATTCATTGTTTTAAGTGTCATACTTTTTAAAATTGGGGCCAAAATATACAAAACAAAACATTCTTTGATTCAACTTCTATATGTATAATTTAGTGCCATTGATTATACTCTTCATGTTGTACACCCATTATTGCTATCCCTTTCCAAATTACTCTATCACTATTAACAGAAATTCAATGCTCCCTAAGCAAAAACTCTTCCTCCTTCACCCATGATAACCATTGGTCAGGTTTGGCTTTTTTCTTTTTGTTTTTCCAGTAATTTTCTTGATATCACATTCACATATCATACATTTCCATAGTTAAGTTGCTCTTAAAAAAAGTTGTGTATACATCATCACAATCAGTTCTAGTGTTCTCTCACCCTTCTCTGAATTAGAATAATTTTTAGGAGATTTATGTCAATGCTTTAAGAATGTTTTCTATTCTGAAAGTGTCTACTAAATATTTGGGAGATGATTTAATGAAATCTCTACTGAACAGCCCTACAAGATGAGTAAAATATGCCCACCATGTTTGCCATCTTACCAGGATGGAAAAATCTCTGTATGCACTAGCTGAGAACAATATGAAGTAAGAGTCATCTAATGACAAATGGATGGAGTTAGGGTGGCATAGTGGTTATGCATTGGGTTGCGAACTGCAAGGTCAGCAGTTAGAAGCCACCAGCCACTCCTTGGGAGAAAGATCTGGTATTCTACTCCTGTAAAGAGTTCCAGTCTTGGAAACCCACGGGGGCAGTTCTACCCTGTCCTATAGGGTCACTATGTGTGGGCCATCAACTGGATGGCTGTGAATTTTTGAAGAATGATAAATGGACATATGAGAACTGCAGTTTCGAAAAAGTGAACTTTTTAAAGAAAATTGCCGTAAGAGTGCAAGCTAATAATTAACAATGTGTGATGGTTTTGCTATGTGGGTGGAGACTAAGTGAAAATTAAGAACTCTAAATAAGTCAGGGAAAAGTTACCATTGAAAATGATTATGCATTTGGAGTAGCTTGTCAAGATCCTGATGAGCAATTCCCAATTATTTCGGAACGTAAAGGCCATTTTCCATTTAAAAAACATTCATAAAATGATGGAAAATATTAAAGGGAGCAATACTGAAAGTGTAGCAAGGAAAAACAATTTAGGAAAAACACTTCAACAATATTGCTGAGATGGAATTACTCCTCAAATGAAAGAAGTCACTTAAATAAAAATAAAATGACTGTACTCTTCATATTGACTATATTAACAAACTTTGATATTGTGTAAAACTTGAGAGGAAAAGGCATTCTTGAATGTGAGGAATTAAAATTAAACTGTTTACAACATCCTCACTTATATGAAATGGCTACAGTGTTTAAGGTGAACCAGCTATTCAGATCAGTGTTGAGAGAGCTGTCAGGCCTGAAATTCATATGACAATGGGGGTAACTTAAATGAAAACAAAATAGAGGATATTGTAAAAATTAGGTATAGTAATAGTCTATTGCAATAATATTTTCTTTAAAAGTAGGTTATTGCATATGATTTAAATCTATATCTGTGATAAAATGTTTACTTCCTGTAATGTGGTAGTAAATTTTTAGCTTAGAACAGAGGTGAATATTAAAAATTACTAAATATTTTACCTCTTTGCTTTTATGTGCTGATGCATAGATATTAATGCACACTATGATTTTAGTATTTCATGAATAAATTCTTATCAATTTTACATGACTATTAAGTGGGAGTAGTGAAGTGTTTCTTACATCAGTATATTAGTTTTTAGTGTGTTTTATAATATCACCTTGAGAATTTCTTAATAAAAATTTATTTGGAATCTTCATTTAATATTTATACAGAATGTTAAGTGTATTTTATCATACTATTTTTAAAGTGACTCAGTGTTTAAGTCAATTCTAGTTATTTAAAAAATAGAATCACTGTATCATTGGCTACATTAATTATACTATCAATAGACTTACCATATTCCCCATGGGGGATGATTTATAATGTTCACCAATAAAATGATCAAGGTGTCTCTACAGTGAACCAGGGACATATATGAACCACAGATATATGAAAGGATTTTGAGCTTGGACTTGATTTTAGCTCTAGTCTAAGAACAAATAGTTCTTACGATGTGGCCCTGCTTGATACTTGCCCTCAGGAAGAGAATAATAAAGATACGAAGTGCTATAGCAAAGTATGGCGAAGAAATCATATAGTACTCAGCTGTCAGAAAGAATAGTGGCTGGGGTCTTAAAAGCTTGTCTTAAAGCAAACAGCCATCTAAGTGAGGTGTCAGGTAAGTGCACAGGGAAGAAGCATATCAGCCTGTGTGATTCAAGGATTGTGAATAATAAAATCCATGACTGGAGGAGGGATCAGTATTAGAGCATCCAGTTTGCTGAAGGCTATGGATGATGGTGAAAGCCCAAAATCCATTTGCAGGGTCCTGCTTGGATTAAGCCTTCAATGAATCCCCTCTGACCATTGGCCAGGATGTGAATAGCCTTGCTATCAAACAGAGTGCACTGGAGAGTGGATTAATGCATATGTAGTTACGTTAAAATTTAATATTCTAACATTTGTTCTCACTTTTGACCCATTTTAAATTTGTTCTATTTTTAAATATTTTCTGCTTTGTTTTTCCCCTGTTTTGTTTTGTTATTATATTGATGGGGTTTGTTTGTTTTTATATGATTGTCTTTATATGAAATCTAGGATAGGTAAATCTATAGAGACAGTAACTGGATTAATAGTTTTTAGGGTTGTATCAGCAAAGGTTGGGAGAAATAGGGAGCTAATGATAGTAAGATACAAGAAAGAAGCAAATGTTCTATAATTGATTATGGTGATGATTATACAACACTTTTTAATATAATTAACCCATTGAATTGTTAAAAAATAATAAAACACAGAATTAAAGGAATAATATTTTACATCATAGTTGTTCTTTGTACTGAAATATTTGAGGCTGTTTAAAATTAAACAGCTTTATCACTTTAGGCTTAATTACTACAGAATAAATGCATAGAAAGGAATAGTTTTAATATTGCTACTTTCAAAACTCTTTATAGAATATTAGCTTGAACAACATTTGTGTTAATATCAAACTACAACCTTATTTTCAATGCATGTAAGGAATGAACTGAAGAGCCTTATTTCTTCATGTGAAATTACTGCACATTACCCATTTGCAGAATGAAGAACAGGCTTGAATCAATTTGAACTGGTTCATCCAGGGTCCTTGAAAAAAAAACTGGAAGAAAATGATAACTAGAATTTAAATTAAAAAAAAAAAAGCTCCGTTCTATACTTCAGCCAACTTGGCAAGTTTGGACTCATTTGTTTACCCAGGAAATAGACCACCAGGAAGGCTCTCAGTAATCAACTTTTATCTCCAGTCTCGGTACAGCGCTCCCTTTCTTTTCCCTCTTTTGTATTTGGCTGCTGTTGCCAGTAGAATAAGCCCCTCCTTGATTGCCAGAGATATTCATTAGCTTGTTTAATAATCTTCATTTTCTAGATCTAGACTTCCAAGACAATCTCAGTGTGAGGGGGAGAAAAAGATGTAGGGGTTGTGCCGTGCAGGAGGGAGGGGAGGGCTGGCGAGGGCAGGGATGCCTTGGGCTCACCACAGGATGCACAGGCTCTCTCGCCAAAGAAAAGCAAACAAGCAGGCCCAGTGCCTAAATTGGGGCTTGAAATCCAGGGCTGTTTGAGAAGGGCAGGGGATTCCCAAATGCTGACTGGTGTGGCTAACCTGCGTGAGTGTGCTCGATAACAGCTCCCATCTTTATTTTATTTTTCTTGCAGGATTTCTCGCTGCCTTGAAGATAAAGCGTAGATTAATTACCTTTTACCTGTTTAAATACTGGAGCCCTACCACCTCTGTTTCCCTTTTGAGGAGCAAAGCGCTGCCCTCCAGCTTTCTCCCCAGTGAAGTTTCAGCCCTCAACTGTTTGAAAGCACCATCTATTCACACTCCATCCAGTGACTCATCAGACTCATTGACAATGTGCATCTGCTAGAAACCTGGCTTCTGCTCTCACTGAAATAAAAACTGACCCAGTTGCTGCCAAGAGTGACATGGTGAGCCCACGCGTGTCACAGTGGTGTGTTCCAATAGGCTTTCCGTGCCTCGTTTTTAAGGAGTTGATTTCCAGGTCTCTCTTTCAAGGTTCTTCTGGGTGGACTCACACCAGCAACCTGTGGGTTTGCAGTGAGCGCGTCAATCTTTTGTAGCACTCATAGACTCCTTGCTTTCAAGGCCCATAGACCCATAGACGCCTTAATTTCCTTGCCATTCGGCTGATTCCAACTCATAGAGTCACCATGGGACAAGGTAGAGCTGCCCCAGTGGGTTTCCAAGACTCTCATTCTTACAGGAGTAGGCTGCTGAGTGGCTGGTGGTTTTGACCTTGAGGTTAGCAGCTCATCATGTAACCAACTGCACTGCTTTCCATTAGTCTACTCAAATTGCTTGGCCTTTCTGCCTCACCTGCTCTCTGCTCACCTCTGTCTGTGGAGAGTGGAGCTTCGCTGCCGTGATAGGGTGTTCAGGGCTGTGATCTCGTAGAAACCAATGGCCAGGGCTATCTCTCCAGGTACCTCTGGGTACCTTTCAGTTAGGAAGTGAGCATTTAACGGTCTCTAACACTCAGGGGCTTCTGCTCTACCTCTGAGTTTATTACATTCCATTGGCTTCCCTTTTCTCACAGACATTCAGTACAATGATCTGTTTGCTCCTGTCTTCCTACACATTTCGGAAGCCTTTTTTGAGGTGTCATCTTCAAGCATCCTATCTTGCTTCTCCTTCAGTGATTGATCTTGTACCAGCAGCGTTGGCCTCTCCCTGGCACTGGAGGTCCAGATCTCCAAGTGCCTCGTCGATATTTCCATCTGTGTTTTCTCCTGAGCACCCGCACGTGTGAAGGTGCACTTTCTCCTCTTCCTCTGATGCTTCCAATCAGGCGTCTAAACAAAAGCTCCTACTTTATGTGGTTTTTTCCAACATGATACTGCTGTGGGAAAAGTTACAGAGACACCAGACCTTCGGGGCTCTTCATTCGTTGGTGCTGAGGCCTGGGTCCTGGGCAGCTCACCTCAAGGTCAGTGGGTCAAGCTCCATGGTAGAAAGGTGAGACCGTCTGTTCCTATAAAGATTTACCTCAGAAACACTCTGTAGAGTCTCTGTGAGTCAGAATCGATTCATTGGCAATGGGTTTTTTATTCATGCTAAAGGAGTCCTTGTGGGGCAGTGAGTTAAACCTCGGTCAGTATTAGACAGCATCTCAAATCCACCAGCATTCCACAAGAAAAAAATGAGGCTCTCTGGCCCTTTAAAAATTTAATCTTGGAAATCCTTTTCTCTCCTACAGGGTCCCTATGACTCAGAGGTGACAGCAGGGCAGTGGATTTAGTTTTGTTTATTCATTCTTTTTTTAAAAAATCATTTTATTTGGGACTCGTACAACTCATCACAATCCATCCATCCATCCATCCATTGTGTCAAGCACATTTGTGCATATGTTGCCATCATCATTCTCAAAACATTTTCTTTCTACATGAGCCCTTGGCATCACCTCCTCTTTCCACCCCCCTCGGGTTCTCCTTGGCATGTTGAGAAGATAGGTAACACACATTTTTTAACAAGTTTTCAGAATGGCATTTAATTCACTCTTCAGTAACTGAATGTAAGAACTCAAGAGTCTTAAGCTAATTTCTAACAGGTTCTTAATCAGAGCAAATCCATTTAAACTCATTTATCATTCCGAGTCCTCCTCCTTAGTTGCCATTGAATGGCCTTTGACTCATGGTGACCTTGTGTGTAACAGAATGAAAGGTTGTTTTTGGATCTTTGGGGTGTTTGAGCCCATTGTTTCGGCTACTGTGTCAATCCATCTCACCCAGAATGCCTCTCACTTTTGCTGCCCCTCTACCAAAGGATGCTTGGGGGTGTATTGGTTCAGGGCTGGCCACTAATCTCAAGGTCGCTGTTCTATTGCACCAGCTGCCCTTTTGGAGAAAAGTGTGGCGATCTGCTTCCATCAAGCATATGGCCTTGGGAACACCATGGGTGGTTCTTCTCCGCTCCATCAGGCAAGTTGGAACCCACTCAATGGCAGCATGCTTGGCTCTCAGGTCTATTTCCCCAGCCATGAGGACACATTTCATGAGCCTTGCATGCCGCTTTTCACGCTAAGTTTGTAAGTGCCCCATTGTGGCAGCCTGAAAAGTGTTTGTTGTTTTTTTTTTTTCATTTTCTCCTAAGACTTTTTGTCAATATCAGAATTCTCTGTAGAGCCTGTGGGCCACTGTGAGGATCATGAGGTTTTTCTTTTAAATTCCCATCAGTTTCCCCATCTCACCACCACCTGATGTTTTAGCACACTATCATCAGGGTTAAAAGCTGTTTTCTTCCCAGGGCG
>NW_022103920.1:29046904-29048236 GCF_000313985.2 Echinops telfairi
GGTGTTGACCTCACACAGTCACTTTCTCTCTTTTCTCCTTCCTTCCTTCCTTCCTTCCTTCCTTCCTTCCTTCCTTCCTTCCTTCCTTCCTTCCTTCCTTCCTCTTTCTCAGTGCTCACACACGCTCTCATAGAATAGATGTACACCCGTGCACGCACACTCCCCCACACACAATGATTTCACACATAATGAAATTTAGTTTAGTGATCTAAAAGTGGTCTGGGTTTAACATACAGAAATTCACTTTTAGAATAGCAGAGAAAATATGTCAAGTTTGGGGTAAAGGACAGTATGATGCTAAGTTTTCTAGAGAGAGACACCCCAGCTTGAGTTGCAACTGTTTGAGACCAGAGACTCAGCTTTATCTCTGTGTTTCTTAATGCTTAGCATGTATTAAACACTCCATGTGCGTTTGTGGAAGTTTAATATCGGCGTTTGGAGCTCTTCGTGCTTCGTTCGCTCTTTGAGGAGGAGTAAGGAGACGTCAGAAGAAGTATTCTGGCTTTAGAGGTCATTTGTTCTGTGGGTTACTTTCAGGAGCATGCCAGTACTTTGGACTTTGCAGTGAGTCCAATGTGGTGATGACAACTGGCAACATTTCAAGGCTTTGAGGCACAGAATTTGGCAAAAGCATTAGTTCAGTATAATAATATTTCTGTGTTGCTACCAAAATATTTTCAATCTTGTTATTTGAAATAGTGCCCCTTGTACATGCTTTAAAACAAGAAGAAAGTAATGTGCTTGTTATGTAGAAATGACAGCAATAGCAATGTGTACATTGGTTGCTGGTTCATGCTTTCAGGAGCCCTTCAGGTGCAGGTGTTCAGTTCTCAGATGCTAACTGAAAGGTGGGTGATTTGAACCCGCCAGCTGCTCCACGGGAGAAACACGTGGCATTCTGTTTCCATAAAGATGTATGGCCTTGGGAACACTGTAGGGCATTCTGGTTATAGTTTAACAAAACCCCCAGGTGATCCTTATAGTTCTCTAAGCGATTCACACGGGGGTCTGGTCAAAATGTATATTTGCATTCAATATCTCTAGACTATATGGCAAATTCTCAGCAGGGGATTGAATAAGAATGAAGTGGTTTGGAACCTGCTCCCCTTCCTGGGAAAATAACCATAACTGAGCCATGAACTCCTTTCTTAGATGCTTTTCTGTCTTGGATAGATGCTTTGATCACAGGATTTAGAATCAGCTGCAACTGCTCTGGTCCATAGGAAAGTACTTAATTAGCCCGCTATGTAATAGGTTTACCCTTGAAAAGATCAATTGCAATTTTTCCACTTCTTTGACACCAAGTCAATCGAAGGACCAAGTCCATCAATG
>NW_022103920.1:29048589-29084591 GCF_000313985.2 Echinops telfairi
AAAAAAAAAAAATGAATAACTGTGTCTAATTCTCATGAGATTTTTCTCTCTACATCAGTTTCTCATAACATCCTAAACCAAGATTCATTCTTAGAAATTTAAACTGAGAAAACATGCTTGGAGTTCTAACAATAGAACACAGACTTAATTCTGGAAATAGCCAAATCTGAGTTATGCATCCTTCTCTGGGATCTATCTTGAGTGTTTGCTAGAAAGTTCTATTGACAGGAGCCCACTAATCACATGTCAACCTCTTCCGGTTATAGATAGCAATTATGAGTAAACTAGTCAAATCTACGTTTTTGAAAGTTCTCAGCCTTTCTGATGTAAATGAGCCCCCATGTGGTTACTAATTCGGTAATGGCAAAATTGAGAGCATATAAACTCAGCTTCTTATCTGATTTCACGGAAAGAACAAGGTGAGATATTCCGTCTCTTTTTTGAACAGCCCACCCCCAGTTTCCTATTCAGAATCACTCTAAGTTTGGTGTTGTAGTGGCCAGTCCCAGAAGTACAAGAATGATGGAGTAAAGAATTTAATTTTACCCAAAGAATTTGGTCTTAGTTGTTTATTGTTCAGAAAGAACCCCTAATACCTAAGAGTTTGCCCAGTGATTGAAGAGCCTTGTGGGAGGAGTCCAGGCCCCACATGAGGCTTTGTGCCAGTGAGGTGCCTCTTGAGGTGCATTCTGCTGGCCACTCTCAGGGCAAGGGGCACGATTCACTCAGTCCTCAGCTAGTTCTTAATTAGGCCCCCATACAGGCCCTGGAAGTGGGTGCCTTTGGAAATTGTGAGATCTAACCTAGTTCTAGGAGCCCTGGTGGCACAGTGGGTTACTTGCTGGGTTGATAATCACAAGGTCAGCAGTTCAAAACCACCAACCTCTCTGGGGGAGAAAGATGAAGCTTTCTTCTCCTGTAGAGGTAGTCTTGGAAACCCACAAGACAGCTCTACCTTGTCCTATAGGGGTACTGGGAGTCAGAATGGGCTCAATGGCAGTGAGTGTGGTTTGGTTGTCGGACTTAGCTCTGGTAGTTAGGAACTGGTGAACAGGTGAACTGGAACTGTGGTAGTTACATAATCTGTTGTCAATTTGAGACTTAAGAGCAAAGGGGTGGAGTTTAGCCTGTTAATCAGGTCACAGCTTGATGACCTCATTTGGAGGTGCTAAGGAGATACATAGCTCATTGGAGGTGGGACACACACTCACTCCCTGTGAGACATTACTGATGACAAGCCTGATAGAACTATGCTGATGCAGCCAGAGCTCTGGAGCCAAAGGAACCACATGGAGACCCCTGCCAGTACTGAGATGCTTGCATTGCCACTGGATCCAGACTTTCCATTCACTGGCCTGTGTGATCTTCCTGCACTCAGTGTCATTACATGTGTTGTGTGAGTCTGAACTGTTATCGAACATATGGGCTGATATCGGACTTATGGACTTGATCTGGACTAAGCTGTGAATTTTTCTCAATATTCAATTGCTCTTGGATATAAAGCTCTTTCCTATACACCTGTGAGTGTCTATGAATTTGTTTCTCTAGTCATCCCAGACTAACACAGGAACTTATTTGAACAGAGTTTCTGAGTGGCACAAACAGCTAAGCACTAGGCTCCTAACAATGTTTACATTGAAATCGAGTTTACTTGGTAATAGAGAACGGGAGTAGCGAACAACCGATCTTTTTACCAGGATAATTCTAGTAAGATAGTGGACTCGTGACACAGTTTCCCAAGGATCAGAGCAATTTAGGCCAATTAAAAGTTAAGGTGTGTGTAGAAAAGGGAAACATATAGAATGGGTATTTTCATCTAGTTGATAGGTTTTTACAATTGTAGTTTATGAAATGTCTGCCAGACACTGCTCTGAGTATCCCACATATATGAGCAGATTTAATCTGTGTATAAGGAGCCCTGGTGACACGGTGGTTATGCATTGGGCTATGATACACAAAGTCAGCGGTTCAAAACCACCAGCTTCTCTGAAGGAGAAATATGGGGCTTTCTACTCTTGGAAACTCACAGGGGCAATTTTAACCTGTCCTGTAGGGTCACTATGAATCAGCATTGATGTCATAGCAGTGTTTTTCTTTTATTTTTTTAGTCTGCATTAACAGTTTCATAAAGAAGACATCATCACCCCCATTTTACAAGTGAGAAAACAGGCAAGTGAGCTGGTCATACTACTTTTATGGGGAGGGACTATAGTGGGAATGAGCTGGTCCAACGAACTGCACAGAGACCAGAAGCAGATGCTCACAGTTGTTTGGTGTGATAGTTGGGACCTTATCAGTAATTGTGAAAATACCCCAGTGAGTCACCCCTCCTCTACAGGGGTAGGAGAAAGAATCAAGATCGTCAGTCCAAGATTGATTCTCATGAGGTGGAGGTCCAACTTTCTCTTCTCTCCGATTCTTCTACCAATTTTGATACTAGCAGCCCCTCTCATGGCTCTACCTACTTTTCTGGATTTGATATTTTGTTACGATGGCCACACGAAATCCACAGACCATAGTCATTGTTAGGGAGTTTATTAGGGAAGTAACAGGTTAGAATTCAGGATTAGGAACAGCTCGGAATACAGTTCTTCCATAAGTACTTACAGGAAGACTTCTGATCAGTTCTTGGCCCCTCTGCTTGGATCCTGTCTTGCTCAGAGAAGTGTTACAAATCTCTTTAGCTTTGCCAGTAAGTGCCTGACAATGCCTTACCCAACCAATAAGCTTCCTGTCCAAAGACACTCATCTATCTCAGTCCATGCATCAGCAGACTGCCTCATTCTGTGACCCTAGAATCCCATTGCACTGTATCCGGCCTGTTTCTTGGTTCTACTACCCTTCTCTTCTCTAGCACTACTTCTCAACCTCCCTGGTGTTACAATTCTCTCTGTCTCCTGGGTCTAGGAGGTTCTCAGCGCAGGGACCCCAAGTTCAAAGGACGAACTCTCCCCCGGCCTCTTCTCAGTGATAGGGAGGTTCCCTTCTTAGCCTCTGGGATAGCATATAACCCATGCCATTGTGAATGGAATCCCCATGAATCTGAGACTGGCTCAACAGCAGCTAAGAATGACCACTACCACCAACACCACCAGACTTATATGGTCTCAATTATTCACTTTCAGCATTTCTGTGCCTCACCTAGGGAAGTCAGAAAATGACTAGATGCCCACATGAGTTGCCTAGTGGCTGCCACACATGCTGGAGCAGATGGCTTCTTTAAAAGGCTCCTTATCTCCTTGGACTTGACCTCTCCTATCAGATAGCCTCAACCATGTCTGGCTTGAGTGGCCAAAACTGCCCCACTCCCAGCTCAATCCACGGAAGGCAAAGGATCACAAGGAGCAGCTTGTGTTGGTCATGGTGGGGGTGGGGTGCTCATGGTGCTGGTGCTGGTGAGGAAACAGGATGGGGGTGTCAAAGAATGGAGAACTGAAGTCAACATCTCAAATTCTTATCCTTTAACACATTTATGCAATATCTGAAACTGAGAGGGTTTGGATCCCTTCACAGGAGCTGAGAAGGCTCTGAGCTGGCTTTCAATCTCCATATCTCTTCCTTTCCAAGCCCAGGTAACCATTCTCATGACTGTAGGGCTAGGGTAGCTAGCCTAGGATGGGTAGCTCTTCCTATTGTTGTTGTTTTTTCATTTCAGCTTATTTCATGACACAAAATCTAAGTTAGAGTTGGCTTCTATCTGGATTAGCCTTTCAGATTTCAAAATACCCAGATCTTGTAAATTAGAATCTGTGGCTTTCACAACTATGACCTCTGCTGTGAGTTTCAAGAGCCTATTTGGCACTAAGGCCAATAATTTGCTTCAGATTTTGCATGCCAGTGAGAGTCATGCCTCAGGCCATGTGTGCTGCTCATTTAATAGGTTGGTGATCACAAGGAGCAGCTTGTGTTGGTCCGAGTGGGTCGGGGGGTGGTCACGGTGGTAGTGCTGGTGAGGAAACAGGATGGGGGTGTCAAGGAATGGAAAACCTAAGCCAACATCTCTAATTCTTATCCTTTAACACATTTATGTCATATCTGAAACTGAAATGCCTGTTGAGTTTTACAACAGCTTTTCTTTGACCTTCCTAATGAGGACTCGATAAAGGGCCTAGGGATTTTTAGCCTAGTGAAAATCAGTCTCTGGAAGTGGTTGACTGCTCTTTCAAAATGTCTACTGAAGTGCTTTGGGGTGAGCAGCGATCGAACAGGAGGACAGGGTATCAGATGGATTGAATCCTGGTTTTTGTGCTCAGGCCTTTAGGCATTTTACTTCCATTTTTAGGTTTATTCTTTCCAGCAACCACATGTAGGCAGATTTTCCCACCCTGCACTCCATAGTGTATTCCAATAAGTAAGGTATGAACAGGATTACTCGTGCTTACTTATTAATCTGTAGTGAACAAGTACACATTTTTCAATGAATAAGGAAGACTGAAGAAGAATTTATACATTTGGATTATGGTGTTGGAAAAGAATATTGAACAAATTTGTCTTGGAAAAAGTACAACCAAAATGATCATTGGAAGCTGGATTATCGAGGCATGGAAAACTAAATACTACATGAGATGGACTGACAGAAGGACAGCAGTGACTGAGGCTCTGACGCTGTGTCACTCCTTAGCACGTACGAAGTACCCTATGCATCAGAACACACTGGACAGCACCTAACAACACTAACGTCTATTTACAAACCCATAAAAAATAAAGCCAAGGCCATCCAGATGTCAATCCCCAGAAACCATGTAGGACAGAGTAGAACCGAGTGTGTCTGCCCCTTTGCGTTTCCACGACTGTAAATCTCTGCTGGAATAGACAGTCTCATTTTCCTTTTCGTTGTGACTGGCAAGGAGCCCTGGTGTTGGGCCATCAACCACAAGGCAGTAGTTTGAAACCACCAGTCATAATTCTGTGGGAAAAAGACAAAGCTTTCTATTCCCGTAAAAAGCCTTGGAAACTCTCAGGGGCAGTTCTGCCCTGTCCTATAGTGTTGCTGTGAGACAGAACAGACTTTAGGGCAGGGGGTTTGGATTTTGAGTTTGGTCGGTTTGCACTGACGACCTTGAGGTTGCCTGTCCAACTCACAGCTCACTGTGGCACCAGGGCTCTTACATATGTACGAAAACCCCGAACGCATGGCCATCAAGTCAATTCCAACTCATAACTACCGGGTAGAACAAAGTAGAACTCCCTTGTTGGGATTCTAAGATTTTAAATATTTGTGGGTGTAGATCGCCTCATCTTTCTCACGAGGAGTTGCTGGTGGTTTTGACTTTGTGGTTAGCAGTTCTCTATATAATCCACTATACCACAAGGGTCAGGAAAGTAAATGCTAATTAATCACGGTTACACTTGAGGTCTATACTACTTCTATTATTATTTTAAATTATTTTGACCTTATCAATATTAAGTAATAGAGCCTGAATTTGAGTCTAGATTGGTCTGTTTAAAACAAAAAATTATATATGTGTTAGGAAGGGCTCTCTAGAGAAACAAAACCAGGACACTTATGATTATATACATATAGAAGAGGATCGGTTTATACAGCAGGAAGGAGTATAATAGCTAATTAGTCCACACAGCAGTACAGAGGGTTCAGTTCAACTCACTTCCATGGAAGAGTTAATATAAAGGAAATCTTTCAACTCACCTGGGCTCCCAGGTTCAAGGTCAAGGAGGCAGACAGCAGAGTCCTCCTTCAGGCAAGGCAAGCAGAGTCTGCCTATAGGCAGCAAACAACAGGGTCAGTCACCAACAGTCAGTAGCTCGGAGCTTAGGGAAGCAGGCCCGGATGGAATAATGAATGCAAGCAATGCAATTTGAGAGGATCCACCAGCCTCAAGCTCAAGCGATGTACTGTACATACCAGCAGCATGGTGAAGTAGATCTCAAAAAAGCCTCAAGCTCTAGTTATGTGATCCATGGTTTGGCTTGGCCAATAGGTGGTGTAGCTCACAGGTCGAGGCAAAGAACTAGCTAAGACAGCAGCATGTTACAGCATACTCTGATCCCCAGAGAGCGAGAGCGAGAGCGAGAGGAAGGCCTTGCAGAGCCATTGATCTCTTTGCTTGCCAATCAAACCGTGTAATCCCTAATGTTCCTATTGGCCAGGTTGGCATAATAAACCTAACAATCACAATACATTATCATATTATTGCAATACTATGAGAAAATAAATTTTCTCAATTTTAGGCTCAATTATATAATTCCTTCAATAACTCAGGAGTAGAGGAAATTAGAAGAAATGAAATTGTCTATCTTGCAAAGTATTGCTACAAAGCCATAGACATCTTTAGTAAATTGTAGTATTACATTTAAAAATTGACGCTGTGGAAGGGGTGGGGGGCCAGCCCCCACCGCTAATACTCCTATTTCTACTACTCCGATTCAGTAATACTACTTCTGGGTTCAGTAATGCACAATTGTACGGTTGAGATATATAAGTATTATATTAGAGTCATCGAGAGCATGAGAGATATTACAATAATACAGTCAGACATGTTACATGGCAACATTGCTCACCTCAGCCCAGCTTGGTGGTCCACGTGGAGAGAGGGGGAAGGGAAGGAGAGAAAGGGAACAAGGGAGAGAGGACTGGAGAGGAGAGAGGGGGGAGAGAGAGTCAGAGAGGTCTGAGTCTGCGAGGTCTGAGGGCTCTATATTGCTGACCCATGCCTATATACCTTTTGGGGGCATGCCAGCCCACTAATTACAGGTAGAGACATACGTCACAGGGAGGGGTTACACTATAGGGTACCCAGTAATGAGAGGGTGGTCTCTGGGTCTCCATAGAAACCATTATCAGTAGGGTGCAAATCCCTCCTACAGGAACCAAGCTAATGGTCCCAAGCTTCAGAGAGAAGTAGTCCATTGTCTCCAGCAGCAGGGAGCAGGCCCACCTCCCGTGGTGGGATGAGACAGCAGTCTGGCAGCAAGTATCTGACTTCCCCCCACAGTAAATGAACATTTCAAAATATTAAGCTATTGTGTCTCACCATATCCTCCATGTTGGTCTATGTGCTCTGACGACAGTGCTTCCATGTCTCGTGCCCTTCCCTAAAGAGTTCTCTCCTCTCTGACTTCAACTACTTCAAAGAGACCCTGACGGCGTCCTCAGACTGTGTTCCTTTTAGATATTCTTTGTGTTTGGGGAAAATCGTTCTGTGGAACTTTTTCCTTTTTTTATCCCCCATCGCAACAATGCCCCTGCTCACTCTTGAAGGGTAGCAAGGGCTTGCCTATGAGAAGTTCCATGATTATTTATCATGCTTTTCCTATATGCCACCTGCATATGGTGCTATGTTGTATGGGGGAAGCAATCTGTGGACATAAAGTGCTACCATATCAAGATGAATAGCTAGATAGATTGTTTCAAATTTGGGAAGTGTGTATTAGATGAGCTTCATAGGAATGGGGGTGGGTTTCAAAATATGATCTCAGAGAACTTGAGTCCTTCTCACGAGAAGCTGTGACTATTGATTGGAAAAGACGCACCAAACATATTCAGAGCCTTGAGGAATGTTCCTAGATCAAAAGTCATGCCAGGACAGCCCCCACAGTTCAGAGGCTTATTTATAACCAAGTTACTGCCTGCCTGGGAACTGTGTTGTGGATTTCTTTATTTAATGATAGCGCCTTAGCATCAAGTGCACATGTAGGAAAAGTCAGAGATAAAAAATGAACTGTATTTTCGAATGTCCTATCACTGAGCTAATATTGCCCTTCAGGTCTTGTGCATCTAAGTAAGTGTTGGAAGGCAGGGGAGAGTGAGGCAAGTGGGACGAAGGCTCTAAACTTCCTAATATATGTGACCTCAGCCTCTTCTCATTGACGATGACCATACTTGGGGTTTGCAGTCTTCTTTGGGCAAAGACTTGCCCTTTCAGGGTTTACCCATTCTGCTTTCCTTCAGTGGCATCTTGTTTCTGGGGAAGGTTTGTATGTACTGTATTTATAAACCAAAACCCCCCTGGCCATAAAGTTGATTCTGATTCATGGTGACCCTATAAAACAGGATAGAACTGCCACTATGGGTTTCTGACACTGTAGCTCTTTATGGGACTAGAAAGTCTCACTGTTCTCTCGTGGAGAAGCGGGTGGTTTCACACTGCTGATGTTGTGGTTAGCAGTGCTGCTGTAGCCTGCCGGGGCACCGGGGAAATGCTTTCACAGAGAAGCACAGACGTTTTCTCTAAAGCTTTATGCACACAAGGACTTTGAAACTATTAATATGGTGTTCCTGACACCCTTGAGATTTAAAATTATGTAAAATCATAATTTATAGCAAAATATTTTCACTGCTCCATTATATGAAGGGGTATGCAAAACAAAACAAAACAAAAAATGTAATTTGTTTCAGTTATGTTTATTTTATTTTAATTTTTACAAAGCAACTTATCACCTGCAAAGCACTCTCCATTCATTACACAATACATTTGTCACAGCTGCGATTCCATTCTTAGAAACATTTTTCAAACTCATCAGTTTGGATGGCTGACAGCACCTCCCTCTTTTTTTCTTCTTCACCTCTTCTACATCATCAAACCGCTGTCCTTTCAGGTCCCTCTTCATTCTTGGAAACAAAAAGAAGTCTCACAGAGGTCAGGTGAGTCAGGTGCTCGGGGCAAGAGAGGCATGCTGTTTTTTACCAAAACTGACACACTGAGATGGCTGTGTGAACAGGTGCATTGTCGTGGTGGCAAAACAGTCCCCTGTCTGCCACAAATCAGGCCCTTTTTTTGTCTCACACTGTTCCTCAATATTTTCAGAACCTATAAACAGAAAGATTGATGAATAGTCTGACCTGGTGGAACAAACTCCAAATTCACCCATTAATCAGCATTTTTATCTATTTGTGAAGTCGCAAATGAGGTTTGTCATCACTCAAAATTTCACCTTTTTTTGAAAGGAGAAAATCACTCATAGACTTGAGTTTTTCCCATCCTACAGTCCTTGTTAGCTGTGTTCAACATCAACAGTTTCTGCAGCGTTTTTCCATATCAGGAAACAAAATTTCACAGCCACATGCTGTTCTCTTAAATTGGCCATCACAAGAAAATGAAGTTTAAGTGCAACTGCTTTTATGAAAAAAATTCACTATGAGCAGGGAGAACCCTCCCAAATGATGCCACTGGATGCACTAACTCAAAACAAGTTGTGGGATGCTTGCCTAGTGGGAAAAATCTGTTCTATAAAGGCCCTGCCCAGCAGAGCTTTTTTCTGTGTGTGTGTGTATGTGTCTGTGTGGTTGACTATTGCATTAAGACCACATGTGTACAATTAGGCTCACACGTCTTGTTACTTTAAACATGTTATTAGACCCAAATACTTTTGCTTGATACTCAACTGTTTAAATATTTTGGGACATCTAAGGAAATGTCACACAATTCTCATAGTAGCAGTCTGCTGATTTGGGCATTGAGTAAGACAATGTTTAAGGCATGTGAAATGCAATAGAATAATCTGATTTTTCTCAGTCTCTGCTGTTTAGTTTGAGTTTGTGAATGACAAACGAATGAGAGATTCCATTTATAAATGACTTATTCTTATGTTGAGTGGTAGGGAAAGACATATGAACTCATGATGTCCAAGAGGGAGATTTAGAAAACGCTGCCAAATTTACTTATTTACCTGCAAGAGTTAATAAATCCCTCATCAGTCTTTTTCAATGAGAGGGAAAAGAATTCCTTCTGTGATCGAATTTTTCATTGTATTTTATTGCAGGCATATAAAACAAAACCAAGCAACCCCTGTGGGTTTAAGCCCAGTCTTTCTCCCTAGAAGCTGCTGGTGGTTTCAAACAACCCACATGTGGACCACAGCCCAGCTAGTAGCCACTACACCACCAGGGCTCCAGTGCAGGCATGATGCTGCCAGATCACAGGCAGCAACATGCCTGTCATTGTGAATGGGGAGGGAGGAAGCACGAGGAAGTGTGCCCAGGGATGCCTTTGGCTTCTGTCTGGACTGTCCCTCTCCATGGTCTGGTTGTATACTCCTAGTCTGCCACCATGTGCATAGCTGTGGGGACCACTTTCTATGCTGAGTCCGGGGAGTCTGTCTAATGAATCTCTGAATACTAGGGCAGTCTTGAGGACTCCAACACACTTGGGCAACAGTTGGAAAATTTGGGAAGACCCGTGAGAAACAGAAAGGTAGGAATGTGCCACCACAACAGCTTGATTGATGCATCTTTATTCACAAAGATGGACTCAACCCACCTTCCTAAGGCTGTGACCCTTTCATACAGTTTCTCCTGTGGTGGGGACCCCCAACCATCAAATTATTTTCATTGCTACTTCGTCACCATAATCTTACTACTGACATGAATCAGGCGACCCCTGTGAAAGGATTTGACCCCTAGGGGTCGTGACCCACTGGTGGAGAACCACTGGACTAAATTGTATCTCCTTATTCTGATAAGCAAATAGACCCAACATTCTCTCTTTTTCCAGTGTTGAAAGAAAGGCATCACTGAAACCAGTGGCATCACCCAGTGCAGTTGGGCATGGCTGGACCTAGAGAACAGTACAATGAGTGAAATTAGCGAATCACAAGGGGACAAATTCTGTTAGAGACCCCAGTTATAAGGGGGTGGGGCTGGGGAGCACACCAAGATAAACCCTTTCCCACCAAAGGGAACTGACATTGGAGGTTGCCAAGGTGGGGAGGGCTGTCCCAGGTCAGCAAACTGCGGCTCTCAAGCCATCTGCAGCTGCTTTGGTTCGTCCAGGTGACTGAAGAACAGTTGAAAAAGGCTAAAGGATTTTATTCAGATAATGGTGGTTTCATTTGTTTGCAAATATATATGTATGGCTCTCGACTAATTTTTAACTTGTTGTGAGGGACGGGCTTGGCTCTTCCAGCTCAGAAGTGTGTGGCCCCCTGGACTCGCCCGTCAAAGGGTGTTCACTTGGGAGACTGGGAAGACAGCGGTCCACAAGAGGCGAGGAGAGAAGAGAAATCCAGGCTCGGGTGCAGGGAAACAATGGGGCGGAGCACAGGCAGGACTGATTAAACCGTTGAATACAAAGTTGAGGATCTAAAATCGAACTCCCCACCTAATGTACAGTTTTAAAAATTGTTAAGAGAAAAGAAAAGGGGGGCCTGTCATAATCACCTAATTACTAACGGAATATAGGGCCCTAGAGATGCCGGGTTCCAGTATAAATACGGACTAAGAATGTGGACATGCAACATTTAAAAAGAGATCCTGTTGTGTGAATGGTATGAATTTTAATCCAAATAAGGTGAAGAGTGGCCCTTTATAACTTCTCAGTCTGGAGGGGGGCAGGGCCGGGAATGCCGCGGGCTGGAGAATGTGGGACAGCTGGCAAGGCTCCGCTGCCAGCTCTTAGTGAAGCTACTCAGAGACCTGGCGCGCTGCAATGTAGCTCTGAGTCTCAAAGAACCTTCAGAGGGGAGTTTTGAAATGCCATCTCTGTTCCACTTTCCTGGGGTCGTTAAGCTAACAAATGCCAACAGGAGTGGGACTTAGAAGAGAGTAGGTAGGTATGATGATGAATCGCAAGTCAGAGACGCTGACAGCTGTAGCTCGGGGTGTAATGGGTTGTAAGCTGATGGGTTGAGGTTGCCAGGAGAGCTATTGTGGAAAAAAAAAAAAGAAAAAGATGTCGTTGACTAATTGCATGCTAGCTTATTTAGAAGTGAAAGTGTGCAAGCCAATTAAATAAGGCAGAGATGGTTATATTCCCTGAGCTGCCTCAAAGTACTTAGTTATAAGTATGCTGGGGCTGGGGATACATTTTTATATGCCACTCACAGATTTTGGAATGCTATGGCTTTTATGATGTCAATGAAAGGAATAAAAGGCATTATGGGTTTTACTAGAATAGAAAATTAAAAGTCAGAACTCAGTGTGGTTCACACCTTGCATGCTATCCGAGGCCTCCCACGTCAGCTATTTATTCCATTCCATTCCAGATTGACGTGAAGGATGACAGTATAGCAAATAGTTGGAATGACCGGGCTGGACTAATGTACTCTGGCTTGGGCATAAGTGGGAAAGTTATTGTCTTTTGTTAGAATTAAGCATTTAAACCATGCTTTTATTGAACTGTTCTAAAATATCATGTACAAGAGCCTATTCCACCATCCTTGTTGCACAATCAAGTCAATCACTTGAAATCTACTCCCTGATTACTGCTGATAAGAAACCAATTATTTTATGTAATGCTAGAGAAATTCCACTTATTTCTGACATTTATGAACTACAGAGTCTCACGTTCACTGAACAAGACAATGGAGCTTTTTTTTCCTTGAAGGAAAAAGCCACACAATATAAGTTTGAGTGTTACACTCCACTTCTACTGTTTCTCTCTGTAGACTTTGTGAAGAGTGACATGTGGAAAGATATTCTTAACTGGGCCAAAGGGAATGGATGAAAGGTGCCTTAGAGAATAAGGGACCAGTTATGAGCTTTTCCAACAAGCCAAGCGAGAGACGCTGCTGACGGAGGTAGGATAATGGCTTTGGAGAAGATCAACGTGGACAGACGTGAGAACTTTTTAGAAGGTAGAATCAATCAGGAATTCATGGTTAGCTGGCTAGAGTGTATGAAGGTAGTGGAAGGGTCGAGGGGAATGGCCAGATATCTGGTGCTGGTACTGGGTGGTTGTGCCACTGGCGGATCAGGTAGCACGGGAAGAACTGCGGACTTGGGGAGAAGAAAACTGAGTTTCATGTTAGCCACGTCAACTGTGATTTGCTTGTAGTACCTAGCAAATAAGTTGTCTAAGGCTGCTGGAAGACTGAGTCTGGGGCTCAGAAGAGCAATCAGGGCTTGAGATACAGATTTTGGAATAATCAACGCAACCAGAGAGGCAGCCAGAACTAAAGCACAGGCATTGATTTCCCAGAGAGTGTTTGTAGCAGATGTATGAAGAGGGAACTGGGCTCTCCCCTGGGCACCGCCACACTGAAGGATGACGAGGACACAGACCTGAGGAGCTACAGCCGGCTGAGTGGCATGAAGGGACCACGCTGTGTGTGCCTCCCTGGAACCAAAGGAGACTATTTCGAGAAGGGAACGGTCAACAGCAGAGAGGTGAAGTAAGACCAGGCCTTAGAAAGCACCATCAAACGTGAGCACTTTCCAGTTCTTGCTGCCTCTGGCAAGAACAGATTCGGTGGGGAGTCAGGCCCTCTGGCATGGGGAAAGCCTCCGTGCTGGGATGCCCGCCAGGTCAGGAGGCCTGCCTCCATTTGAGGAGCACTGCGTCCTAGTGAGCACTTCAGTGAGCATTTAAAGCACCCGAGAGGCATTTCAAAACTCCCGAGGTCTGAGCTGCACCCTCGAAATCTCAGCTGCATTGGCTTAGAGTAAGGTCCCCAGATAAGGACCTTGTATAAGTTCCCTTCACCCCCCATATTCACTTTGTCATATTGTGGTGGCTTGCATATTGTTGTGATGCTAGAAGCTATGCGGCCAGTGATATTTCAAATATCAGTGGACAGGTTTCAACAGAACTTCCAGACTAAGAGAAACCAGAAGGAAAGACCTGGCAGTTTACTTCCAACAATTAGCCAAGGAAAACCCTAGAGATCACAGCCAAATATGTTCTCACTGGACTCCAGCATACCAATGATCATCAAGATGGTGGGGGATCAGACAGCACCCCTTCCTCTTGTTCATGGTCACCATGGGTCGGAGCTGACACTATGGCAGCGACCACGGAATCCTCCAGTGGATTCTGACACAGGTGGGCCAGAGGTTGCTGCTTTTTCATGTAAAGGGGTTACGGGGCGAAGGTGGGTGGGCAGAGGGATTGCCTGGGAGTTTAAATCCCCCAGTGAGCAATCTCAAAGCCAAGTAGCCATAAAGGTGAATTCCAAAAAAGCATTAGGTCTCTAATCTCAATAAATCTTGAATGATGAAAGATTTCAAGTTGTTTCAACATTGTTGCCAACACTGAAATCGGTCAGGAATAAAACAAGCCTTCATTGTCGGAACCCTGAGAAGGCATCTGGGCCATGGCCCAAAAGAACAAGCATCTACACCTCTTTTAATAAACAGCTGAAAGAAAGGATTATTAGAAAATGAAACCAAAACCATTCAAGTCATCCTCCCTCCCCGCTCTGGCCAGGATGGTAGATAATCAGGGAGTTCAATCTTTAATGGACATTTTTTCTCATACTTAGAAGAAATATAATATGCCAAGATATCTTAAAGAAATCACTAATATTACAAAAAAAAAAAAGAATAAAAATAGCCCTGTTCTTATTAAATTCTATTGTTGAGGTAATGTGCAAGTTACCATTTAATATTGAACACGATATCTAAGAAGAGCAGAGGGTGATGGGTATCCATGTATCCATGGAATTATCATCAAAGAAAACAGCAAAGTTATCAGGAAAAATGAAGGAAGCACATCAGTCAAAGTTAGTCCCTAGTATAGTGTTCCACAAAGAGCCTTTCTTTGAAAAGCACTGCCGCTAAGCCTAGGGAATTGCATGATGAACTGATAGTTGACAGTCAACATCAGTGCTGTCTGCAAAATCCTGATCACATACATCTTTTTGTTGACCACATACTGGTGACCGTGATTTTTATGGATTGTATATGCACATTTAAAAGATAGGTTTGATAGCCTTCTAAGTTCTTTCCTAATCCTAGGATTTTAGAAAAGTTACAAAAACACTGATTTTTATCATTTGAGAACTTTATACTTACAGAAGGAAGGAAGGAAGGAAGGCTAAGTCAAGGGCAGGCGCACCAGGGGGCTGCTCGTTCTGCTTCCGCAGCCTCATACCTCTGGTCACACCACAGAGATGAAGGCTGAAGCCAAGGACAAAGAAAGCCTTCCTCGGGCCAGCAAGAAACACCTCGCTGAACGTGTTTCGAGCGTGAGAGTGGCTAACTGTTACTGTGCATTCATGAGGCTAAGGGTAGCGCGTGTCTTTCTCATGGTTTCATATCTCCTTCGTGTTAGGTTTTGACATGAGTTAAACTCAGACACAGAAACAGTGGAATCTGTTAAAAAAAATACTATTGTTTCACTGAACGATAGCTTATAAACAAAACCAAGCAACTACTCATAAAAATAGAACCCCATTGTATCACTTACTCTTTCTTATTTTGCATACCTGGAATTATTCAACAAAGGCGAGGCTACCTAATCAAGAGAATCCACCTCCATCTGTCAGTTTGTCATGCTGCAGTGGCTTGTGTGTCACTATGAGGCTGGCAACCTTATACTAAAGAAGGAAGGAAGCCAAACAAACTACTTGTGTTCTAATTACCAGTCGGGTCACACATGCAGGGCAGGTTTCAGCAGAGCTTTCAGATGAAGGGAAGTTAGGAAAAGGGTCTGGTGATCTACTTCCACAAATTAGCCAGTGGAAAACTTACGGAGCAGAACATGGTCTGACTCACTGACTTTGGACAAGTCATCCCGAGGGGAGGCTCTCAGGTGAAGTGAGTAGAGGTCACTGAGGGCCCGGGACACCCTCAGTGAGACAGCTGGGCACAATAGCTCCCATGAGAGACTGGTGACCACGAGGAAGATGCAGGATGGGGCAGTATTTTGTTCTGTTGTTCATAATAAGGTTTTCATAAGCCAGAGGCAACTTTATAACAGCCGATCCGAATGATAAATACAACAGAATGGAACAGTCTTAAGGGTATAATCAAAACCTGCCACTCAGAAATCTATATCTAATTTGTTCTTAAATTTCTTCATATGGTGTATTTTCATTATGTCAGAAAGGCTTGTAAAGAATTTTACTATTTCCAACTTTTAGAGAGCTCAAAACACATGAAACAAATAATTTAACTGTCATAGGTGATATTAAAAATGATGGACTTCACTCTCCTTTGAATTCCAACTACGCAGACAACATGCCTTCCAGGACACCTGACCACCAAGTCTGTGTGTCTGTACTGAACGCCTGCAGCGGGGAAGATGGGCTCTTCCTTGAGTGCCAAGAACTGCATCCCCGAAGTCCAGCAATGCCCACAGTGGGTCCTCTACAAGTATTTAGTATCTGAATGGTGACGGAAAAGAAGCAAAAGAAGTCGGGACAACAGAAGTTTAGCATTCACCAAACATACTGGGTGACAACCGCTGTTATGTTCGAAACATAATTCAGCGTTTAAACCCAAAATGACAAAGGAAACTCGAAACAGTAACCATTTGAATACAGCTGGTCTTGTGACCACATGGGTGACATGTTGGGCTGCTCACTGCAAAGTCAGCAGTTTGAAACCATCTGCTTTTCTTCAGGAGAAAGATGAGGCTTTCTATATTTGTGAAGATGAACCGTTTCAGAAACTCACAGGGGCCATTCTGCTCTGCCCCGTAGGGGTGCTGGGGGCCAGCATAGACTCCATGGCAGGGAGGTTAGTGGTTTGCATTTTGAGTCTTGAAATAAGGATTCTGGGGGCACCATGGCTACGCCCTTGGCTGCTCACTGGAAGCTTCTTGGGAGAAAAGACCTGCTTCTATCAAGGTTATAGTCTTAGAAATCCCATGGTTCCGTTCAACTCTGCCGTATAGGCCTCTCAGACTCTGAATTGACTGGAAAGCACACAGAAACAGACTTGAAATATGAAAATACTAATCTCTGCTAACGAGTATTTTACACTTATGAGCCCATAGAAATTTATCTCTCTGCCCTTCAATTAACCCCACGTGTTTATTGGCCAGGTTAGCACAATAAACTTGAACTATCTCAACATCCCAGAACCGTGAGAGCTCCGCACCTTATGATTCTCCACCTTCCTAATGCCGCGACCCTTTAATACAGTTCCTCAGGTTGTGGTGACCCCAACTGTAAAATTATTTTCACTGCTACTTCATCACTGTCATTTTGCTACTGTTATGAATCGGGTGACCCCTGTGAAAGGGTCATTCAACCCCCAAAGGGGTGGAGACCCACAGGTTGAGAACTGCTAAGACAAAGCTAATAATCAGTGTAGAAATAATTACTTTTTGACTTCCCAATTGGTTCAAAGGTATGTGATGTCATGCGTTTTTAGATTCATTGTAAAACATTAATGTAAGCCTCAAAAGAGAAGTAATAATCAGCTCACCAAATAATCTCTGTTAATGAGTACTTTACACTTATGAGCCCATAGAAATTTTCTAAATGAATACAACAGGAAAATCATTAATTTTCTCTTTGATTTAATTAGATTACTATCCCCTAGCTTTTCAATAATTGGGGGACAAGATTTCGTTGTTGTAATTTTTTTCCCCCCATTTATTCCGGTTTCTTGCCAGGGGCAAAAAAAATGCAGATTAACTTACATTTTATAGAAGTAGGAATTTGGGAAATAGACTACAATTCAAATGGCATAAAATATATTTTCTTCTGTTACTATGCTTTCAAAAGCAAGATAAAATATTCCAAATTCACTTTGGATTTTTTATCTAAGAGACAAACTCATTGAAGCATCAAAAAGATTTCACTGTATGCATCTACAAATGCTTTGTCACAATCCCCAAATCCAAAAGGATCTGATAATAAAACAAGGTTATAAATGAGTGAATTTTGGCTCAATTGGTAACAATCTAATCTGAATTGGTAAGTGGCCATTTAGGGTATTCATTCATGTTGAGGATAAAAGTTCAGACTTAAGCTACTGTATTATTGAAGTAATTCGTTCTGGGGTGCCGGCCCAGATTATGCTGGAAACAGTTAACATTATGCAAGTGACTGTCCCGTTCTAACACTCATTTCAAAAATTGGATCTTGAACCACAGTTGTCCCTAAGAGTTTCAGATAAGAGCCGAAAACCTAGAGTGCAGCGTGTATGTATGTGCAACTGTGTTTGTGTGAGTATGGTGTGTGCGGACATGCACTTGTATGTTTTGGGCATAGGGGTAAAGTAATACTAAACAGGGTGTTGCCCTTTATTTAGTAATTAATTCTGTTAACAGCAGTGACTCATACATTTACTTTTCATTTCATTAAAGGAATAAAATAAAGCTACAGTAGTAAAGGTTCAAAATAATTCTTAATGTGGAGAAGGCACTGAGGATACGAAAGTAAGCAGAACCCAGTTACTGCCCTGGGGTGAGCACAGCTGTGACGATAAATTAAAGGAATCCAGGGTGATAGATGCCGGTAAAATGATGGTGTAATAATATGTTTATAGGTCAGAGTGGAAGCAGCTACTAATTGCCTGGGGTAGCTGGAGAAGATTGGCGGGCCAGAGGGGCTAGGGAAGCTGTATTTTGAAGAAGTAAAAGAAGATCCCCAGGTAATAAAGAAGGGAAAGGCTACCTATCCCTGTACTACGGAACCTCAAAACAAATGAGAACTCTTCGTTGGGATTACTTTAAGAACTTGACATCTTGTAACTCTTGGCCAATGTTCAAACTAATCTCATTAGTCAAGCTCTATCAGCAGTCAGAGACAGCTTTAGCTGTTCCTATAGAAAAGCAGTCCTCATTTTTCAATGGGAAACAGCGCTATGTGCTGGGTTTGATATAATGCCCCCAAAGGCAGTCCCTTGGACAGAATGACCGTAAGGTACCACGTGCCCTTCACTTATCCATAAAATCGCACTAGTAAGACAAAGAGAGGGAGCGCCCTCTTCCTTGTAAATGCGTACCGTTTGTCTGCAGTGATGTGGTATTTAACGTTCGCTTGGGTTAACCTTGACAGTGCTGAAATTGAATCTGGTATTTTCAAATGTTCACCTCCAAGAAGTGCCAATGGTAAAGATATGATCTGCTGGCTCCCTTTCAAGGAAGGAAAATGATAAAGTGGTTTTAAGCAAAGATGAAAAAGGAAATGGTTACAGGTAAAAGAAAATAGAATCCTGACTCCCTTTCCCATTCTGTTAAATTGTTTGGGGGACAACTTTAACATTGTTTCTAGTGGCTTCCCTAATTTTCCTCTGGGTTCCTTTTCAGTTTGCATCGTGGCCAACACAAATCCACTCAAAAGTCTCTGTACAGTGAATCACTTGAGAAATACACAGAGGCAATGAGCCCAGTTATCTATTTAGCTTTTCATCAAAGGGGACTGCAGTGCAGAAAGTTACTTATATGGCTCTTGTAGCTGCAGCACAGAACAATTGGGTGGATCTAAGTGCTTGTGACCCACCAAGTGGATTGGACAGAGTACTGCTAATCTAAATAAGGTATATGGAATATGTAGTTATGGAATTTGGCAGTTATAATGATCCTCCATCTATGATGTGGCTTTATGATTGTGCATATGAAGCTATTTGAGGGTGAGTTATCTGTTATGCTAAGAAGGTTGGATTAGGATAGCTTGTATCTTAAGTCATCACCTTACTAGAGGGGGTGAGTCAAGTCATTACTTTGAACTCACTTGTCATCTTTCACACCCTTACACTGCCTTATTCAAATAAAGAGGATTTCTTTGAGGGCATATCTACATCCATTATGTATGAATGCTCCATCAAAATTCTCTCCTTTGGCTGGATCCTGCATCTGGGTCATCGTCATCTGACTTCCGTTTCTTGAGCCAATAAAACAATGGTTCTCAACCTTCCTAATGCTGCAACCTTTTAATACAGTCCCTCGTGTTGTGGTGAGCCCCCAACTATAAAATTATTTTTGTTACTACCTCATAACTGTAATTTTGCTACTGTTATGAATCGGGCAACCCCTGTGAAAGCGTCATTTGACCTCCAAAGGGGTCGCGACCCACAGGTTGAGAAATGCTGCGGTAGAGCCTATTATCTAATTTGATGCTTCTGCTTCTGCAGCCTGAAGTGCTCAGCTGCTAATTGAGAAGTTTGGCAGTTTGAGCCAGCAGCCTCTCATCCAAATGGCAAATTTGGGTTCATCCGTCCTGCAACTACTTGAGTTAGGAAAAGCCTCCAGACGTGACCCGGATTTAGCAGTTACCAGCCTCCACAAGCGTGTGAACCCTTTCCTTCATTGTTCTTGAGTTCTGTGATACATTATAATAAATCAATTATGGAACCCAAAGTCAAGAGGGAGAATATTGAAGGATGGAAGTGATTGAGGTTAGTGATCATGGAGTAGTAAAGCAATTGGGAAGCATTAAAATTTATTATATCCTTGACCTTCATGTCATAGGAATTATATTTGTGTTAATCTTTCTAAAGGAAATTGCTCACACAAGTACCATTTTCACCTACCAATTATAAAATGAAATATATAATTCAATTAACAAAGACTATCTTGTGCTTTTCAAAAATTTACCAAATCTGATAGAGATTTTCATAAGGAGTCCTAGGGATGGAACCATAGCTACAGTGCTCAGACAGAGACAAGATGCTCAAATATCTTTCTATATGTTTTTCAGGTTTTTTTTGTATAAATATAGACCTGCCATCAATGTGCTCTGCGTATCATGTTGTTGTCAGGTGTTGTAGAGTCAGTTCCCACTCCTAATGGGCCTGGGCCATCCTTGCAATTGTTATATTTGAGCCCATTGTTACAGCGTCTGTGTTAATCCATCTTGGCAGGGTCTTCCTCTTTTTCTCCACTCTTTGACTTTACCAAGCATGACGCCCCTTTCCAGGGACTGGTCTCTTTGATAACAAGTCACATGCGGTGTAGTGGCTACACACTGGGCTGCTAACTGTAAGGTCAGCACTTTGAAACCATCAGCTGCACTATAGGAGAAAGACCAGGTTTTCTACTTCCATTGTGTTAGGCCAGGTTGACTAGAGAAACAAATTCAGTGGCACTCATCTATGTGTAAGACAGAGCTTTATATCAAGAAGTAATTGTATATCAGGAAAACTCAATTATACAATAAAATATATAATTCAACTTAATCACCCAGCCCAGTCCAACTCAAGTCCATGAGGCCAATACTAGTCCATAAGTCCCTCTTCAGATTCCCGCAGCCACATGCAATGATGCCAAATGAGGAACATCCTCGGTTAGTGGGTACAAAGCCATGTGGCTCCAATGGTGCAGTTCATTATGGGGCTATGGCAACAGCCGGGGCCAGCCAGCAGGAAGGCAGACGGAGAGGGGGCTGGCCTCTAGAGAACCATTTAGCTCTGGAGAACCTCCAAAGGTGGCCTGTCCATCAGGTCACAATCAAGCTGTGACCTGACGGGCAGGCTAGGCTCCATCCATGTCTTCTTACAGGTCACATGTTGGCACTAAAACCCCCAACTATCGCACCCATAAAGTTAAAGTCTCAGAAACCCACAGGGACAGTTCTTTGCTGTCCTACAGAGTAGCTATGAGTCAGAGTCAACTCGGTGGCCTTAAGTTTGAGGAGGCGATTGAGACTACCATGGCATGCTTTTCAACACTTTAAAGAGGTTTTGTGCATCAGACCTATCTAGTGCACTATGTCCTTTAATCTCTTGACTTCTACTTCTTTGAGCAGTGATAGTATATCAAAGCAAGATGAAATCTGTGAGGTCAGCCTTTTCCCTATTTATCGTGATGTTACCTACAAATCTAGTTGTATTTTGGTTTTCTTTACATTAAATTGTAACTCCAATCGAAGGCCGAATCCTTGATGATCATCAGTAAGTGATTCAAGTCCTTTTCATTTTCAAACAACGAGATTGGGTCATCCAAATACTGTAGATTGTTAATAAGCCTTCCTCCTATCCTGCTGCGGAATTCTTCTTCATATAATCCAGCTTCTCTGATTATTTGCTCATCATACAGATTGAATAAATATGGTGAGAAGATAAACCTTGACATATACCTTTCTTTAGAATGTGGCCCTGTTCAATTCTTGCCCTCATGAAGAGAACACTGAAGATATGGATGCTTTAGCAAAGCATGGTGAATAAATCAAATGGTATCCATCTCTCAGAAAGAATAGTGGATGGGGTTTTTTAAGGCAAGCAGCCATCTAAGTGAGGTGTCAGCTAAATCCACATGGAAGAAGCACACCCGTCTGTGTGATCCAAAGACTGCAAATAATAAAATTGAAGACCAGAGGAGGGAATTGTAGTAGAGCTTTAATTCTGAGTACCCAGTCTGCATAAGGCTATGGATGACAGTGACAGTGCAAAATCCACTTACATAGAGCCTACTTGGCCTAATCCTCAGGTGAATCCCCTCTGACTGTTGACCAAGGATATTGCTGTCAGCATACATTGGAAAGTAGATTAATACAGATATAGTTAGATTGAACTTTAATACGTTATTGTTTTCCTTGTTGACCCATTTTTAATTTGTTCCAGCCTGTTTTTTTTTGTTTTGGTTTTTTTCCTTTCCCCAGCTGTCTTTTAGATCAAAGGAGCCTTGGTGGGAGGTGGTTAAGTGTTGGGCTGATAACTGCAAGGTCAGCAACTCCAAACCACCAGTCAACTCAGAGGGGAAAGATCTGGCTTTCTACTCCGTGGAAACTCGCAGGGGACAATTCTATCTTTTTTTTTTTTTCCAAGTAACTCCCCTTGTGAGTGATGGGATTAAAATATCAGTCTCCATTTGGCTTGCTCCAGAGCACACATTGTACTACTCGTATAACCACTTGATAAAGGTAATGTGGAAGGATGGTCTGCTTTCTAAATAATGTTGCCATAAAGTGGAGCAAACAGGCCTGAGGAGAAAGTTATCGCATTAAGTATCTGACTGGTCAGCCCATCCCAGACATGTAACATTTAATCACGTTTATCGATCTTTTATGCAGGACAGTCTTGTGGGCATGGGCACTCAGAAATGCAGATGTAAACTGACTGCATATGACTCATTGCAAAATATGTTATTTGTGGCACAAAGAAAGTGCTGTTCACGTTTTCATTGGAGTCCTGTTGTCAATGATTTGTGCTTGACTGGTGATAACGGACTCTATCTTGTTTTTTATGATCGGTACAAATCGGAATGGATGCTATGCAAGTGAGTTTTTTGGATAGAGGTTTTATGTTTTGTTTTCTTGCTAATTTTATGGGCTTTTGTTTTTTTGTATGAGTTTCCTTACATGAAATCCAGTGTAGATAAGTCCCTAGAGATAGTAACTAGATTAGTAATTTCTTAGGGTTATGGCAGAAGAGGTTAAGGAAAATGGGGAGCTAATAATGATAATAAGTATAAGAACAAATAAAATATTCTAAAATGGATTGTGGTTACTATTGTACAACTCTTTTAAATGTATTTAAACTATTAGATTATATGATATGTGAATTATGTATCAATAAAGCTATTACATCAAATATTTGTTTTCCTGTCCTTTCAAAGATAACCAACTCATGGCAGCTAATAAGAACATTAGTTGGATCACTCTATAACCTTTGATACATTGCAAAATATTTCTTCATTCAATACATTTTAAGAATATAGTTTTAAAATAGCACTAAACAGAATCATGCGAATGAGATATCTAACACGTTCAGCTTTTTATAACTATTTGTTTGACACAATTGTAGAAAACTTTTTATCAATCCTTAAGTCCATTTGCTCCTCTAAGTAGAAATTTCTTTAAAATTAATGGGTGAGATGCATCACCTCCTTATGTGCACTTACTAAGAATCACCTTGAAAGAGGCAACCTCACATTGACTGGGGTCACTCCTTTAAGAAGGCAAAAGACCATCCACTTGATACTATAAGCAACTTTGAGACAGAGCAGTGATAAACCAACAGGCCCTCCAGGAGAGTGAGCGGAGAAATTCACTGGAAACTTAAGTTAAGGCTAGGGCAGAGGAGCGTCTACATTTCAGGGGAGGCACTGATATTTCTGTTGGTGGCTAGAGTGAGTAAATAGGTAGCGGCAAACTCACAAAGGGATGAGGGATGCTAAACAGTAATTGTAGGGAACCGAAGGGGAGAATAAATGCAGTTCTACACCTTGGGGAGACACTTCGAATCTATTTCTACCCAACCATTGGTGAACCACATCATGGACTAAGTACTATGATGACCTTAAGTGCTGGCCCTACAAGGAACACAGCATCCCCCAAGGACCACATCAGAAGGACTCAACATGGAAGACTTACTGGATGAACTAGGTCCTACCTCAAAACTACTTGTAGCCCTTGGACTTAGGACTGAAATTCCCTGATGTGAAAGGAAGCATGGTGCACCCCAAGACTGGGGAAATAGCTGTCTGTTGGGATGGTGTGGGGACTCTTGGCTTGGTGGGAATCCACTGAAAAGAGACCCATAACCACCATATATTTAGGACCTCCATGCTCCCTTGCATTAATATGACAGGGATTGTTCTGATAGGCAAGGATATGCCTTTGTAAGAAATTTTCCAGGAAAATTTTCCCTTGCACTGTGCTCAATATAAACAGAGCTCAATCAACTAATAAATCAATCTGTACAAAGCAACAACTCATGGGTACAGCTTGCAGTTGGATTATACTCACATAAACTCCAATATTTTTAAATTCAACAATGCCTTAAATTCTGTGCCATTGGATAAAGTGTGGATGTTATCGATGTAATCACCTAAAACCCTTGGGGGATAATCAAGAGTATTTTTCTTTTTTGTTGGCTTGGGTTTCTTTGTTTGTTTGTTTATGCTTTTTGTGTGTGTGCTGTTGTTATTTTTATTTTGTTTTGTTTTTGTTTTCATCATAATATGACCACCCAAGTACATTAGAGTCGGCATTCATACCCATGGACCAGCAGATGGAGTCTGGGCAGCCACGTAATTCTAGGCCCAGTCCAAGAACGGTTAGCTCTGATCACATGGCCCTGCTTGGTACTGATGTCATGAAGAGATCACTGAAGACGAGGGCGTGACAGCAAAGGGTGGTGAAGAGAGCACATGGTGCTCAGCTGCCTACCGGACTAGACGTCTGGAGTCTGAAAGGCTTTCGTTCAAATAAATAGCCATCTAGGACTTATCGACTAAGCCCACCTTGAAGAAGCACACCAGTCTATGTCATCCAAAGATGACGATAACAAAATGCAAATATGATGAAGGAAAAAGTATCAGCTTAAATGGTGAACCCCCAACTTGTAGAAGGCTATGGAGGACAGTGGGAGCCCCAAATTCATCTGCAGATTCAGCCTCTGGCAGATCCCCTCCAGCCATAGGTAAGGGACATGAGCAGTTTTACCATCAGTCAGAGGTTACTGTAAACTTGGTTATGGTAGATAGAACCATGGTTTGATAGGATACTTAGTCAATTGACCTCTCTGTTGACCCAACATGAATGTGCTCTAAGCTCAAATATTTCTTGCTTGTTCCATTACAGAAATTTCTTCTCTCGCTTTTTAAATGTTGTTGCTGGTCTTTTCTTTCGTACTCTTTACTTTTATTTCTACCTTTATAGTATTATTTTCTTCTTTCTGTTTCATTTTGTTGTTGTTTATTGTTTCTGTTGGGTTTCCCAGTTTGTAAAGCACAGAAGGAGTGAGTGCATAGAGACAATACTGGATGCAATGGTTTACTGGGATAACAGGTGGGGTGGGGGGGGAGAGGTGAAGAGAATTGGGGAGCAAACAATGAATGCGGGAGGAGGGAGATGGTAGCAAGAGAATTGATTGTGATGATGTATATACAACTCTTGTTAAACGCAACTTAACGATGGAAGTGTATGATATGTGAATACTATATCAAGAAAACTACTTGAAAACAAACAAACCAAAGTTGAACAATTGAAAGAGCAAGGCTTTTTTCTTAGGGGCACTGAGTTTATGTTAATGATGATAGAATAATGTGGAAAAGGGTATCAATAATGGTTGCATGACAAGGCGATTATAATCAGTGGCACTGAATTATACATGTAGAAGTAGTTGAATTGGAAAATATTTTGTTGTGCATATTTTTGCCACAATTTAAAAAATACACTAAAATGCGTACAAGGAAGAAGAAAATGTCCAAAAATTTATTGTGATAATGATTGTACAATTTTTCTTTATACCATTGAACTATTGACTCTTTTTATAAATGGATGGAGTGTCAATAAAGCTGCTAACACAAACATAAAAAAGAATGAATGGGGTAAGACGGTAAAGCTCTAGCCTGTGAATTCTTGGATGATAGTAAGTGAGCCATACAATCTAACACCTCAGTTTAAAAATTGTCTTGATCCAAGTTTGTTTATTAAGTTAATGCTGTTAATTATTCAAGTGATTTTCCCAGTCAATGGCAGTGTCACTGTATAGCATAGGTAGACATTTTCAAGTGGCTGTTCTAAGTAGTTGTTGTTTCTTTCATCAGAAAATGAGCAGAAACATGTTATCAGTGAAAATGTTTGCTTTGGAGACCATCCTTTAATGTGAATTTTTTGGGAGGTGTCTTAAGATGTGCCATAGTGTAATTTGTGGAAATGAATTGTGAGGTGATTTTTAACTCCTTTCCCAAGTGCATTTTATTTCCGCTGCTTACAAAAGTAATACTAAAGTGATAAACTTTTGAATTATAATAGTAGGTGGTTAGAAAGAATGATTTCTTGTCAAAAATGTACATTATGAGAAGTATCTGGATGTGATAGTTAGGTTTTCTGTGCCAACATGGCACCCGTGAGAAGTTATGAGTGGAGTCTAGCCTGTCAATCAAGACACAGCCTGATGGTGCCTCCTTGTGGGAATGGCCTTCTCATAAGGAGGCTCCCGGGAACTTTCTTTCTGTCTTCACTTTCCTGTTGAGGAGCCATTAGAGACCTGCATGAACCCTGGAGATGCCCCCACTGCCATTGGATCCACAAGAGTTTGCACCCACTGACTTGTGATCTTCCTGCATCATTGCATGTGACTTCCTGAGTCTGAAGAGGGCTTTATGGACTAGTATCTGACTTCTGGACTTGAGTTGGACTAGGCTGGGATGTTTTCCTTCTATACAATTGCTTCTTGATATAAAGCTCTTTCTTATACATATATGAGTGTCTCTGCACTTGTTTCTCTAGGCAACCTGGCTCCCTGACTTAACACAGTGGATATGGGGCAGGGTGGGGTGAGGGGATTATCTGATCTGTTTTACAATGCATTTTTCCTAAACCACCTCTAAATCCCCCACCACTTTTTCTGGTTCTTTCTTTTTTGTTTAACGATACCCATCACCAGACTTCCAGACAAGTGTTTCCCAAATCTTTTGCAAAGTCTAATTTTCAAGTTGTGCTACTAGCTCAATTACACAAAACATTTTTTAAAACCTTGATATTTGTAAGAACAATAACAAAAAAAGCCACATTATTTCCCCATCCCTTAGCCTTTTGGCATGTTTGAGTTGCAAATTAAAGTATTCTATCTGGCCCGATATGTGGATGACAACTACATCTGTTTTATACTGTATTTTGACTGTCTGATATGCCATCCAATAATATAATTGAGTGGGATTTTGAGAGAGTTTTAAGGTGGCGTTGAGTCCGAATGAACTCTTTGGCAGTAGGTAGGTTTAACCACTACTATCAATATTGATAAGGAGGAAAATCCAAACTATAATAGCATGTTTGGAAAGTATAAAATGGAGTATGTTGGCTTAAGCTTGACTGAGTATAAAATTTCGATACTCAATATTTAGCATTAAAGCTTCTTAGAATAAAGAGCACTTCACTATTTAGGTGTATTGGTTGACCCAACTTAAAAAATATAAATAAATAAACTATGTGTGTACATAGGCGTGTGTATAATCATTTATAAAGTGTGATATCTAAAATGACCACAATTTCCAAAGCTATAGCGAGCTTAGGGACCCAAAGTCGGTTGTGCTCAAAGATAGCAACTGCATAGCAGCTCTCCTATCACTTACCCTCCTCTGCGCCTGGCAGTTGTTGATCCTGATCAGAGCAACCTCAAACTCCTATCAACAGAGCTCTAGGAGGGTACAAGCAGTCAAGTCAGGAATGCCTAAGGAAGGAAGCCAGTCTACTAATAACTATTAGATATAGATTGAAAGTGATAGCTTATCTCCTATCTATAACCAAATAGACCCCTTTATATACAAACTTAGTTGAAGGAAATGAGCCCATAGTTTATAAGAAGGAAAATTGAGAGTCACCCTTCTTCAAAATTTCTCTTATTTTCAAAATAGTCCTTTGGATCTACGGAACAAGAAAACACATGTTCCCATATAAAATAATCACGTTTGGAAAGGAGAGTTAGCAAGGATCTCAGCCTCTGGAATTCCCTCTCACAGGAAAAGAAGCCTTATAAACTGCAGGGCTGGGCCACACAAAAGAAGCCTGTTGCCCTGTGTTTGTCACAGCAAACCCTGCCTGCAGGGCCTCTTCTATGGGATAGCCCCGTCTCTGGCTAAGAATAGAAATGGCTGTGTGGGCAGTGAAGCTGAAAATGATTTGAAAATGATTTCCTTGTGTGTTTCTTTAGTGTTGTTGTTTAACTGTCTTCCAACTGTCTTTGGCTTTGAGCCACTGTCATGGCAACCTTATGCACAACAAACAAGATGTTAGGCAGTCCTGTGCTGGCCCCCACGACTGCTCTGGTGACTGGTGGAGTCCCCAGGGTTTTCATTGGCTGGTTTTCTGAAGTAAAGCCAGGTATACCTTAATCTTCAACACTCTCGAGAGGTCCTGTTCAGTAGATTTGCCCAACGCCATGCATAATTTGATCTCTTGACTGCTGCTTCTATGAGCATTTGTTATGGAGCCAAGCAAGACACAACCCTCGACAACCTCAAACTTTGCTCCATTAATCATGGTGTTACATATCGGTCCAGCCGTGAGGATTTTGGTCTTTTTTACATGGAACTGCATTCCTTATTGAGAGCTGTAATCCCTGATCTTCATCAGCAAGTGATTCAAGTTGTCCTCACTTTCAGCAATCAAAGTCGGGCCCTCAGCATATCACAGGTTGTAATTAAGCCTTCCTCCAATCCTGATACCACATTCTTCTTCATCTAAATCGTATTCTTTGATTATTTGCTCAGCATATGGCTTAAATAAGTATGGTAAGAGTATATATCCCTGATGCACGCCTTTCATGATTTTAAATCATGCAGCACTCCCTTGTTCTGTTCACACAGCTGCCTCTTGATTCATGTGCAAGTTCCGCATGGGCACAGTGAAGTGTCCTAGAATTCTCCTTCATCTCAAAACTACCCATAGTTTATTATGATCCACATAGTTGAATGCCTTGGCATAGTCGAGACACACATACACACACACACACATACACACAAGTAAACATCTTTCTGGTATTCTCTGCTTTGAGTCAAGATCCATCTGACATCAGCAATAATATACTCTGTTCCTTGTCCAGTCTGACCTCTGGCAGCTTCCTGTGAATGTACCTGCTTGTGATATTAATAATATTGTTCTATAATTTGAACATTCAGTTGCATCACCTTGTTTTTTGGAATGAGTACAAACAGGGATGTCTTAATGGTAGCAGAGGTAAATACTGTTATATAAGCAATTCTGTAATAATGGCGCACCTTGAAAAGTGCCCGGATAGACATGCAGACAGAAGGGAAGGGGAGTGAGAGTATATATAAAGTTGACAAATGACATTTGTAATTGGGTATTTATTTTTGCTGTAAACACATTCAAAATTGTAGTAGAGCATACGTGGGCAAAGTTATGAAAACTTTTGAGACAAAAGCAAACCCCTTGAGGGAATGAGTCTCTGGGCTGAGGGGCTCAGGACCACCCTCTTATGGTACAACGATGTTAATTGGCTTAGCAGTCCATAAAGACAATGTTCTATTTTGTCCAGTAGTGGCTAGGGCCTTACAAGTTCATGAGCAGCCATCTATTGGTCCAGAAGCAAGAAGAGCAATGAGGACCAATAGCGTCAGTTAGCCCAATGAACTAACTGACCACACAAATCAGTTTCCAGCCCCACCCCCCACCCCCACCCCGAGACCAGAAAATCGTTATACCACTCAGCTACCACTGGCAATTGCTCTGAAAGGGAGCACATTAGAAGGTTTTGGACAGGGAAAAAGTGGGATAAAACTGGAAATCATTAAAAAACAGAACACAGGCATAGTGGTTGGATAGAAACTGATAGAACCTTGAGACTATGCCCCTTGGTCAGCCTTTTGGGTCTGGAAATAAACTCACATTTCAGCCAAACAATGAGTTTATAAGGGGAGATTAACACCAGTGGGGTATGCATAATTTAGAATCACCAGCCATTTGAGAGTAAAAGGGCAGCATTTACCCAAGGACAAAGTCCATCAGGGTTAGAAGAGGGGGAGGAATGGAAGCCGAGAGAAAGGGAGAGAAGTGGCCTTACATTGTACAAGTTGCAATCAATGACATGAAACAAAATGTTGATGAATTATTAAATAGAAAGAGATCTGTTCTGTAAACTTTCCCCCATTTCACATTAAAATGCAAAGAGAGAGAGAGAAAGAGAACTTCAAAAGGATAACTGTGGTGGCCAGATAAAAAAAATCAATATATATAAAAATCCAATGATTCTTTTGTATCATCAATAATCATTTAGAAAATATGATGGTAAAAAAAATCATCTCATTCACCATGACATGTTAATTTTTAAAAAGAATGGTAGAATTTGACCTAGTAGTAATGAAAATATAAAATAACACAATTAAAACTACATATTGGCACAAGGATAGACAAATATATGGACAGAAAAAAGTCCAAAGAATAGAAACCAAGAAATGTATATGAATCGAGTGTAGAGTAAAAGTGGCATCTCAAATAATAAACATATCCAAGACTTCTCAATAAATTGCATTGAGGTACGGGATTAACCATCTGGGGAAAATAAATCCATATTCATACACCAAAATGCATTTCAAAGGGGATAAATGTTATGGTCTTATAAAGGAATTTGAAGAAAATACTCATATAGGGAACAAAATAATTTTATAACTCTGGATATGGGGAAAGATTTCCTAATACATCAACTAATAAATTATACAAGAAAGTATTTAAAAACTATGGCCTCTTAAAAATTAAAAAAAATCTTCTATAAGACAAAAAATAATATTCTACAGACTGTAAGAAATATTTACAGCATACATAAAAGATTCAGAATATATAAAGTGTGCTTACATATGAATTATCAAAAATAAAGAATATAGAAATATAGAAAGTAAATGTTTAGAAAATGATGATGGTAATATATGTACAAATATGCTTGATATAATTGATGGATGGAATGTTATAAGAGCTGTAAGAGTCCCCAATAAAATGAATCAATAATACTAATAATAATAAATAAAAATTTTAAAAACCCAAATGAGCTAATAGAAGATGGACTAAGGATACAAAGAGCCATTTAAAGAAGTACCTGTGACCAACCTATATAAAAAAATAACCAACATTTAAAATAAGCTTACATTTTAACATTGCAATCTACTTGTAGGAATGTACTCACTTAAAAACACGAAGTAAAGGCTCGGCTCTAACTGAAAGGCCGGCGATTTGAAGCCACCAGGAAAAGACGGTTTCTCTAAAGATGGTAGCACAGCAACCCTATGGTAATCCAATCTGTTCATGCAGGGTCCCTACGGGTCAGTCGCCTCGGTGGCACACAACAGAAAACAAACATCTTTACAAAGACATCCTCTGTTTATAAACATATATAAGTAGAAATAATATAAATAATTTTCAACAAAGGAGCCAACAAAGAAGTTGTCAATATCCAACATTAGACTAACGAATGAACCTTTGTAAAACTGACTGCAGTCTAATCTCTTGAGTTCTATGTTGGCTTCTCACGGGGAACTGTCCTCCATTTTCCTAAGCACACTGCATGCCATGCACTGCCACGGAGTGGTTTAAACGGCTAACGTTACGGTTAGCTGTCCACTGCTGCCCCGACAGCGCCACCAGGGCCCCCTCTGACAAATTACCACGGAAGCCAGAGTGGCTGCTCCCCCGGCCTTTCCTCATCCAGGTCTACTCCGAGCCTGCACTAGGACTTTGGACTCTCAAATCCACCGCGAATAAAATGACTTTATAATTAAAAAATCATAGTTTTAATTTTCTAAAATTCATGTGAAAATGAAAATCACTGTGCTGGAAATGGTTCCTTCCAAGTTCTTTAATGTCCGATTAGAAGGTGGCGGGGGAAGGAAATAATCCGGTTGGCGGCCAGTGCATGAGGGAGCACAGCAAATATTCAGCACCAACGTCTACAGCCCAGCTTGTTTGATGTGATAGCCGTGTGGCCCACAGAAATACACCTTCTGTTTATGCTTCCAAGTGCTCCTTTTATCTCTAGATAAAAGTGTACAGAGGAAGTTGCCAAAATTAGTCTACTTTTGGGCCCAGGCCACAGTTAAACTTAGATGTAAAAGAGATTAAAGAATTCCCATTCTGATTCAAATAGCTGCAGCCTGACAGCGTAGCTGGTGGCAGTATGACATGGATGAACGCTTTTTGATTTGGAACATGTGAACAACACTCTCTGGGCTGCAAGGCGCACACACACATACACACAAACACACACACACTCACACACACACACACACACACAGGAGGGGTAGTAGGGCTGGTTGGTGGCGTCTCTACCTTTCTCAACTTCTATTTCCTTGATGTTTGGATTGGTGTGAACCCCAGTGAACTCCCCAAACAACATTTACACCTCAAATCCCTTTGTAAAAACCTACACATCAGAGCTGTGCCTGAGCCTGCAGGCGAGACACACACACACACACACACACACACACACACACACACACGAGGCTGCACGCATGTCTGTTGTTGAAAGGGCTGCCTGTCTTCCAGAATTTGTCAAAGAATCTCTTGTTCAGGTTTTGGTATATAATCCAGTGGGGAGCTTCCAGGGACACCTGAAGGTTGCCCCAGGGGCCTTCTACAACACGAACAATTACTCTCTTCTCCCCGGAACAAGGAGAGTGGATTTTGTGCACATTCCTTCCAGGTTTCTCTCGGATGAATGAGGAATCTTCTTGGCAAGAGAACAGCACTGCTCCGACCCATGGGGATTTCAGGTGCTGAACTCGTTAGCTCCTTGACTGGTGACTAAGGAGGGAGCGGGAGTGGAGAAGAGACCCTGGGCTCTGTGCTGGCATGTTATTGTCGTTAGTTACTGAGGAGTCACCTCTGATTCATGGTGACCCTATGTCCAGCCCAACGGAATGCTGCCTGCTCCTGCACCATCTTCATGCTCATTGGCATGTTTGAGCCTATTGCTGTGGATACTGTGTAATTTGAGTGTCTTCCAACCTACTGGATTCATCTTGCAGCACTATTTTGGCACTACTTATTGGGTTTTCACTGGCTCGTTTTGGGAAATCAATCACCGCACCTTTGTTGTTAGGTGGTCATAGTGTGGAAGCTCCACTGGAGCCTGTCCTTCAGGGGTGAAGCTGCTGGCGTTTGATATGTGAGCGTCGTCGCCACCAGAATCTTAGCAACACATTAGACCATCCCACGATGGCCCCTTGACAGATCGCTGGTGGTGCTGGGACGTGAATAGGGTCATCAGATGATTTGTGATCTGATCCAGGACACTTTTGTGAGTAAAAGGCGAACTGCTAGTTATGAAATAGGGACAATTGAATATGAAATAGGGACAATTGAAGTAGGCTGAGCCCTGCTCAGCAAACGGGGTGGTGGGGGGGTGGGGGGTGGGGGGTGACTCTGCACACACAGAGAGATGTGAAACCTCTGGACCGTGGAGATTCAAGTCCAATGCTTTTCTGCCTGGGCCTGAGTGAAGATTTTCTCCTCACTTCCTGTGCTTACTGCAGATGACTGCTAGCATGTTCCGCTCTTGATAGCAAACAGAGCCAGAAAAAGGGGGGAAAAGTTGTAGAATAAATTTCCGTGTGACTCAGAGCACAAAACCCTTCTGAAATAATACGGCTCCAGAATTGATGACTGCAAAGAAAACGTTCTGTCCAAAGTCTTTAAAGATGTCTTTTGTGTGCTGCCACCCACTACTTACAGAGAGAGACTTGACGGGGTGAGGGGACCCCTCGGGCCATGGCTCTCTCAGAGAGGTACATCTTGTCCCAGCTGTGCAGAAACCCTGTTGAAGCTGCACCCAGCTAATTGTGTGTGTGTGTGTGTGTGTGTGTGTGTGACATATTTTTGTCTCCCAACTGCAGGCATGTCACTGGGTTTCCTTTCTGTTTGTTTAACCACTTCCCTTCTAAATATTTTGCATCGTCCTGGAGAATTTCCCAAGTCGTGGCCTGCTCCTGGGCGGGCTCGCATTCCTAGGAATTGTGGCATGATGTGTTGCCATAGCAAGGGCTGTTTATCATGCGGGACTACTTCACGGGAGCCACCTCCCCCAAGCGGTCCCAGCCACCCCACCTCTGCCTGAGAGGGCAGCCCCGGGACGGCCTTCTTGAATCATAAATTGCATTCCTTTGCTGTGCTTTCAAGATAAGGAAATATTTGGCCCTGTTGATTTCTTTCAAACTGGGCAGTGCCCTCTTGACTGTGGTGACTAATCCCCGTGTCAGGGCTGGAATTTTCTAACAGTTCTCTCCTACCCCCGCCCCACCCCAGGTAAGTCTCAAATGAAGCAAAAACACCATTTGAGGCCGAAGGGCAGCCTTATGGTGGTCCAAGCCATCCACTGGACAGAGGCCTCTGATGGCCCCGAGAACTGGTTCCAAGCAAAGGCCAGCTGGTCCAAAGGCCAGCTGGTCCGAACCGGACTGTGCTGACCACTACTTCATTCCTGTCGAAGCCCTTAGGGTGGGGGGAGATCAGAGCCCCGGGTGACACCCTGATTATGCTTACCTTTTTATTTCTTGACTGTGGAAATTGACTTCATTCAATTAATAAGAGCAGGAAGCAGTTTTTGTTTTCTCTTGGTAGGAAATCATGACGTCACCAGCTTTATCTTAATTTGTCAGGCATTGCCCAGGGGACTACAGCCACCAGGGCCCACGGCCAAAATCGCTCTAGGGCTCAAGTCTTAACACCAAGATATAAAAAGAATGCTAATTGATTTCCCAGCTGAAAAATAATAAGGTGGTTGGTGCCAGAAATGCTGTATGGCGTGGAAACCCCAAGTTGATACAATAGAGGCTGATTGCAATCTCGGGGCTCCATTTGTACTCGAACAGAGAGCTAAACAAAGCGGGGGTGTTGCTCTCCTCTGCCCGGGCAGAACGCCTCTGCTCCAAATCTCAGCCTGGTGTTGCACCAGGCTTCCCACAGTCTTCCTGCCAAATCTGCAAGCTTTTTCCTGGCTGCCGTTCAGGAAAGTCCAGCTCCGTCCGTAGGATGGAAAGTTGAAAAGGCTTTGCTTGGATACGCTGAAATAGATGCAAACACTGGTTGACGTATGGAGGCGGGAGGCTGGCTGTTGCCTGCGTCCGAACGAAAAAGAACGCGCGCCTTTAAAGTCGTTATGTGCCAACGTGATGATATTTGCTTCGAGAAAGCAATTAATCTTATTTTAAAGCAAAGTTCACGCTCCCTTCGACGTCAGCAATAATCTACCTTAAGTTTCTTCGTCAAGAACATGTTGACCAGCCTCCGTGACCCCATCCACTTTGGCCTTTCCGTGACGTAATGACCCTATATAATTAATACATGGGAGTCGCTCAGTGGTGACATTGTTCATAGGCATGACTAGCCCGGTAGGGGAGTGGGTTATGCATTTGGCTGCTATGTGAGCGGTTAGTGGTTCAAAACCACAGGAGAAAGACGAGACTTTCTATTCTCACAAAGAATCGCCTGCAGTCTCAGAACCACACCCTGCCTTATGGAGTCACTAGGAGTCGAATGGACTCAATGGCCCTGGGTAAGGGAGGCCAACCCACAGGATGGAGGTTCCAGTTCATCCAGAGGTGCCTCCGAAGAAAAGTCTGGCGATCTCCCTTGGAAACGTTTGCTATGAAAAGCCCGACATAGCACAGTTCCACACCGACCAATATGGCATCACCAGAAGGTGGAACGGACTCAAGGGATTTTATTTTTTAAGTAGTGAATATAGGGGATAGTGACTAGAGGTATTTCAGGGTCAACATGAGTGGGTGAGAGCCCAGGTGGGAGTTCCGCTCGTAGCGTGGGCACACTCTGGGCCCCCAGCTCAGGTTTTTGGTGCAAACCTACGGACTGTTAGCGCTGCGTATATGTAAAGATGCAGCTTTTCATGAAAAAAAAAATCATTTTATTGGGGGCTCGTACATCTCTTATCACAATCCATACATCTGTCCATTGTGTCAAGCACATTTGTACATTTGTTGCCCTCATCATTCTCAAAAATTGCTTTCTGCTTGAGCCCTTGG
>NW_022103920.1:29085993-29119285 GCF_000313985.2 Echinops telfairi
TTAAAGATGTTTTTTAATTACTTTGTTAATAGACGTGAAACGTATGCCTCAAACAACCAACATCTGCCAAAGAATGCAGAGAACAAAACCGGAGATATATGTATGTTTGACAGCAATTGGCTTTGTTATTATCAATGCTTTTCTTTCATTACTTTTTATTTTCTTTCTTGTTTTCACTCTTGATACTGCATTTCCTCCTTGAGCAGTAAGGAAACATGGGATTTTAAAAGATTTAGGTGCAAACTCCCCTCCCCCACTTTTTTCTTCATACCTATAGGAGAAACCAAAGAAGAAGAGTCATTGAGTTAGTTTTACTGGTCTTGATCCTGGTCATCCCCACCTGTATCTTACTGTGAAGGCTCCAGTCTTCGTGGGCCCTTTCTTGCCTCCATGACTGCACGGAACAAACAAACATACACATATATATATATGTTTGTGTGTGGGTGTGTATCTACAAGAAAAATTACTGCTCCAAAATTATAGACACCTTGATTAAACAAAAATACTGAAATGTGAAACAATTGTTTCTTGTCAGACCCTTCCTCTAGGTCCATACCCTTCTGAAGGTGATACTTCCATTGTTTGAAACTTTCCTGAAGAATTCTACCCTCTTCACGTTACATCACATCAAAACTGCAACTCTGACATCTTCTAGGGACTCAACGTGTGTTCTTTTTCAGTGTCCTTTGAATTGGGGGATTAAAAAGAAGTTGGAGGGGGCAAGATCAGGGCTATAGGGTGGATAGGGCCACTGTGGAGGGGCACGGACTCGATGGTATCCAGGGCAGCAGCCCACAGGACACTAGGAGGATGAGGATGTGCATTTGTATGATGCGGGATACTCCTCAAAGGACATTTCCTGACTTGTTTCTCCTCAGTGTAGTTTCCAATTAAAAACAAAACAAAACACAAAAACAAACTTCTTCCTAATAAGCCCCTGTGATCATCCTGTGTCCTTTGAGAAAAATCTACCAAGATTATCACTTTGGGGTCCCAAGAAATGGTTATCAGAACCTTCTGAGCTAAATTCTCTGCCTTGAATTTATTTGGCCCTGTAGATCCCCCCACAAGCTACTGTTTTGATTGGCTCTTGTATTTGCTGGCACCTTAACAAGACCTAGACAAGGATCGCACTGAGAGAACTTGTCTGCAGCCATGCATTCATTGCATGCAATGTTGAAACACACTTGTCTCACCTGAAAGGAGCTCCCTTTTTTCCACCTCCTAGGTGCAATTCCACTCCTACCTTTCCAGATCACCCCACTACTCTGGGGGTCCCATTCCTTTCACCCTCTTCATGACACAAGTACAAATATGGAGGGTTCTGGTCATAGCTTTTCCATTGCAGGGAGCAGAGAGCCAGTCAGCTAACTGGACATAGGAAGGCTGCATTATAAACCTACAGCGTCCAAGAAATGACCCGCTATTGAAATGAGCTGGAAAAGCTGCCAATGCCTGTTACTTTGACAGACTTTAAGGGGTGAGGGGGGAGGGCAGAGAAAAGAAATATGGGTAGGTAGGCACCCTAAAATATATCCACGACTTGCAGAGGCATATATTTTCCATGTCAGATGAATTCCCATAGATCAGGCCTTGTGCTTAATCCACTCACTATGTTTGCTGATGATGGACGGCAGGGATTCTCTGCATTAGAGTCACATAGGAAACCTTTAAAAGCACCCTAGTGTCCAGTCGTTTCTCCCCCCCCCCCCCCACTTCCCCACTTGCCTTTACCACCCGAGGTTCTGTTTGCAGTGATTGGGGGTATGGCCCCAAACCAGATAGGAAGAGGTCTTGGGCCTTTCTGATGGCAGACTGCCTCCTTGTGAACATCCAAGTTACAGAAAACTTAGCTCCTATATGTGAAGAAGTGGTCACTGAAACAAGGTGGAATTGAAAAGCCCGCAGCTAGCTTAAAATTTTCAAGTGGGTTTTGTAGGCAGGTAACCAAAGGTTATGTTCACATTGTCTTAGGTGGAGTGGCTATCAGTAATGTTAGTAACTTGGAAGAACTAGTAATATTTTTTGCTCCCTCTTATTCCTGTGACTGATTCCATTAAAGGTGGTGGCGGCGGTGGTTAGCTGCGTTCAAGGAGGCCCCCAAATCGTGGCACCCCCTTGCTCAACCGGACTGGACTCTTGTCATCAGGAAATCCCCAAACCTCCTCTTTTCTGGTTGTGGAACACTGAAATCAGATCCATACGATTCTGATTGACTTTTAGGAGTTGATCAGCAGGTCCATCTTCCTAGGATGATCATTTTGGAAGGTTCATAAGCCACATTTTGACAAATCTATCATACATCTTTTGTAAACCTTTCAGCCTTAGAATCCTATGGGGAAGTTAAGCTCTGTCACTATTAGTTGGAATCAACTCTATGACAAGAAACTGAGCATCTAGGTTGGAGCCACTTAGTGGTAAAAAATTAATTGGCATTTGGTTTGTTTGTAGGTTTGTTTCACTCTAGGACAGTGGTTCTCAACTTTCCTCATGCCGTGACCTTTCATACAGTTCCTCATGTTGTGGTGACCCCCAACCATAAAATTATTTTCGTTGCTACTTCATCACTGTCATTTTGCTACTGTTATGAATCGGGTGACCCCTGTGAAAGGGTCGTTCGACCCCCAAAGGGGTCACGACCCACAGGTTGAGAACCGCTGCTCTAGAAGCTACTACAACAAAGAATTCCCAAAGGCATCAACCACATTTGATGGTCCTGAAGTCTAAGGAGCTGTAGACACCACAAAAACACTGCTGAGAGCACCTGTGAACACCTCTAACAAATAGCTCCTTAGCCCAAACACTTGCAGCTTTTTAGACTGAAGAATAAAATACAGAGAATTCAACAAACCTGCATTTTGTAATTAGTAATAACCTGATAAATGAACCTCAGTGATACTCAGGAATATCATTTAACTTCTGCAGTCGTTATCTCAAGTAAACATTTTGACTTTTGAATTAAAATGAAGATATCCATTTACTGAGGAGTCATAAGTCACCATGTGGACACAAATGGCTCATTGGTTTACAGTTGCAGCTACACTCCCAGAAAGGGCTTCCTTGTCATGCAAGGAATGTTTGTGCATGGGACACTTCTGTTGGAAATGCCTGGGGTAGAAGGAATTCAAATTCGTCTATGTGAATATCGTGCTTTTACTGGCTAGAGTTCCCTCTCATCTGGGAGAAATCTCTTCACTGGTCGGTCCAGGAAGTTGCTATCAGTTTCCATATTTGGAATCTTTACCGACTGAATCAAAATATCTGAAGGCAGCCAGCAAAGAAAAACATGAAGCCAATAATCCAACTGGCTACTGGTTACTCCCACCCCACATGCTCAATGCCTTCTTCTGAAGGCGCTCTTTCACGGTTGTTTTCCAACCTAATCCTAAATGGCTCCATCTCATCCATAGCAGTGTTGAGATCTTTGTCCAAATGAAGCTTGGTTGTGCAGGGATGTCCTGAGTATTCTAGGATTCTTAGTAGTATCCCTGGTCTCATCCCCCTAAATACCAGGAGAACCTCCCATTTGTGATGACCCAAAATGTGTCCACACAATGCCCTGGTTTGTGTGTGTGTAGGAGGGTGGGTAGGTTTGGAAATTAACCCTATTTGAGAATTACTTCTGTAATGATACTGTAGACTCATGGAACTACCATGAATGGTCTTAAAACACAAGGTCCAAGAAAAATTTTGGATAGCCCAGTGAGGTAGCCGAAAGATACTCCTATAAAATTTTAATTTAATTCCAGATCCATTACCCATAAAATAATATGATTGCAATGGACCCAAGTTACCCAGGTAGGTATTTTATGTCTCCTCACAGAGTAGCAGACTCCTCTTGTCTCATTTCCTTTCTCTTCATTGACTGACATCTTTTTGTCCTCGAATTCTGCACCTACTTAGATTCGCTTATAGAAGATCCTCATGTAATCTAGTTCATCCTGTTCCGTCCAGGTGGTATCCATGTTAGCCCGATGATTATTAAGAGCCTTCCTGTCAGTTTCAAAGTGTTCTGGCTTGGGAAATAACTGATGGTAGCTTTGTTATGCCACGCTAGGAAAAAAGATATATATATATATATGTTTTCATTTTGCTGAAAAAGAGGGTGAGATAAAGTTATCCTCAAAATGGAATAACCTACATTGACCTTCCTCCTTTCCCCTTTTCTTCATGCCATGAACCTGGAGAGAAAGGCCCCCGGATCCTAAGGGGGCTCAGAAAGAGACTCGAACCACGGACCAGGCTTGCGTGGAAGCAGGCTCTCAGATAGGCACACTAGAGTCAAACGCAGTACCGGAGGCTGCCTGGTCCTTCTTGCCAGTAGGGCTCTGCAGAGATTGCATGCTCCGTGAGCACCAGGTCTGCTAAGCAGAACTGGGAAGAGAGGAATGAAATGGAAGGTCATCTATAGCACAGTCATTTGAGTTGCAAAGCTTGGTCAGATGTCGAGTATAAGGGGCCGTTTAACAAACCGCCTGTTTAAGCCCAGGGTTTGGGCCCCCCAAAATAAGGAGGTGACATGAAATCCAACTTGTATCACTTCCTCCCCTATTTCTTCTTAAAATGATGACATGGAGAAATCACATTACAGAAGAAGTCAGTACTAGTTACATACAAGGGTAAGTCAAAAGCATTGTTATAAAATCATAGAAACCTGTAGTTAATAAAAAGTATGAAACTATCAAGCTATTGTTTCTCGGCATATATTCTATCTAGGTCTATAGGCTTCTAAAGGAGATGTCGCCACCTCTTTAACCCTTCCCTCACTTCGGACATATTGTCTGGAGAGACCAGCCGCCACTGTTCGACTGCTGCTTTGTCACTTCTCTGATATCTCAGATTCCTGTCCCTCTAGCAGAGTGCCTTAAGGTGCAATGATCTTAGGGCCCAAAGGACAAGCTTGACTCCTTTCTTTTTAAAAAACAGTTTTATTGGCATAGAATTCACAAACAATACAATTCAGTAATTCAATCCTATTAAGAAGAGTTGTGCAGTGATCAACACACTCCACACTCCATTTTAGAACATTTCCTTTGTCTTGGACTCATCGCTATTAGCTCATTTCCCCCCAGCCTCCCTCCTCACCCCTACCCCGAGTAAACCATTAATCCAGTTACTGGATTTTTTAAAAACCTATCCTGGATTTCATACACAGAAAAACATTTTAAAAAAATACTAACCACAATAACAAAGTAAAACAGGCAAAAATCTTAATTGAAAAACAAGCAGAGAATATTAAAAACTAAAACAAATGTAAAATGTGTCCAAAGGGAGCTCACATGATAAGGTGTTAAATTTGAACCTGGCTGTATGTGCAACAATACTCCTTCCAATGCCTTCTGCTCGATGGCAAGGCCATTCACATCCCTTGCTGATGGCCAGGGGGATTTGCCAGAAACTTAATCATGTGTATTTCCCCTTCAGTGTTTAAAAAACCCCCGAAACCTAAACAACTTCTACCTGGGTCAAATGGAGATCAAATGATAAGATTACGTTTTAACCTAACTTTGTCTGCCAACATTGACTTTACAATGCTCTCAATCTGATAACAAGGGGATTTACATCTCTCAACTATGGTCAGAGGGGATTCGCTTGAGGCTGAACCCATTTGCAGGTGTGGACCCTGCAAATGGATTGTGGACTTCCACTGTAATCCATAGTCCTCTGCAAACTAGATGCTCACAATTTAAGTTCTGTTACTACTCCCTCCTTTGGATTTGGATTATATTATTTATAATCCTTGGATCAGTCCGGCTGGTGTGCTTCTTCCATGTGGAATTATCTGATTCCTGACTTAGATGGCTACTTGTTTGAAGATACACATTTAAGACTTCAGATACTATCCCTTCTGATATCCAGACACCATCTAGTTTCCTCATCACAGTTTGTTATAGCACCCATATCATCAGTGATCTCTCCAGGAGGGTGAGCGTCAAGTAGAGTCATGCCATAAGAAATAATTGTTCTTAGATTGGGCTGTAATTAAGTATACTGAATCTTCTTTCTTGATAAGTTTGCCCTTTCCTTCCTCTGAGATAACTCATTTTATACCCAGCAGGATGGTAAAATTGACCAATCACCATGTTACAGTACCTAGTTTTTGTTTTTTTTAAAATCATTTTTTTACTCTGGTAACAATTGCCTACAACTGAATCCTATAATCCTATGTGGTAGTTACCTAATCTGGTGTCAATTTTGGACTTGAGAGGATTAAGAGTGTAGGGGTGGAGTCTAGCCTGTGAATCAAGATACAGCCAATGAGGCCTCTATGTGGGCATGGCCTTCTCCTGAGGTTCTGAGAATTCCTGTTTTTCCTCTCAAGACACTTTCTCTGTGCTCACTCCCTTGGAGACTCTCTACTGACAAGACTCAAAACTCATTCCCTGAGAGACACTCTACTGACAAGACACATGACACTATGCTGATAGACCCCGTGCCTGGGAACTGGAAGAGCCACGTGGAGACCCCTGCCAGCGCTGAGACGCTTATACCACCATTGGATCCACAAGACTTTGCACCCACTGGCCTGTTATCTTCCTGCATTTGGCGTCATTGCATGTTTTTCATGAGTCTGAAAATGACTTTATAGATTGGTATCAGACATATGGGCTAATGTCAGATTTATGGACTTGATCAGGACTGGGCTTAGATGTTTTCTCAATATTCAATTGCTCTTGTATATAAACTTTTTTCTTATACACATATGAGTGTCCATGAATTTGTTTCTCTAGTCTACCTGGACAAACACATCCTATCAGCATCTTCCCCAGACCCATCAGGAAGAGAGCAAATATCCCCAGTGTGTTCCAACAGTGAGTTGGTACAAGTTAGGGCTATGGCCAGAAGAGCCATAGCAAGTAAATCACTGCACTTCTTTCTTTCTTTTTTTAAGAGCCTGCAACAAAGGGAATCTAGGATAAACAAACTCCTCAGGACCAACAATGAGAGTAAAGATACCAGGAGGATTAGGGGAGGGTGGGGGTGATAAAGGGGGAATTGATCACAAGGATCAATCTAGAACCCCCTCCTAGGGGGACGAATAACAGATCAGTGGGTGAGGGGCAATAGAGGACGATGTAAGATATGAAAATAATGATCTATAACTTATCAAGGGCTTGTGAGGGAGGGCAAGTCGGGGAGGGAGGGGGAAGAAATGGGGAGCTGATATCAGGGGCTCCAGTGGAAAGAGAATGCTTTGAAAATGATGATGGCGGCATATGTGCAAATGTGCTTGACACACTGGATGAATGTATGGATTGTGATAAGAGATGTAAGAACCCCAAATAAAAGTATTTAAAAATAAATTTTTTAAAGGTTTTTCTTTTTCTATGGCACAAAAAAATATCCTTTTATGTTTTGAAGGCATCCTAATGAGACTAAGACACATGTATTACTAAGAACTTGTCTGCAAGTTTTCATTAATCAAAGAGATATGTTTAAACACACTTTGGAGTAAAACTGTGTATGTAAGAGGTCCGGTGGCATAATGGGTTATACATGGAACTGCTAGCCACAAGGTCAGTGATATGACCCCCAGCTGCTCCCTGGGAGAAAGATGAGTCCATTGGTTTCTGTAAAGATTTAATGTCTCAGAAACACAAGAGGTCAGGTCAATTCTGTCCTATAGTGTCAGAATGGTTGGAATCGAAATCGACTCTATGGCAGTGAGTTTGTGTTTTTGATGTAAGGAACGCCAATCCTTGTAGCAGTACTTTTTGACAGAAAGCAAACAGAACACAAATTTAACAATTACCTACATCTTCTACTTTCATGTACTGTAAAGAAGTTGAGGCAAGGGTTGCTTTCTGATATTATAATTCTGTGGATACATTCTCATGGATCACATTTCTCGTTTTGTGAGCAGCTTTTTCCCTTTCTCCTTTGGGTATTACTGACTTTATCTCAGCTGAAATTTACTGCCCAATCCTTCAAGATCTATGCTGATTCTATGTTGATTCTCCAAATGTAAAACACACACATGTTCTTTGAGCCTCACAATTACTCTGTGACAATCCGGGGCATAATTCAGGGATGATGGGGTACCCGTCTAGTGTTGCTATAACAGAAGCACAACAAGCTAAATTCCTTTACAAACAAATTTCTTTTCTTACAGTATAGGAGACCAGAGGTTCGAATTCAGGGTGCCTGCTCTGGGGGAAAGCTTTGGAGAAGGTCCTTGCCTCTTCAGAGTCTGTTCCTCGGCTCCTTGGGGATCTCCACGTGGCAGAGCATCTCTCTTCTCCTGTATCTGCCTGGTTCTCATTCCTAATCAGTCCATTTGAGATCTCAAAGGGGATTAGCTTCAGTGACAACCCACAGTGATCTGCTCTCTTACCATAACTAAGAGGCCACTCGCAAATGGGTTTGTAACCACAGGTGTGGGGATCAGAATTCATATCACATTCTTGAAGACCACAATTCAATTTACAGCAGACAATTTCATCAATGAAGTTAAGAGAAGTTATGGAGCTTATCTCAGGTCACAGAAGAAGAGAACCCCTGACCCCATAGGGGTGCTCAAGGGGATGTGAAGACTGGAGTAATGGCAAACATGCGGACAGCCTTTTAAAATGGGAAAGCCGTGTTACCAGGGAGGAAAAAGGAGCCGCCCAAACCAGGAAATCCTTGCGAATGCCTCAGCTAAGATCTTCCTCACCTTGAACTCTTTTTCAAATTGAAGAATATAGCAGTTAAAAATGTGGCCCTTACAAAAATCTATTGAAGGCCACAGAGAAAGGAAAGAGTAACTGATTGTGTGTGTGTGTGTGTGTGTGTGAAAATCTATTTCTCCCCAATATCTAATTGCAGTTAGTTTCTGTGCACATTTGAATGTTTGCCTATGTCCTTTGAAGTGCCTTCTAACTTGAAATTAAAATGAGCAATTTCAGTTGCAATGGAGATTTACAAAAACAGTATATGGTTCATCGCACACCACACCCAGGCATTAGCTCCTTCTTCCTAGGCTTGGTTGCTGTGTAGACGCGGAGACGTTGGGCTCAAACATGCTTGAGTTGGGAAGGGGATAGAACAGGACTTGTTATTTGAATACACTTGATACAGGCTAGTATGGAATGAGGCTTATGGAACCACAGGGAGGAAAGGGCTGGAAAGCGCCATCAGTCACAATGGACCCGTCTGCCCCCCCTCATGGGAATGGTGCAGGACCAGGCAGTGCTTGTCCCGGTGGCTCCAGAGGCAGTCACGAGCTCCGACCACTCTGATGACAGCCAGCAACAGCAGGAAAGTCCAGGCCCACGTGTATTTCCCATAAAGTTGTCTGAGTCCTCCTTAGGAAACCAGGCGCCCTGGAGTCAATTTGACTCATAGCAACCCTCTGGGTGTCCCCGAGAACTACGCTCTGTGGAGTCTGCAAAGGCTGTTTGTTCCAAGGAGAATGGGAAGCCTCTCTTCCCAGGGAACTCTGGGTAGGTTCCAACGGTCATCTAGGGATTGTAAAACTTTACTGGAAGACAAAGAGTCGAATGTGGGGTTTCAGGACATCTGAGGTTAAGTGAAAAAAAATGTTGCTACAAAATCTTAGGAACCTTTCTTAAACAACATTATCAAAAATTTCAGCCATTGTTTCTCAACATAGCTTTCGTCCAGGTCTATACATTTCGGAAGGCAGTACAGTATTTCTATCTTGCTAACCCTTCCCAGAAGGAGCCTGTGATAGAGGGTTATATGAGGGGCTGCTGACCACAGGGTCAGCAGTTCTCATCCACCAAACCCTCTGTGGGAGAAAGTGTGGCGTTGTGCACCCATAAAGATGTACTCTCTCATAATCCACAGAGGTAGATCTCTCTGTCCTACACAGGAGCTATGAGTTTGAGCTTTTTCACTTATTAGAGATGCAAAGCTCTGTCTTCAGAACCCTTGGCTTAAATTGAACGTAAGACTTCTTTAACATCGCCAGAACATTCCCTTTCTTCGGGTTCACCTGGCATCAGTGTGCATGTTGGATGGGCCTTTCCAAAATCCTGACCGTTTCTATCCACGAGAACAAAGTGACCTGCCAAAACGGGACAGGACAAAATGTGGTGACTCACGGTCCTTTTTTTCCCTTTCTGTTTCTAAGCAAGCCAAGCGTAGAGACCCTTGATAAGCCCGACTTCACCGAGCGTGTTATCAGCTGAGGTTGTGGCAGGCTCTCTTCTTCCCTCCCCTTCCCACCCACCCCAATCACAAACCCTCACCCAAGAGAAACCGTCTACAAGCTTTCAAGCACACGCTTGAAGGCTTGAGGGTGTTATTGAATCTGAAAGGTTATCATTTTGAATTCGTGGTGCTTATTCAAATCATCACTGAAATGCACTCTTTTCTCTGCCCATTACCATGGCGGGCAATGGACCGAGCTTCTTTCAGGGCACAGAGCCACAAACAAATGCAAATGTATTTTTTGTAACCTAAAATTTTCACTGATTGTTTTCATGCCTGTGCTATAAAGAAATGAGCTTGAATGAAGAATTAATAAATGCAGGTCACTGACATTTCATTTATGTGGCATGGTATGGTCGATAAAACAATTATATAATGTCCATTGCTTCTGGGCTTCCCATGAAGAAATGCAAAAAATGTTGAAGTTTATTTTTTCATAAATCTTGGCTCTTTACAGGAAAAAAAGCACAATAATAACTGCTGTGATCAAATGTCATGATTCTATTATTTTTCAAGCTGCTCTTTGGGAGAAAGACTGGGCTTTCTACGCCTGTAGACAGTTACCGTCTCAGGAACCGATGGGGGCAGTCTCCCTATGAGTCAGCATTGACTGCAGAGCAGTGAGGGGTTTTTGTAATTATTTTCATAGTGAGATTACGAGAACCATGGTGAGAATGGCGCAGGCTCAGGCAGTGTTTCGTTCCGCTGTACAGAAGGCCACGATGAGTCAGACCCGACTTGACAACATCCACCAGCCACCCAGGGAGATGAACATGATCACTTTTAAAAGTATGACTGTGCCTTTATTAAAGTCCAGAATAATATAAACTTAAGAGAAGGGGAGTGGGAAATAGTTCATCACTTTTCTATATTGAATTGGTCAGTATGAGTGTAACTGCTTTTCAAACGATGCTTTTAAGCCATGCAGTGGTGCTGCGAGACTGTTGGAGAAGTTCTCTCAGAGCTTTGGTCTCATTTCAAGGGGCTGGCTGATTCAAGAACTTCTAGTTATCATACTTCCATCCCTATAAAAGCACACTGCTTTTTCCTTGCAGCACCGTGACTCAGCTCCCAAAGTTGATTACAGTATTCCTAGACTTAGCGGACTACTAATTAAAAAAAAAAATCATTTTATTGGGGGCTCATGCAATTATTATCACAATCCATCCATCCATCCATCGTGTCCAGCACATTTGTGCATTTGTTGCCATCATCATTCTCAAAACATTTGCTTTCTACTTGAACCTTGGTATCAGCTCCTCATTTTTTTCCCTCCCTCCCTGCTCACCCTCCCTCATGAACCCTTGGTAATTTATAAATTATTATTATTTTTAATGTTTTACACTGACTGCTGTCTCCCTTCACCCAGCTTTCTGTTGTCCATTCCCCAGGAAGGAGATTATATGTAGATCCTTGTAATCGGTCTCCCTTCCCCCCTTTCCACCCCACCCTCCCTCCACCCTCCCGGTATCACCACTCTCACCACTGTTCCTGAGGGTTCATCTGTCCTGGATTTCCTGTGTTTCCAGTTCCTGTCTGTACCAGTGTACATGCTCTGGTCTAGCCAGATTTATAAGGTAGAATTGGGATCATGATAGCGGGTGAGGAGTAAGCATTAAAGAACTAGAGGAAAGTTATATGTTTCATTGGTGCTATACTGCACCCTGACTGGCGCCTCCTCCCTGCCACCCTTCTGTAAGGGGATGTCCAGTTGCCTACAGATGGGCTTTGGGTCTCCACTCTATACTCCTCCTCATTCACAGTGATATGATTTTTTGTTTTTGATGCCTGATACCTGATCCCTTCCACACCTCGTGATCACACAGGCTGGTGCACTTCTGCCATGTGGGCTTTGTTGATTCTCAGCTAGATGGCCACTTGTTTATCTTCAAGCCTTTAAGACCCCAGATGCTCTATTTTTGATAGCCTAGACTATTAATTTTTATTCTTAGTTTCTCTTTATTTTCATTTTCTTCATTCTCCAGAATATTGCTAGATATTGAACTTTATGAATTAGTGATAGTTTCCTCAAATCCTTATATTTGCTTTTTTACCCCACTGTGACCATGTAGCTTGAGATAATTGAGAAGATTATTCACATATTCATAAGTTTGTCCTTCCGTCCCTTCATGTAATGGACTCCTCAATATCCCCTTCCTCCCCTTCCGTATCATTTTGAGTGTCAAGAGAGGGAACAACACCTGCAAACACATGGAGAGGACAAAGCTGAGGGTACAGGTGTAGATGTTAACTTTGGAAATAGAAAAGAACTCTCGTACCTTTAGTCTCTCTGTCAATATTGAATTTTCATTCTGTATGATCACATACATGTGCATGTACATATACACATTCACACCTATATTCATATTCCCAATCTATTGTGTACTTGATTAGAAACAGGATGAAAATGAAATGTATTCTTGTGTTAGGGTGGGTTCTCCAGAGCAGCAAAACCAGTGGTGCTTGTATGTGTATGGATATAGCAATAGATTTATATCAAGAAATGGCTTACACACGTGTAGCAGTAGACAAGTCCAGTTCCGTTCAAGTCTGCAGGTCAGGTATAAGCAGGAGGCTTCATCTGACTTGTGTAGCTACAGGACCTGGTGAACAGGAAGCTGAAAGACAAAGTAGGAGGGCACAGGCTGGTGGATGCAGGGCTGAATGAAGCCAAGGTCAGCTGCGTAAATTCCAGGTTGGCAGTCTGCTGATGGCTCCTGGGATCCTCAGGTGACACAACAGGAGACTGATGAACCAGAGGCAGGATTCAGATCCATTAGGAGGTGAAGGAGCAAGAGAAAGCTCAGTTCTGCTCAGTCTGTTATACAACAGGCCACCCCCTCTCCCCCTGTGACAAAAGGAGGTGTCATCAGATTGTGACCTGATTGATAGGCTGGGCTCCACACCCACATTCACCCAGATATGTCTAATTGACATAAAATCTAACCATAACAATCATATAGAGCCTGAAGGGCACCAACTATTTTATACCTTCCTTTATTTCCTGTAACAATTTTATCTCACCTCTAAGATACAATTTTAGGTAAACACAGATGTATTAGGCTAGGTTTATATGTAAGCATAGAAATAAGTTTATATAGGGAAAACGACTCATACAGTTGCAGAAGCAGGTCAAACCAGTCCCATTTCAAGTCTGTGGCTCAGATTTTAAACTGGAGGCTTCTCCTGACATCAGTAGCGTTAGGGCGAATGCACCCAGGAGCAGCAGCAACACCACAGGCTGTAGAGGTGGATGAATTCAAGGTCACCAAGCCAGACTTGTGCCTGGAGAAGTGAAGAAATTTCAGGTCAACAGGTCAGATGGCTGGCCAGATGGCTGGCCGCTGATGGCTCCTGGAATCAGTGGACAATATGTCAAGCTGTTGGTTCAAGCCTAAAGAACCAAAGGTCCATGAGCCAGGAGCAGGATGCCAAACCCAAAACAAAACTCACTGCCATCCAGTCAATTCTGACTCATAGCAACACTGCAGGAGAGGGTAGAACTTCCCTGTGAGTTTCCAAGACTGTAGCTCTTTACCACAGTAGAAAGCCTCATCTTTTGCCCAAGGAGCAGCTCGTGGTTTCATACTACTGACCTTGTGATTAGCAGTTCAACTCCTAACCAGTAAGCCACCAGGTGCAGGTTACAGACCTAGCAAAAATCAAGGAAGTTTTCCCCAGGAAGTATTTGTACAAGAAGCAGGCCACACTCCCAAGGATAAATTTCTAATCCAATCTTCTCACGACTGCTTGGCTGCTCACAGCTGATCCCATCATGGAACGGATGACATTATGTTGGGTCATCAACTACTACACCACTGAGAATCCTGGCCCGGGCAAGTTGGCATGACAGGTGAGCAAAACTCCCGTACATGATACCTCAGTCTCTTTTGAGTGAATGCTCTTTCAACAATTAGATTCCTATTTGGGGCTGTGTTGCCTGCCATCCAGGGCTCATCCTTCTCCATCCTCCTCAATGTGTACCTGGATCCATACTCTGGGGGCAGCAATCAGGGCCACTTTCTTCCGCATGCTTGATTTCCCTGCTGCATTCGATTGTTCTGGTCCCCTGGGGTCCTGTGCTAGTCTTCTCTGTGGTATGGTTGCTCTGTTTGGCATCTGACAATGTCTTATTTCCTGCTAGTCCCCAGGAGTTATGAGATTCTGAGCCTCTGTTACATTCCTTCTCCAACCCAGGGTTTCTTCTAGGCCCTTGTGGAATCTCCATATCAACCCACTGAGCCACACAAGAGCGCTGGGTTTCTGTTGTGCTAAGACTCGGCTGTGGGAGGATCTAGCCACTCTCTTGGTCACCTCACCAGTTGCCACCCATTGCAATCCCATTTGTATAACTCATTGACCTATTATAGATGGACTGAGGTCTTGTCTCTCATTTAACCTATTTAGACTTTTTCTAAGCATTTTCAATCTCCTTGCTCTCTCACTCTGACCCAAGCATAAAGAATGACAGTGTGGCTGTGGCTTCTGAGAAGGGAACAAGACACCTCATCAGTTGTCCCTTTGAGACACGTGTCTTCGTTTCATGGCAAAATAACCTGATCTTCTTCCTCCGTCCTACCGAGCATGTATCCTATGCTGTCTCCACACAATCATTCCTTGTCACACTATAGCCCCAGGTCCATGAGCCCAAGCCCTGAAAGGAGGCTAGAGCTTAGGGAATTAAAAAAAATTCTTTTTAAACGAAGTTTCCGTTTCAAGAATTATTTTTTCCACTGATGATTCCCAGGTCCTATGGTGGAAATCAGCAGCTACATGCAGACGGCTTTTTCTCTTGCATCTTTGTTTTGACTCTAACCCTCCCCAGAAAATGATGAGGGCTCCTAGCTAAAAGGAGTGAGGAAGGGTATTCTATACAAGGGAATATGAGAAATAAATTCACACATTGATATCATTTTAAATATCCTCATACCAAAATGGCCTCTGGATAATTAGTCAAAGAACAGATTGGAGGGTTTTCAAGGAAACAATCGGAGACTGAGGGACAGGTAAAGGAATGGGGAGGAAGAAAGGAGGTCTTGAGAACTGGCTGTGGAGAACAGCTTTATGGATCGGATCCCACTCTTTGAGATTCAAAGTAACTTCAAGCTTCCAATGCTTGTGAAGATGTCCCAGGACCGGGCAAAAGCTTGTTCGCCTGCACATTGGGGTCATCATTACTCAGAGCGAACTCAGAGGCCTCTAGCAACAGAGATGTGCAATGTGATCTTTTGTTTTGCCTTCTACTTGCAAAAATAGTGCTTGCTGCTCAAGGCCACCCGAAAGGAGGGCTGTTAAGCCCAAGTGATGCTCTTGTTGACAGATTTGGTCACATAAGCTCAAGACGTAGTTGATCTCTGCCCACTTAGGGATAAGAAAAGAAGGAAATAGAAGGAATTGTTGATAACGCAGCACCAATTGTTAGCAATATTGTCTGTGGGGCTCCGCTCATAAATCTTTCTTTAATTTTCCAAATGAAATCAGAGGTCAAGATTTTGTTGAGAATGGACCAGTGTTTACTTCTGTGTCCTAGTTGGAAATTGACTGTGATGCTGAAGTGCAGTGGGAGGCATTGCTTCTTTTTCCAAAAGATATTTGTCTGAGAGGCTGCCAGTTTATGTCCTCTGAAGCTTTCCAGATAAGAAAACGAAATTATTTTATCTTTGGCTTGAAAGGATAAACATCCATATCTGAGCTTTCTAGCTCTTTCTGAGGGAGGCTGTGATACCTATCTTTGTAAGCTTTTTATTTTCAACACCTGACTCATTTCATTTTATTTTTATTGGCACATTCCTCTTGGTTTTATAGACCTATGCAGCATGGGCTAGATAAAGACGTGCTTGGAGAACTTAGTAGTTGAAATCAAATTGCTACCAAAAGTTCACGAAGAAGGAAACTTTCTCGACTTGTTCACTAGAAAGCTCCCCTCACACCTCAAACACAGCACATCCAAACTATGATAGGTACAACCTAGGGTGACCCCAGTGAGTCATCCTCTGGTGTCCTATCCTCCTCTTGTGTGCCCAGAATCTGAGCCTGGCTTCCAAAACACAAGCTGCTGTTGAGTCAGGGCCCACTCACGAGTGTATCGAGTAGGATTGGGCTCCGTAAGGTTGTTTATACCTCCAAAGGTTCAGGGGAGAAGATTTCCAGAACTTTCTTCTGAGTTGCCTCTGAGTAGGCTTGCACCTGTACCTTTTCATTGAGTGCGGATTCCATTCACTTTTTGCAGCACCCAGGGACTTGCTTCGAAATGCTAGAGTATGACAAAAGTGAGGGAATCTGAAAAAACCTCAATTCCATCAAGTCAATGCTGACCCCCAACAGCCCTTACAGTACAGGGTATAACTGCCCCTATGAGTGCCTGAGACTATAACTGTTTATGGGAGTAGAAAGCCTTATCTTTGTTCCCAGGAGTGGCTGGTGGTTTCAAACTGCTGACCTTGCAGATCGGAGCTGAATGCATAACTACTCTACCACCTGAACTCCTCGAGGTGATAGGATACCTCTCCCTTAATTAGGTTATGTTATATAGCAAAAAAAATGAGGTGTCAATCCTGTGATTAGGCTATGCAGAGAATTGTCTTAGGATATTATGGCTACAGGGTTCCCTGTTGGCTCTATAGAAGCAAACCATCCTGCTATGAACTACCTATGGAGAGGGCCAGGCCCACTGACACTATAACATAAAAAGTAGGTGCTTTTTTAAGCTGCTAAGTTGTTAAGAATGATCAAATTATAATTACTTACACGGCATACAAAACTGAAGGCAGAAAACTCCTCTCAGTACGGTCTCTCCCAAGTTTCTTGAGTTTTCCTTCTGCCAGTAAAGTTAATTGTTGAGTCTCAAAACCAAGCAGCAGCTAAATCCTGCTGATTTGACCTCTACTCATCTCTTGGATGAATGTACATTTTCATTTCCAGTTCCAATGTTCAGGTTTATGCCCTCGTTACTGCCCAAGTGAACCCAGTTGCTATTGAGCTGATTCCAATTCCTGGCCACCTGCGGGGCAGAGAAAAACAGTGCTCCACAGGATTGTCCATGGCTGTTGGGGGGGGAGAAGATCTCCAAGCCTTTCTTCTTAGGGACCTTGGGTGGACTAGAGCCTCTATCCTTTCGGTTAGCAGCTGAGGTCCTTTGCTCTTTGCACCGCAGGGTGGCCACTTCCCACCTAGATTACTGCAAGCTGTTTTCTTTCTCAGGCACTCTCTGGTCCTTCACCCGGTTACAGTCTTGGCACACTGTTTTCCCCAAGTCTGGGTTTCCTAAACCATGATCTACCAGTCTTACGAATAGCTCACCAGAGCATGCTTCATGAGGGAGGAAAGAAAAAAAGGTGGCTAGTCTGTCCACCGCTCGTGCCTGATGTGTTTTGTGTAAGTATATGCTTTAGAAAATCTAAGTACACGGATTCAAAAGTTCCTGGCAGAGAATTAAGGGTCCTATTAAAAATAAAATCTTTACATTTTTTGCTTTAGGCTACAAGAGTCCACTAGTGTCTTACAACAATGATGAGGTAAAGGCAGAATAAGCTTAAATCCCACTACGGGCTTCCTTTTAACTCCAAATTATCTAGTCAAGATGGTAGGGAGCCTCTTTTGATGGTGGACCAGAAGGCTGGATCAGATAACTAGGCAGTTTCCCTCAGCCAGGCCTCTGGCACATGCTTTCTTTCAAAATCTAAATGGATTGGGAGAAAATTTGGAGACTATGAAGCTGAAATTTTCTTTCTTTCTCCCCCTCCCTTTTTCTTTTATGCTAATCACATTGCTTTTTCCAAGTCCTTTCACCCTGATTGTAAACCTCAGAGGGAATTCAATCCCATGTGTTTCTGATTAGTTTGCCCTTCAATTTTCCAAAAGTTTTGTAAGAACCATATGAAATCCAAAATGTTTTGTATAACTGGGACACGTGCACACGTGTGGGTAAGCGAGGGAGTTTAGATTTAGAGAGCTGAGTAGAGATGGAAAAGAGAGCACTTTGAGTCAGAATCGCAACCATAAGGAAATAGTCCTAAGCGTGTAAAATTCACAGTCATCAAAAGAAATCTGAGAGTCCCCTCATTTCTTGAAACAAATCTAAGCCTATAATAAACATGTACCCATTTTCCTGAGTATAGCTTTGTTGTGGCTTGTTGCCATCAATTCGGTTCCAAGTCATGATGACCTTAGGGCTGTGTCACCTGCATGATCATTGGAATACAGTATATTTTTTCACTTAATAAGGGACAAGTTGCTAACCGCTTAAGAATGAAAAAACTGAAGAAGCCTGGAGTCAGAAGAGACATTAGCAGTTAAGAAGTAAAATATACCACCTCTTCACTCCCTATTAATGCCACAATAAATCAAAATGCCTTCTTTTTCATTCCCAGATGAGAATCGAAATGATTTCAAATCCATGGTTATATATCATCGAATATTAATGCAACCTCTTCTCCATAAGACAAGTCCTGGAGAAATGCCGAGAGCAGAGATGGCCGGTTCTCATTCTCTGTCTAAAGGTCCATAATATAAAAACAGAAATATCATCTGCTAGATTTGAAATCTTTATACTCTGTGTAAAATAAGAGACAATAATAGCATTGTTGCATTTTAAGACATGTCACAAATTCATGATCCCATACAGAAACATCCACAAACAAATCATAAAGCATGTTCAAAACTCTCTTGCCTACCTTTTGCTAAATTCTCTGTGTCTTCGATCCGTAGCTGAGAAGACTGGCTGTGCCCCTGTGCTTGGCACCGAGGGAAAGGTCTCCCTTCCCATCAGAAGTGCCTGTTAAAGGTTCAATTCAGTACAGATGTACTCCATGGCATAGTGCGTACAATGCGTGTAGTGCATGTAATGGCATGTTTCATGTATAATGAGTACAACCGTTTAAGATTGTGCAATTAAACTGATCTGTGAAAGATTACTTCTTAACTTCCTGAAATTTGATGCTAGACCCCCACTAGGATCTGAGCATACACCTCTCTGTCCACTGCCCTCTGCCCACGGCCATCACCAAGGGCATTTGACACCACTTAAGCGGACACACAGGACCTTGCTGCTACCACAGTAGAGTGAATGTGTCCTGAATTCATGCTTACTGCATTCTCAGAAAGTTCAAAGATTTTTACAGAACATACTAGTCTCCTGGGGGAACTGTGTTTATTTTGGGGTTTCTGAACAGATGCATTTCTGCAGTTAAATAGCAGCTTGCCAAGAAGTTTGTGAAGTCAAGCTGATTTAACAGGAAAAAACGAAAATTGTGGTATAAGCTTTTGACCATCTGTTAGCGGTGGTGTGACAGGGAAGATGACTGTCTTGGGTGGGGTGAGAGAATATGATGAACTCTCAGATGTTGCCCAGTGCTAAGACGGCATGAAGCTCAGATTCATTTACTATTTCATGGGATTTATTATAGTTTCTTTATGATATATTATAGCTAAAACCAGCTGGACAGTGTTTTGTGTTATATAATATGCATAAATAGCCTTCTCAAGTCTACCCCTCTACACTCACCAAGATCTCCTCTACTGATCCCTGACCCTTAAAATGTATTTAAAAGGGGACAAGTCTTCTTATCTCATGTTCCAAATAGTGTTTAAAATAAAAACTTGTTTTGGAAGATAGCATCAAAGCAAAAACCACACCCCTTGTCACGGAGTTGACTGACGTGGCAGCTTCACTTCTCAGTATGAGATGATGGTGGACGTCAGAACTTACTGAAGCGACCCCGTTGTGACAGCAGACCCCACACATGAGGGTGGCATGGGGAAGGATGCCTCACAGAGGAAGGACACTGGACTTTGCCATTTTATTTCAGAGTTGGACTGTCTGGTCTTCTGCTGCCGACAGGTAGAAATTCACCCCACAACTTGAGACTGGATACTAAGTACCTCAAAGATGTAGCAATGTGCTTATAGCGCTCTTATATCTCGTTACAAATCATAGGAATATTTGCCTTGAAAATTTTAAAGGACAACCAACCACAAAATGTTTAAGGTTGAATTACATGCTACAGCGACTAGAAAGAAGTGCACACAACAAGGCAAAAACAATCTTTAAAAAACACAGAAGGAAAGGGAACACGAATCTTAGACATAAATTGCCATCCTAATACATTAAGAGCCAAAGAGTATTTTTTCATACAATCAAAAAACATAGCCCTTATCAAATCTTTAGGGTCCCAAACTCACACTTATGGACTCTTATTTTGCTGTTGTTAGGTGCCTCAGAGTCTGTCCACACCCATAGGAGCCTACGAACAGCACAAGCAAACACTGCCTGGTCCCACGCCATCCTCACACGTGTCCCTGGACTTGTGCCCATTGTTGTAGCCACGGTGTCGGCCCAGCTCATTGCGGACCCTCCTGTCCTCCATTGTGCTTCGATTTTACCAAACAAGCTGTGCTTCTCCCGGGACTGGTCTCTCCTGACCACACGTGCAAAGGGTGTGAGAAGAAGTCTCTGCCTCCTTGTCTCGAAGGACGTTTTGGGGTACATCCTCCAGGACAGATGTATTGGTTGTTTTGCCAGTCTGTGGTCCTTTCAATACTCTTAAGCAGCTCCACCCTTCAAACGTATCAAGTCTTCTGCAGCATTCTTTAGCAATGTCTAACTTTCACAGCCATATGAGGCAATGGAATATACTATGGCTTGGGTCAGACACACCTGAGTCCTCAAAGTAACAACTTTGCTTCTCCACCCTCTAAAGAAGTCTTGTGCAGCAGATTGACTAATGCAGCTCATCTTTTGCCCCTTTGACTGCTGTTTCTGTGGGCAGTGATGGTGAATATGTTAGGTTTCTGGGATGGTTTACACCTCGGTTCTTGCTTCGCAACGATGAAAGAATTCACACAGCTGAAGCATTTTTGTAAATCCAAGTGACTTTTACGAGGAAAAGGGAAGTTGCAGGTATTCACAGGAAATTCCAGGGGCCAAGAGAAGGAAATCCCAAAAGAGCGTCCTGAGAGAGAGGCCTGGGAGGGCGCTGGGTACCCAGGGCCCAGGCATCTCGTGTGTGCTCCCACCCTCCAAACTGTAGGAGCACACCTGCACAAGAGAAGAGTCAAAGAAGAGTCAGAGGAATCCAAGAAGCTTGGCCTCCTGTGGCAGGTCTTATCTCCTCAGCTGGGGAGGCGTGGTTGAAGGTGCTGACTAACCTCATTGGCTGAGTTTATGTGCACCTGGGTGATGTCATGTGGCTGGATGTAGAATGTACACCCAGGTGGAGCTCCCTACTGGGCCTAAGGGGTCTTGTTTCTGACGATGCTCAGTTTGGATCTTACCAGAGGTGTCTACTCCATGTACCTGATTTCTTCCCAACCCCTTTGTCATGGCCCTGTGCAGGCATCTGGGGAGACAACCCCTCTTAGTCCCTATTCTGGCTCCCTAACAAGTCCAAGCAAGACAAAATCCTTGGCAACTTCAATCTTTTCTCCGTTAATCATGCTGTTAACTATTGGTCCAATTGTGAGGATTTCGGTCTTCTTAACATTGAGTTGTAATCCTTCCCGAAGGCTGTAATCCTGGATCTTCATCAACAAACATTTCAAGTCCTCCTCGCTTTCAGAAAGCAAGGCTGCCACCTATATATTGCAGCTTGTTTACAAGACTTCTTCCAATTCTGATGCCTCATTCTTCTTCAAAATATTATTTAGCCAGAAAAAAATTAATAGTAGAAATACTGGTTTAATACTATAAAAATACTGGAATACTAATATCACACACATGGAGGCAAATTGGTTTCTGTTCTTTTCAATAGGCCATTTATAACCCTATTAGGAGATGTTTTAAATGCGTCTCTTAGCATTTTGAACAAAATATTTGTGCTCCCAACTGAAAATAGCCTAATATGAGGTCCCACAGGAACCTGTCTGCCTCATAAAGTTGGACTTAGAATCTTCAGCTTATGGCCCCCTCCTTTCAAACGTACAGAGGATACGTATGTACTCTAAATAAATTTTTTTCCTCAAATAGTGGACTTTTGTTTCCCCCAGTTTTTTCAGTAGAGGTAATTGTGTAACACTGAAATGTTCAATATCTTCATTTAGAACCTTCCAATAGAAAAATGCATGTTAGTTCCTCTGTAATACCTAATATGTTCAATATAATTTCATTTTCCTTAAGTAAAGATGCACCCTATGCTTTTCTTTTTTGTTGGAGAGCGTGGGAACTGAAAATGTGACCTCCGATTCCAGGTCCCACCACGTGGCTGTATAACCTTCAGCAAGTTACTTCCCTTCCGTAGCAACTCCATTTTCTGTTCTGAGAACCAGTGGAAACCGTGAGACAGAATTGCCATGGGAGTAAATGAGACAGTGAATTAAATTGCCTCAGCAGGAGGAATGATTTGCATAACTCTTAGTGGTTTCTCATTATTGTCATTCCTTTCTTGTATTTTGTTGACTCCATTATATTTTTCTAAAATTGATACTCTTTATGTTTCCTTAATAAAATGTGAATGATATGTAGGGAGTAATTATAGAGTCTATGTCAATTTATGGCCAAGTGTAGGTTATCCTGAGACATTTGTCTGATGAGTGCACAGTGTGAAGATGGCCAGTCTCTGGCCATGTTTAGTATCTAACGTGGTCTTTAAGAAACATTTTTAAATTCCCAAAGCAGAACTGGTTGTTTACCCCATATGACAGAACCTTGTCTCCTGAAGTCTTTGAATAAATACATGATTGTGGTTCTTCATACACTTACACACTCATTCCAATATAACAATCTATTAACATAGGTAAATGTAAATAGAATTCACTCTATGTGAAAGTGATATATATGAAGATATACAGAAGTACATATGTGTGTATATGTGCACATATATATATATATTTGAAATGTTCCTGGAAAACACAGATTGTGGAAAAACTATGTATAGAGCTCACCATTTTTTGAACCAAAATAAAGTCATACTAACTTGTTATGAGCTGTCTGGACAGGATCTAGTATGAAGCACTAAGAAGGACAAGACATTCATTTGAAAGGAGCTGCCCCTATCAGAGCAACGTAAGGGATACCTGTTTTTCTTCCGTGAATAATACAATAAAGACTGAACTGACCTTTGGGCCATGGATCAAAGGTTGGAACAGTCTTGCCCTCAACAGAGTATAATGGAAAGTGGATTACTGCAGTTATGCCAAAAAATGCCCACTCACAGTGACCCTATAGGACAGGGTAGATCTGCTCCTGTGAGTTTCTGAGTCTGTAATCTTGTATGGGGTAGACAGGAAATGGGGAGCTAACCATGAGTACAAGGAAGAAGAAATATCCTAGAATTGGTTGTAGTGATGGTTGAACAATTCTTATGAATGTGCTTGAACTACTGGAATGTACGCTATGGATTTGTATGTCTGTGAAATTGTTAAAAATAAGCTCAATGAAAAACAATAACAAAAACCCTACAGAGTTTCTACTACGCACACATGGGGACACCAAACGTTGGAATGGACCCCACAGCAACTAACAACCACTTTGATCTCTGGCATCTACCTCCCCTATGAATTATGGATTTTTGTATTCAACCATTTATGTCCTATCCACACCCACTGGTTAAGATAGCCTCAAAGTGATCTAGTCCATGATATCAAACCCACCGAACCCACTGTCACCACATTGATGCCATATAGGGTTCCAAGGATTTTAGAAATCTTGATGGGAACAGACAGCCTCACCTTTCTAGGGGCAGGGTGGGTGGGATGGGGGAAGACTGATGGATTTGAAGCACTGACCGTGCAAGCAGTCCGACACTTAACTTACCCATCACTAGGGCTCCTTAATTTTTTCACCAAATTTCCACTTCCAATGGTCTTCTCAGTCTCAGAAATAGGACACTATTTGTTCTGGTCATTTCAATTAAAACACACACACACACACACACACACACCGGGAAAGTGGAGAGTAGGTCTCGTTTTCTGTTTTACTCTCATGCCACAATACATCTGCAAATTCTGCTGATGGTTGCCACAGCGGGCTCAAACATAGCAATCATGTTAGTGCTCTACATTATGCATTTATTAATGCTGGCCCGCATTGAGATTTTATGTATTTTACCTCTGAAAAGGCCTTTTCACATTGGTAGATATACTGTATCATGATATTGGTAGATATTGCTATCTCTCCAGGGACCTATAGTTTTGATTGAGCATATTAATCACTTATAAAGCATTTGTAGAATTATGTTAGATGTTTCTCTTGATCTTCACTTTTTAAATATGGCATCACACTGCAGAATAATTATATCCAATTCAAGTTTATGTAGTTCCTCACTTGCACAGTTAAACAGATTTTTTAATATGAGAAGTTTCTTCACATTTTCACTGCCTCAGTGCAAATCTGAAAAACGTTGCTATAGTTTGAGCTCAGTAAGTTTTTTTTTGCAGATTTGAGCTCAAATGCAAACATTACTTCCTGTTTTAACTTTTGGCATAAAAAGTTGACAGGTCTTACGAGTCAAATGAATAGTAAATAACATTAGTTGTCAGTGAAACTTTACTATTTGGTATATCCAGTGGTTACATGCTGGGTTAGTCTGGGTTGCCTAGAGAAACAAATCCAGAGACAGTCATATGTGTGTAAGAGAGAGTTTTACATCTAAGAGTAACTGTATATTAAGAAAAAATCCTGGCCCAGACCAGATCATGTCCATAAGTTCAATATTAGCCCATATGTCCAATACAGTCCATAAATTCTTGTGCAGATTCATGCAGCACATGCAATAATGCCAAAAGCAGGAAGATCACAGGCCAGTGGGTGAAAAGTCTGGTGGAAACATCTCAGCACTGGTGTGGCTCTCCATGTGGCTCCTTCAGCAGGGCTCTGGCTGCCGTCAGCATAGCTCCATGTGGCTTGTCAACAGAATGTGAAGTGGAGAGAGTGTGTAGCCCACCTCCAAGGAGGAAGACAGGAGTTCCCAGAATTCTCAGAAGGCCATGCCCCCATAGGGGCATCATTGGCGATGACTAGATTGACAGGTTAGATTCCACCCCTTCACACAGTTGACAGATTATGTAACTGCCACACATGTCTTTTAATTGTAAGTGGGATTAATTAAGAAACATGATCAAATCTGCATCAACAGTTGATTTCCCAAACAATTCAGTGTGTGATAATAATTAGTTAAAGGTAGGTCTTTCTCATTTAGAAAAACTCAATTTTAGCTCTGAATGAAAACTTTGTGTAGATTCAGAATTTCTATTTCTGACAAGATTTCATGAAAATGATGGTTAAGTCCATGAGAAGGAATGAAATTCACCATCGACACTGCTGATCATAATGTATGATTGCTTCAACTATTTTCTGCAAAGTGCTCATTGATTAATAATACAGTAACAAATACCCTACATTCTCCCAAGGTTTGTAAGTGTGTAAACATACACCTTTTCTGCCCTACATATAGTTTTACCCAATTTAATACAGATTCCATTTTAGGTTGTACTGAGATAGTGGTTTCTCACCTTCTGAAAATATTCTTGTCTGAAGTTATCCCAATGTGAGACTACACACAGAATCTAATTCTTAGGTTCAAACTGCCTGTTAACTACTCAGATGACAGCAATTGAACCTTATTAGTAACATCTGTTGATTTATCAAGAGCTAAGGAAAATCACTTGAAATTGTTTGCCTTGGTTTTCCATTTATTCCTGATGTGCTAGGCTATTAAAGCAATTATTCTAATGAGAAGTATAATAGCCCGAAACAAGCTTATTTCCCCTGGACACGTTTCTTCAGCTGCTGCCATCAAACATGGCCCGATTAACTCACTATTTGGTCAATGACTTTCCTTGATGGATTAGCATGTGAATCATTTAGAATGATTACTGTAGTTGCAGCTTTATCTTGCTTTCCTAAATTCTTAGGTAGAATTTCTGCTGGGTTGAGATATTCCATTTTAAATTTTCTAATTTTCCCTACTGTTGTTTTCTTATGAGTTGGGAATACTGTGATGAATTCTTAGTCTGTTCTTGTTGAGGTGTATGATATGCTATGAGTATTGCTATAGTGTCATTGCACAACAAATGCTTTGCTGTCTAATTTTATGACAACATTCCACATTTCACTAACAAAATTTTGTTTCATTTTGTCTTACAGGAAGTCTGCTTGTCTTGTTTTGACATGAGAGGTATGCAATGGTAAGGATAAAAAAGAAATAATATGCTCTAATGTGCATGGCTCTGAAAGCAATGCCTTATAATGACCACTTCCCTGAGACTTGTGGTGTGCAAGCAGCCCAGCAAAGTAGTGAGTGTGCCACACTCGGCCTCTGTCATGACTGTTCAAGTCTGCATTTCACATAAAATCAGCCCGAGGCAATACCTAAATGACTGGGTGTGGCTGTGTTCTAATAATAATGGGCTGAACTTGGCCCACAGGGTTTTGTCCTTACCAGAACAGACTAAAAACTCACCAAATATTTTTTTGTTTTCTATACCCCATTCAGTTCTTTTCAGTTGCATTAAAAATCTTTTTGAATGTATGCAGTCTCCTCGTCCTGGAATCCCCTCCATTCCCTGTCCCATCCCTTTGTTTTATTTATTTATTTTTCAGACTTGAATTTTTTTAATTTTAGGTACAAATAGTTGGTATTGTTTCTTCCGATGGGTAGCTGTCTTAGATAAGCCATTCTAAGATCATTTAGTCCGGCTTGATGAAGCCGATATCCTTCGTGTACTGACGGAACACTGACGGCACATACTGAGGCCATATGTCCGGATCAGCCCATGCCGGTTTGAGCACACGGGGCAGGAATGGAAACCCTGCTGGAATTTTCGCAGGTGGCTCCAGGAGAGCTGCTGGTGCCCCATCTTGTTTCCAGGCTCTCTCCAATGCCTGTCCCATCCCTTTTTAAGATTATCTGCTACATATGCTTTGATTATCATAGGAACTCACTTACTGTTAAAAAGCTTTTCCTGATAGCCTCCCTTCCACCAGCATTTCTTCCCTTGATGGGAGGAATCCCATCCCTGATGCGTGACTATTATTGAATTTATCATGTGATATTATAATTCTCTGTTTATTTCTTTGTAGCTCCAAAAATCTATACAGTTGAGGGCAAGAATTGTGTCTTGTTCATTATCATATCCTTGGTAGCTACACTACCAAAGCCTGGAGATTTTTAATGTATGCTTGTTTTTCTAAGTAGTTCCTTAAAATGAAAATCTTCAGCAACATATGTATTAAAGTGACTGTCTTTGATTAACCTAATGAAACTTAGACAATGTTTGGGAAAAAATAGTTTGAGTTCATGAAGTGAAACTCTTGTGAAGAATTACACAGACCTATGTACCGTAGATATTTATCAAGTTAGTGGGATTATAGGGATGCTCAATTTTCACTCCAAAAAACTCTTTCATATTTTTATGTCTCCCTTAGTATTTCCCTTGCTAAGCGGGAGGCCATCTTACTGGGCACATTTTCGCACCACGATTAGTCATGGATGTGGTGATTCATCAGGTTGGCTTAAAAATCGAAAGCAGCCTTGCCCTTTCTAAGTGTTGACTGTTTGCAGCTCCCCACCCCCAACCTCCTCTGAATCAGACGTGTATTTGTTTGAGTAATCAAGAAAGAACTGTCTGTTTTGTGACCTTAGAGGCTCGTGAAAGGGAGCAACTGCCTGTTTCTGGCATAGACAAGGTAGTGGGACAATGTGAATCTGTAGCCGGGAGAGTACACTGCCTGCCTGCTTACTCTGGGCAGACTTACTATCACATGATCCTTTGATTGCTAGCAGGATTTTCCTTCCTCTGCAGAAAACCATTTAAATACAAGCAAAATGAATTCAGGTCTCATAAAACTGACTCTTAAATTCCCTTGGTGTGTATTTTATTGAATTCTCTCCCTTCTAATAAGGCCTGCAGCCTTTCCAAAGTGAGTGGTCTGAATCCTACTGTGATGAGAGCCAATACGAGGTAGATTTACAGCTCAGTCACAGTTGGGGTAAAGCATGCCACCTCACCCTGTCTGGAGTGAATGGAGCAGCCTGAGGCAAATGCGATGGAGGCCATTGGACTATGATGGCAGCTAACAACAATTAGACTACACAGAGAGGATGTTGAAACTACTTCAAAAGTAGGGTGATTGTCAGTGAGCCCAAGAGCTTGAATGAAAGGATAGATCTGGTGATATTGATGCTGAAAGAATCTGGCGGAAGCAAAGGATTCACTTCTTTTAATGGATTCACTTATCCTATTTGCTTGTTAATCAATGGGTGTATTTAAGACACCACTTGGAGGAAATCCAAATATCCGATGATAAGGACTCCTGTGAGACCAGTTACAAGAGGAACCCTCTTTTTCATTCTTTCCCTTGCTTCGGATATGAAAGAAGTCATTAGAAGGGTAGACAGAGATATAAACAACAATGCAGGGAAACATCCCAATGGACCTGTATTTGCCATTGCCTTTAAATCCTTAAGCAATCTGTTCCATACTTTTGCTTGCTTAGGGAAATCTACATCATTAGCTGGTTACACACCTTCTTTGACTCATATTCTCAATGTCCTTATTCCAGATATGATTTGAGGGAAGTTGTGTTATTCTGATATTTTCCTCAAAGAAAATTATTTGGAATTAGAGCCACTGATTAAACCAAATGCACATTGTAAATACAAAATGTGGGTATTATTAAAGGCCATATTGTAAAACTATATCAGTTATTATTTTTACCACAGTGTAATTACAATACGATAATGATGTATGCCTAAGGAGAGAGTATGCATGTCTCTATTTGGGAAATTTCAGGCAAAAAAGTTTTGCCTGATTATATTCAAAAGTATTACCTGAGTGAATACTCAAAATGTAGTTCTCTCTATAAAATAAATAAAAAATAGGGGAAGATGGTGCTAAGAAAGAATATGCTATTTAGATCTCTCTTTCTGTGAACCAGAGAACAACTGGTAAGGAGGCCAAGTAGGGAAATCTAGACACAGAGTTTTTAGATTCTCAGCACTGTGGGATTCAGCCCAGACTCCCCATTCTGATTCCCAAGCACAGAGGACACAAATGAACTGAGCTGAGGTCTCCCTTTCCTCTCACCATTGAAATACCCTCTCTGGTGCTGGCTGAAGTCTTGGTCCCTGGCAAAGCAGGCAATGCAGGGAACTTGGAACTCGGATTCAGATCAGGACACCACGAGAACCATTTAGACTTCCCACTCAGATTCTTGCGCACAAGGAAAGCAACGCAACAGGACTGGGATTGCTCTCCCCTCACACCATAGTAATTTCCTGTCCAGCGCTGGCTGAAGCCCCACACCCTACCATAGCAGGGAACTTAGAAGTCCATCTCAGAACAAGGCACTGTGGAAATGATTTAGATTTCCTACCCAGGTTCTTGCCCACAGGGAAAGCAGCGCACCCATGCTGAGATCCCCCTTCTTGGGATAAGACTATAGCTGCTGCTCTCGACAGACGCCTGCACAGTCTGCACCCAGGTCCTTTGAGTAGCCCCTGCTCAGCAAAGGGAATTTTGGTTGGCTAGGGAGAGAGCGCACCCCCAGGGAGATAAAGTGGTAGCCTGACCACCAGGCACAGTTGGCTACAGGCAGTCTGCAGAAGCATTCCTCCCTCAACAACCTCAACAAAAAAAACCAGGAGAAACAAAGTACAATGTTGGAGGCAGTCCTGAACCTAACGACATGCATAGAAGAAATAGACGTTGATTTGCTATGAAACAAAATCTTCAGGATGCTGCTTGGAGTCATATAGGCTATAAGGGAAGCAACAGAGAAAAAGAGGAAAAGATAGAGGAGATAACCAGGCAGCCTTCAACAAACAGAAAAGACAGTCAAATAAGATAATCAAAGAGGCTGAAGAAACTTGAGAACAAGAGGTATAGCCGTAGAATACTTGGGCTACTAGAACAAGACAAAGTTAAGATGTCAACTGCAAAAATTGTGAGGGAATTCCTGGAAGAAAACTTCTCCAACATAATAAATGAGAATCAGGCAACCATCCAGGAAGCAGAAAGGGCACCAACTAGACTGAACCCCAGGAAGAACTCGCCAGAGCATATAATAATTAAGCTATCCAACTTTGAGGAAAAAGAGAAAATCATAAGAGCAGCTGGGGGCGGGGTGGAAAGGCAGTCATCTATGAAATACTCAGATATGCTCAGACATCTCAGCAGATTCTATGAAGAAGTGAGAGAGTGGTGGAGGAACATTTTCCTACAGTTAAAAGAGAGTAATGCCAAGCCAAGAATACTCTACCCCAACAAAATATCTATCAACATAAATGAAGAAATCAGAGTCTTCCCAGACAAGGAAAAAAAAAGAAAGAAAGAATATGTTAAAAGAAACGCAGCTCTACAAAAATGCTTGCCAACTCACTGTGGTCAGAAGATCAACATTCACCAAGCACAAATGGGAGTACACAACATAGAGTAACTCCACCCAGAAGTCAACACACCAAAACAGCCCCCAGGATAACATTGGCTCAACAGTGAAAAGATGGCAAGAATGAACCCCTCTATACACTTACAACACAATGATAGGGAGTGTGTTAGGCAGGGTTCTCTAGAGAAACAAAACCAGGACATTATGATTATATATATAGATTTACACGCTGAGAAGGAATATAACAGCTACTTAGTCCACACAGCAGTAAAGAGGGCTCAGTTCAATTCCTTTTTTGTGGAACAGTTAATATACTGAAAGTCCTTCAACTCATGGAGGGAGCTTCAGTCCAAGGTCAAGGAAGCAGACAGCGGAGTCTTCCCTAGGCAAAGTCTGCCTGCACCCTCAGGCAGCTGACAGCAGGGTGGGTCAGAAACAGTCAGTAGCATATGAGTTTAGCAAAGCAGGCCTAGATGGAATATCGAACTCAAGCAATGCAAGGAGACGGTATCCACTAGCCTCAAGCTCAAGTGATGTACACACCAGCAGCATAGTAAAGCAGGTCTCCAAGGAGCCTCAAACTCCAGCGACTTGATCCAGGTGTTGACTTGGCCCCCAGGTAATGTAGCAGATAGATTGAAGTAGAGAAGTAGTGAAAGCAACAGCACGCTGTCATCAGAGAGTAAGAGAGACAGGGCAGGCCTTGCAAAACCATTGATTTCTTTGCCCTCCAATCAAACTGTGACCTGATCAATCTCTGCCCACATGTGCCTATTGGCCAGTTTGGCACAATAAACCTAAGTATCACAAGGAGGGAGGGAGGCAAATGTGTTGACATCAAAGAATCCACAGATAGATGTAATAACTCTAAATACCAATGGCCTGAACTCAACCATTAAAAGACAAAGACTATCCGACTGGCTTAAAAGAACATAGCTCATCAATTTCTTGTCCATAAGAAACACATCTAAAGCCTGCAGACAAAAATAGGCTGAAAATTAAATGCTGCCAAAAATATATCAAGCAAATGTCAATTTAAAAAATGGTGGTTGCAATCTTAATCTCTGACAAAATTGATCTCAAGGTGCAAGCCATAAAAAGATATAAGGATGGGCACTATATAATGCTGAAGGGATCAGTAGACCAAGAATTAGTGAGCATAATAAATATATATGTGCCCAACGAGAGATGCACGAAATTTGTCAATCAAACTTTTCAAAGGATGAAAAAAGAAATCACTGGCTCAAAAATAACAGTAGGTAACTTTAATACTATGCTCTCAGAGAAAGTTGGGTCACTGGGAAAGAAGCTTAACAGGGAGGCTACAGAAATAAACTCTACAATTAGTTGCTTGACTTGACCAGATAGACAAGCTTTTAGAGCTCTCCACCCAAATGCAAAAATAATCACCTTCTTTTTAAGTGCACATAGCATGTATTTGAAAATATATCACATACTTGGACACAGTTGAGCCTGAGTAAATTAAAATACATAGTGGTTACTCAGACTTCCCTTTCAGTCCACTATGCCATAAGGCTGGACATCAACAAAAGGAATCAAGGAAGAGAGATTTATGATTGACACACTGTCACAAAACCTCCAGCAACTACAACAGAGTCAATAGAATAATAACAAAAGAAAAGAAATAATAAAAATCAGAGCAGTGACAAATGAGTGGGAAAACAAGAAAACAATACAAAGAATCAATGCAGTAAAAAGCTGGTTCTTTGAAAGGCTCAACACAATCCATAAACCGTTGGCAAACCTAACCAAAGAAAGGAAGGAGCAAACATCTATATACAGGATGAGGGATGAACAGGGGATATTAAAACAGACCCTAATGAAATTTTTACACTCATTACATATTACTATGAAGGTCTGTACCCAATGAATTCAACAATTTGGAAGACATGGATAAGTATTTGAAAAAACAATCCCTCCCTAGATTATCCCAGATAGCCATAGAAGAAATAAATAAAGTTATCAAGGAATTACCATGAAAAAAACCCCAAAAACTTTGGGTTGGGCAGCCTCACAGAAAAGGAGGAGGAACTCAGCCTTTGGGAAGAGGACCAGAGAGTGGAGGGAAAGAATGAAGAGATAATGGAGAGGAAAATGGCATAACATAGGCAATTCAATCTGGATTGCATGGAGTGTTATTTATTCATTTATGTTTTGCTTGGACTAAGGATAAAAATGAAAAATCCTTGACATTCTCTCTATAAATCAATCGCTCCTCATGAAAACCCCTGCTTTCTACTTAAAAAGAACTCTGAGGGCACTTTATAAAAACTGAGTCTTGAGGCTAGATAATAAGAAGTTAAAATTTTGGCCCTTAAGCACTTCCACAGACTGCTTTCTCTGTCAAGAATGTTTCTCCTCTTTCAGTTCCCATTCTTTTCCCTCCAGTCCTCTCCCCATTCATCGCCAACCTTCTACCCCTCAACTTCTCATCCTTCTCTGCATGGTGCCTTAGCTTCTGCCTGGTTCCATTGGCCAGGAAGCCTGCCACTCTCTGCATAGTCTCCATGTTGCTCATCTGGGATCTCAGGGTCTCAGGCCTGTGGCCTCTGCTGCCTCTGGGACTCACACAGGGATCTTGCACACCCGCTACTGGTGACTCATCTTTCTCTATTATTTTTATCATTTTATTGGAAGCTTTATAGCATTGCATAGTTCAATCACACAGTATTGTATGATTGCTCCCCCAACAGTTTCAAAACATTTTTTTTCTTCTTTAACTCCTTGATATCAGCTACTCTTTATCCCTTCCCTCCCTGACCTTACCCCAGGAACCCTTTTTTTCATTTGTTT
>NW_022103920.1:29119385-29119705 GCF_000313985.2 Echinops telfairi
CCCTCATGAACCCTTGATAATTTATAAATTATTATTATTTTGTCATATCTTACACTGTACAATGTCTCCCTTCACTCTTAATAACACGTCCATGAAATGTTGCCAGGCTGGTTTCCAAAGAACGTTCTGGCTAAATAAATTGATGTTTTTAAAGCCACTCTGAGCAGTGTCTCATTTTGATGTGCATAAAGTCCCTATGAGCTGGAACTGACTCAATGGCATCTAACAATATGTTTGGGACATAGTTTATTAGCAAGCAAAAACTTCGATAAGCTAAGGGATAATTGATAAGGCAGCATGGTCATAAGAAGCCATTGATC
>NW_022103920.1:29119805-29120847 GCF_000313985.2 Echinops telfairi
TTCTGCTTGTGAATCCTGTAGGTCACTGGTGCTGTTTTCTGCCTCCTCTATTTTCTGGGCGAAGTCCATGAGTTTGCTGTTAGTTTTTGTTATCTCGCCCTTCAACTCCTGTATTTCCTTTTGGTGCATAGCCTTTAATTCCTCTATCATTTAATTATTTTTCTGTAATGCTTCCCTTATGTCCTGTACGGCTCCAAGCAGCATTCTGAAGGTTTCTTTCTGTGGGAGGTCAACCTCTGCCTTTTCTGTGACTGCTGTTAGGTCCAGGTGGTCCTCTGGCATTGGATTTTGTTTCTCTTTTCTTGTTGAAGCTGTGGAAGCAGCTTTCTGTTTTTTTGTTCGATTTGTGGGCACTTGGTGCCATTTTCACGGTGTCTCAGAACCATGAGCTCTCTTTGGGAGATTTGTGCTTCAGCTGGGTGCCTTTAGCCAACTGCCTTGAGGGGTTGAGTCACCTTTGTCCTGCTGGGGATTCCCTCTCACCTTCTCCTATGGTTTGTGCTACAGCCACCTTCAGCTCTCCTTAGGGGCTGTTTGCAACTGTGCAAGCTGTAGTCTGATAGAAAGTATTGGCCCCAGTGCAGGGGGGTTTATTTAGGGGATGGTTTGGGGATTGGGTGATCTGTTTCTGGCTAGGGGCACTTCCCTCAGGCAGGTGGGAGGAGGGCTGTGACTGGTGTGCAAGTGCTTGGAGCCCAAAGGGTGGGACAGAGTGAGCAGGGAGAAGGGAGAATGAAGTGAGAAAGCCCAAAAGGCTTGGGTTTCTAAGCCGCAGGTGCAGAAAATTCTGCCAGACTTGGGTCCTCTGCCTGGCCAGCCTGAAGCCTTGTGGAAGGATGGGGATCTCTGAGTGCGTGTGTGTGTGTGTGTCCCCATGCATGCACGGGCATGTGCATGTATGTGTGTGGGGGATGGGGGGGGGCAGAGGCCTAGGGAGGGGGCTGGCTGGCGGATCTGCAAGGAGCACAGTGATAGGGCAGGCTCCTCTGGGTTGAGATCTCTGAGCCGTGCGGGCAGGTCTGATTGGCGGCTTGCGCAGAGC
>NW_022103920.1:29121573-29123234 GCF_000313985.2 Echinops telfairi
TGTACACAAAACACACTTGCACATCCCAGAACAGTGAGACCTCTGCACCTTATGGTTCTCCACCTTCCTAATGCCGCGACCCTTTCATACAGTTCCTCAGGATGTGATGACCCCCCAACCATAACATTACTTTTGTTGCTACTTCATAACTGTCATTTTGCTGTTATGAATTGGGCGAACCCTGTGAAAGGGTCATTCAACCCCCAATGGGGTCATAACCCACAGGTTGAGAACCGCTGCCTTACGTGAATACTCAGTACAATCATCAAGTTTGCCACCAATCATTTAATCAGCAGAGGTCAGGAAAAAGGACAGGGAGCGTATGATAAGAAATTGGGATAAAGTGTTTTCTTGGTGGTGATGCTGAGTCATACGTTTTCCTAGGAACTAATACCCAGCAGACAAGTTCAGATATGCCAGGGCATCTTGAGACAAAGACTTAATACTGAACTTGGGTGGTGGTGTCTTTTTTAGTAACCATGGTGAAGTTGGATGAACTTAAACACTACATGTTGAGAATGCCTTAAGAATGAGTCAATAATGAATCTCTTGCCTTTGGTGAAATTTGTTTAAAGTATTTCAAAGGCAGATGGGAAATCTGTGCTTGAGGAACTCAGAGTCACAGACATTTAAACTAGAGTTGATCAAAGAAAAGAGAACAATCCTCATGGGAAAATTTCAATCTTCATTGAAAATAAAATAAAAATTAAATTAAAAAAAATCAAACAATAATAACCCGTACAACAAATACAAAGGTCAACAACTCTCAGGAATAAATCAGATTTCTCAATGGGATTGGGTAACCCAAACCCTCTTGTTTCTCAAATTTATGTGTATCCAAGGGTCATGTGCAAAATTCTTCTGCTTAGACAACAGACCAAGTGCAGATTCTGTGACTGAGTTCATTATTAATCATTCTAACATGTTCTGATTTTCTAATAAGGAGAAAACAATGTAGCATCTTAATATCCTTTGACACCTTCTGGGTCTGTGGAAATACCTCCCTTCTCTTTATTTATCCAGCCCCCCACCAACTCTCAAATTCCTTTGCTGACAGATGATGGGAAAACCGAGTCATTGTTATACCTTGTACTGTCCAAGGTGGTGGCTTCTGTCGAAAGGAAGAGGACTTTCAGTTGTTCACTGTGGTGTCTTTAAGCAGGAGTTCCTGGGTAGTGCAATTAATGTGCTCAGCTGCTAACCAAAAGTGTAGAGGTTCAAGTCCACCCTGTAGCACCTTTGAACAAAGTCCTGGTGATTTACTGAGAAACCAGCCACTGAGCATCTTACAGAACATGATTGCACTCAAAGCATATGTGGAATCCTTATGAACGGGAATTGACAAGGGCAGCAACAGGGAAGGCAGTTGCCACTTGATGGTTCTATCAACGGGCAATGTCTTATCAACAGGTCTATTTACTTGTCCTCTTGGCCTCCCAGTGTAGGCCTTTCCAGGCATGTTCTGGGCACAAAAAACCACAAGCTGTTTTCAAACATAAAACTTCAATGGAATTTTGATAGTTGTCTATTTCTTGATCCAGAAGAAATGAATAGAACGAAAGATTATTCATTATCTACTTCTTAGGGAAAACAAAGCCTTAATGCTTCCTTTATCCTCCCATTGTAAGGGTAGGATTTGGCTCCAGCCCGGATCTGCTGTA
>NW_022103920.1:29123334-29132123 GCF_000313985.2 Echinops telfairi
ATATGAGCCAAGTTTCATAGCCAATCCATATCTTCTTAACATAAATCAATAAATCAACACAGTATGTTTCTTGGGTGAGTTAGAGAGAAATAAATAACATAGTTTGTCCTCCCACCTTATGGAGTTTACAGCCTCACTCGAGAAATGGAATGAATGCATAAATCAATTCATGTAACAAAAAAGAGTTATGTTTTAGGACGCAACCTCGAGCATTTTAGTAAAAACAATTTGAGCTATAGCATGGTAGCTAGGGGAGTGTATACTTTTACCCTAACACACAAGTCAGAACTGTTTGTGTGGCTTCCCATTGCTAAAGAAGGAGTATTATCCAGGATACCATATGACAACACCGGTCCTTGCCAGCAGGTAGGATGTAATGTTTGTTATTATGCCTATCAGTATTGATCACAGAGGCATACGGACTCAATAAGTGTTCATGAAGTAAGACAAATGTATTTCTATGTATTCAGGAGCCAAGAGAATGAAGCGTAAGAGTTGAACTCAGTCAACTGGTGAAAGAGTTGAATGAACAAGTCAGGGTGAGCTTGGATATGCATCAGCTAATTTTCACAGTAGGAGTGAGTGAGTTGACTCCATTTATGGGACCAGGACTGAGGGACATAATATAATGGTGCCATGAAATGAAAAAATATTCACTCCCACGGAGTCAAGGCCAACTCATAGTGACCATGTTGGACAGGGTGGAACTGCCCCTGGGGGTTTCCAAGACTAACTCTTTGTGGAAGTAGAAAGTCTCATCTTTCTTCCTAATGATGCCATGAAGAAGGTAGTTAAATAGCAAGTAATCATTTACCTAGTGTCCCTGTGCAATAGAGTACAAGGGTACAATGGAATATAAAAATAAATAAATAGAAACAGAAATAAAGGAAACAAAGAAGCTTTGGTTTCAATTAGTTCATTTGTAATACAGTTCAGAAGATGCTGTGGACATAAACCCATCATCTGATACAGAACCGTGTCAATTGTATGTGGTGTTATGCTAGAGCAATTATGTTTCTTGCCGTTAGAATTACACTTAAATTAAGACTCGGGGGCGGGGGGTACATGCATGTTCGAGGGAGTACCCTAAAAATATTAGAAAAAAGCTCCGCTGTGTGGAGCTTTGGTAGTATGAAGTTTTCCCACTAGGTGAGCATCTAGCAACTCGCTCTGAGTTAGTGCACCCAGTGGCGTAGCCTGGGAAGGTTCTCTCTGGTCACAGTGAATTTTTTCATAAAAGCAGTTTCACACAAACCTTTTGTGTGTGTGTGTGTGTGTGTGTGTGTGTGTGTGTGTGTGTGTTTATCTATACAAGATAGGCAGGGAAGGTAATATTATGGAGACAATCACTGGACTGATGGTTCCTGGGGGGCATGGGAGGAAAGAAGGGGAGGTGGGGAGAGAAGTGGTGAGCCAGTAACTTTCCAGGGGAATGGTGAGTTCTCTAAAATTGATGGTGAGGAGGGTGGAGCTTTTCTGGTTGCGATAAATAATCAAATTGTATTGGAGAGGAATTAATGAGAGGTGAGCAATGGCTAGACTCATCTTTCTTGATGCTCACAGGGTTCTCTCTGTTTCTGTTTCTGAGATGGGTCACCTATATACCTAGCAGAATGGTAAACTGACCCGTCCCCTCAATTGGTTTTACATGCCCTATTTCCATGGTCCCACTCAGACATTGGATGGGAGTGACAAGGGGCTATTGCAAGTAATTTCACATCACTACAACTTCCTACTCCTCAACCCTTCCCTTTCATTCCTTCTGCATCCACTCTCAGTGCCCCTCACCTTCCACCCCTCCACATCCCGCACCAGCTACCCACCACCCTACTACCCTTCTACTCCTGCACCCCCATCCCTTCACTTCTCACTTTTCCACAACCCATTCTTCCATTCCTCCACCTCTCACCTTTCCATGTCCCACGGTTCTACTCCCATCTCTACCCTCATTCATCGACAACCACTCCATTGGATTGGCTCGCAGGACCAGGCTGCTGAAAAAAAACAATGAAAACTGGTAATCATGAGGAGACTGGTCTTTGCCGTCCTTTATCACAGCACTGGTCACACTGCATTTCAACTGCTTGTCTACACACCTGTCTGCATGTCTGTCTGCATGCAGGCGGAAGTGGCAGGAGAATCTCCAAGATTAGATAAATTATAAAGCTCCATCTATGTTTGTTGAACAAACTCAAAGGGCAAATTTTAGGCTTTACCCTATTCTCAACCATCAGCCATGCTAATCTCTGTGGTCATGTTTTAGGATGGTCTTAAGTCTTAAGACTTCAGTCAAGTAAATTGTATCATTACTTTAAAAAAAAATAGCTTACAAAGGAGATTTAACAACAACTTTTGGTAACATTCTCCTGTCAACACTTTTTCTAATTCAATCCCGCTGTCCCCCACCACACACACACACACACACACACACACACACACAAACAATTTAAAAGGAAAGTCTATCACTTAATATTTTATATTTGTGTAAACAGAAAGTAACTGCCTTCATTCCCTATCAAATAACTTCATTTATATATAAGCATCTGAGCTGGATCTCTTTCTCAGGCTCTTCTCTTAATAAAATAAACTGACTGCTTTGACCTTTTAAAATAGTCTTTTTTACTGAAGTCTTTTAATAATTGTGGAGCTGAAAAATACTGAGTAACAGAGCATAAAAAAGTGAATATTTCTATGATGTCTCAGAAGTGATTAATTTAACACCTGAAGAAAGGGAGTCCATATTTTAAAAAGGAGTCTGGTTTATTCAAGAGATACTTTTATTGAGTGGTCTTCAAACATTAATATATTGGTGAGTAAGTCTTAGTAGTAATTTCACTGGGTTTTCATAATGAATTCTTTTTACTTTGATGAAAATATGTTACCAGGGAGTTGCTATGTTAGTTAAGTGGGAATATCAAGAATCTTAACATTTCAATCTGTTGACACTTCAACTACATTTCTGAAGATCTAGAGAATTATCAGTAAGTTCATCATAGCAGGATTCAAAACACTGAAAAATTAGAAGCAACGTATAATCTAACAGGGAAAATGTTGCTTAGGATAAATGCAGTACAGTGAATTAGTGCATATCGTTGTGTTGTGCTGTATTGTGAATCCACTATGTCTCATTTGGGAGTGTGTTTTGAGCAATGTTAAGGAAGCAGAATTAAGGAGAGATGTATCTTCAATCGCTGCCTTCCTAGGTTTGACTCAGTCACTACTAGTTTCCTTGGCAGTGTGATCTGCAGTGAACACAGAAGAATGCTCTGGCAAAATTCTTCTCTCTTGCTCTGAAAATTGCACCTGGCTCTTCTTCATCTGACCTTCACTTCTTGGGACTTGAGCTGGTGTGCTCTCCTCTGGTCTCCTTTGCTGGCCTTTGCAGACGTGTAAGCCAACTCTCTGTCATCTGACTTGCTGATGTGGGTTCATCAACTTTCAGCCATATGGGTTGGAGAGGCCTCCAGATTGATGCTGGGTCCATGGACTTTGGACTTGTTGACAATAACCCTGATGCTTTGTGAATCTTGTGAGGTAAAATTTGGGAACCAGAGACAGGAAAGAGGCCATAGGAAGAGGAGGGATAGTTCATGAGAGATTATGGAGTGGTACCTACTCATTGTCATTTAGTCCATTTCAACTCATAATGACCTTAGAGGACAGAGTAGACTGCTTCTTAAGTTTTCCAAGGCTGTAAATGTTTACAAGAACAGACAGCCTTGTATTTCTCCCCCAGAGCAGCTTGTGGATTTGAAACGCCAACTTTGTAGTTAGCAGCCCAATGATTAATCCGCAGTGCCACCAGGGCTTCTGGAATAGTACTGAAGTTTTGAAATGTTGATCTTCTGGGACATTTTTCCTAGGAACCAGGTTTTTGTTTTTGTTTTGTTTTGTTTTTGCTGATCTTTCTAAAAGAAATTACTAATTCAATAAACAAAACTCACTGCCAACAGGTTGATGCAGATGCATAGCTATGCTCTAGGGCAGGGTACAACTACCTCTTTTATGAATTAACTGTTTATGGAAGTAGAAAACCCAGTCTTGCTCCCATGCACCGGCTGGTGAATTTGAACTGCTGACCTTAGGATTGCAGCCCAAAGTAATCACTTATACCACCAGGGCTCCTACTCAGGCAGTAGGAAAAATTTATTTCAGAGAAGTTCTTGCACAAACACTGCTTTTCTGAAGGAGTGAAAGAAGGAGTGTCTTTATAAATTATGTATATTCACTGAAAATAATATTTTAAAGATTATTTTTTTGGCATTGGAAATGTTCAGATTTCCATCAGCTATACCCAGAAGGGTCATTAGGTGAATTGAAATGAAATAATACTCTGAAGCAGAAGGTAAAGATATGAGTATCTTAGTTTTTCATGAAAAGATTGATTCTGATTTGAAAGGATCCTTTCTCCGTGTTGGACCTGTGTAAACCAGAAGGCTTCTGTAGAGCTGGGAAGACAGGCAGCAACATTCAATCCATTTCTGAAGGTGGGAGAGCTTTTGAGAGAACAGGGAAGTTTTAATAAGATGAGAAATACGCATTGGAAACTCAATTTGTACCTGCTCAGTAGAGTTTTATATTTAAAGTATCAATCTGTTTTTGATCTTCTAAATGGAAATAACTGAATGGGACATTTTTGTGCTGAAAGAAACAACTGGTTAAAAGGGAAGGGGGGGCGGGTACTTAGCAGCAGCAGTAGCAGAGCCAGACACCCAAGAAAGGGGCTCAATCTCACACACAAGATGCAGACGCTATGGAGACACCTGGAACCTTTTGAAATTCTTCTTTGCTTAAGTCTGGGAAGAAACTGCTTAAAAAAAACACACTAAGGGAATCAGAGCTTATAAAAGAAGGTGATTTAATTGAGGAGTGTATAACAAACTTAGACATATATTCAAGGTAAACCCCAAAGTCAGTGTAATTTACAGAATGAAAAGAAAGACGGAATTTTCAGGTGGGTCAAAATAAGATTGAGATTTGATTGATCATGCAGTTTATTGTTGTTTGAAAATTATCACTGCAACAATATCCGCACAAGGGGAAAGGCATACGTAATGATAAGTGAACAATATTATTGATCTCATATGTGAGTACAATTCTGCTGAAAATCACCCAAAAATGGTTGCAACAGGACATTGACAAGGAGCTCCCAGGTTCAGGCTGGATTCTGAAGAGGATGTGGAGCGAGGGATGTCATTGCTGATGTCAGATGAGAATAGCAGAAAGAGATTTACTTGTGTTTTATTGACTATGCCAAGGAAGTTGCCTGTGTGGATCATAACAAATTATGGATAGCCTTGAGAAAAAAAGAGAATTCCAGAACACTACATTATGTTCATGCAGAATCTGTTTGTAGCTCAAGAGGCAGCTGTGTGAATAGAACAAGGGAACTGTATGGTTTAAAATCAGAAAAAGTATGCATCAGGGTTGTATCCTCTCATCACAGGTATTTAATCTGTATGCTGAGCAAATAATCAGAGAAGGTGGACTATAGGAAGACAATTGTGGCATCATGACTGAAGGAAGTCTTATTAACAATTGCAATATGCAGATGACACGACCTTACTTGCTGAAAGTGAGAGGACTTGAAGCACTTGCTGATGAAGATCAAGGATTGTATCCTTCAGTATGAATATAACTCAATGCATAAAAGCCCAAATCCTCACAGTGAACCAATAGGTCTCATCATGATAAATGGAGAAAAAACATCAAAGTTGCTAAGGATTTTGTCTTGCTTGGATTCACAATCAATGGTATGGAAGCAGAAGTCAAGAGATCAAAAGACGCATTGCATCGGATAAATCTGCTGCACAATACTCTTTAGATTATTGAAAAGCAAGGAAGTTAATTTGAGAACTAAGGTACACCTGACCAAAGTCATGGTATTTTCAATCACCTTATGTGCTGATGAAGCTTTAACATTGAACAAGGAACACCAAAATAACTGATGTGTTTAAATTGTGGTGTTGACAAAGAATATTGAAAGTACCATGGATGTCAAAAGGACAAACAGCTCTGTCTTGGAAGAAGTACAGCTAGATAGTTCCTTAGAGGCAAGGATGGCAGCATACTTACATACTTTGTGCATCTTATCAACAGAGACCAGTCCCGGAAGAATGACATCATGCTTGGTCAAGTAGAATACCAAACCAAACTCACTGCTATCACGTTGATGTCAACTCATAGTGACCCTATAGGACAGAGTAGAACTGCCTCTGTGAGTTTCTGAGACTGTCATTGTTGATGGCAGTAGAAAGCCCAGTCTTTCCCCCATGGGTTTGAACTGCTGACCTGTGGTTGGCAGCCCCATGCATAACCACTACTCCACCATGGCTCTTTGGTAAAGTAGAGGGGCAGTGAAAGTGAGGAAGACCCCCAATGATATAAACTGACCCAGTGCCCGCAACAATAGGTTCAAGCACAGAACAACTGTGTGCTTTGTTCTGTTGTGCATAAGGTGCTATGGGGTGTGAGTTAGTTAATTGTGCCAGCCTGGCCGATAATCACATGTGGGTCTGGTTGAAAGGCGGAGGGATAAATGGGTGGTAAAGCCTTGCCTTTCTAGTTCTCGGGTCTCTTGTTTTGTGATGGTTGCATCGGGTGCAGCTGCCTTAGCAATTCCCTGCTTCAGCTTGCAAGATTGACTTCCTTACAAGACATCCCCAAGGAGAAGCCGCATGGATCTATCCCGATGCAGCCCTGGGTGCTGGAGCAGCCGTGTGGAGACCCCTGCCAGTGCTGAGATGCTTACACGTTCACTGACTCAGCTTTCCTCCTGCAGTCAGCATTATTGCCTCTGTTTTGTGAGGTGAAGGACTTTAGGGCCCGGTGTTGGGTATGGGTTAATGTTGGACTTGTGGGCTTGGGCAGCATTGGGTTGGGATGTTTTCGTGATGCACATTTTCTTTGCATAAAACTCTCTCTTATACGTGAGTTGCTGTGGATTTGTTTCTCCAAAGTACCTAGACTAATACAGGGTGGAACCAATTGTATGGCACTGACCAACAAGGAGAGATCCCTTAGAGCTCTGTTGACAACTGCATAGAACGTCTGTCTTCCAGAACTGCGAGAATACATTTATTTTTTTAAGTCACCTAATTTATGGTCATTTTTTATGACAGCTTCAGGAAACTATTAAGCCATTAGCCTGGGACATAAGTCAAAAAGTATTGCTGTGTGGGTCTCAGTTCATACATACACAAGTTAATTCCAAATAAAACGTGTTCTGGCCTATGTCTGAGATATGTGGATGGCTGCAGACCAGTTCTCTCAAGCACACACTTCAATCATACACTGTCTTCCTCTCATTGGGGTTCCTTTAACAAAGAATACATTTTTTTTGTACCATGAAGGGAAAAACTATTTTGAGGTGAGGGTTAATATTAAACATTTAGCGAAAAACTGAAGTGGAAACAATTAAAAAAAATTGATATTTTGCAATACATTTATGAGTCTGCTGGCCCACATAATATAATAGATCTTATATGAATCAAGCATTTTAAGGACCGTTAAGACCACCACAAAGGTCAACAAAGAGCGAGAGCATTAACCTCGATAATTGAAGACGCTGTGGCTGAAGTCCAAAGACTAGGGGAAGAACAGGGCGGTTACATTGACATGGTATCCACTGAAGGTGGAAATCTCACATTGCTTGCTATTTTCCATTTTAGGCAAACATCTTCACCTCAACAAGTTTGCTGTTTGATGTGTGTCAAAAGTATTATGAGGTTCGCTAGCTCAAAGCTTTTAAACAAGATGGAAGATAATGAAGACACTTATATGCAATGAATTATAAGCAGAGACAAGTCTTGGATTTACCAATATAACCCGGAGAAGAAGGTCCCAACAAAACAATGGGTCAGCTAAGGTCACAGCAGAGATGCCAGATCAGAAAGCTGTGGAAACAGTAATTTTGATAGATTTTCTCGAGGGACACAGGACGATCCTGGGGCTTATCATGAAGACGCTTTAATACATTGAAAAGATCGTTAATGAGAAAAAAGGCTAGGAAATCGTGCCAAAAAATGTTCCCCCATCATGGCCATGTGCCTGCTCATTCTTCAGAGGTAGCAACAGCTGTCATGTGAGAATTACATTGGAAGATTTTGAGAAACAATAGCTTCATAGTTGATATTTTTGTTCAATAAAGCACCTATGATTTTGAAATAGCACTTGCTTTACTTACCCTCTCACTAGCTGAGGGACTCACGGGTGCTGTACCGCTCCTTCCGAGAGTTTAGCATCATCAAGTGCCTTGCTCAACTGCTTTCAACTCCTCTGTAGTGTTTCCTCACCAAGGAAGCTATTTGGAACTCCTCATTCTGACTTTCAGAGATTGATCCTAGGGTCAAGCTTCCAGACCAAAGCCCCATACTTCTCTCCAACACACATAGCAACCAGTGGGCTTATTCACCTGGACCTTTACATGTGTCCATGCTTTCACCACCTCCATTGTAGCTCCCTTTTCCACCCTCGTCCCAGGTCACAACCTATCTCCTCTATTCTGCCTATAGGCGTTTTCCCTCCTCCTCCTCCTCCTCCTCTTCTTCCTCCTCCTCCTCCTTCTTTTAGCTGTTTGTCCATTCTTTTAACCCTTATTGATCATGGGTTTGGCACATATCTTAATCTGTCTGATATTATGTACAAGTATTTCCTGTCAACATATCATCCAAAAACATTAGGTTAAAACATTACAAGGAAACAAGTTAGATCTTATATATCACTGTATGCTTTATAGTATTTACTGCTTTACAAGTAAGAAATCTCAGTGAGCATTCTTTTTTTAAGGT
>NW_022103920.1:29133343-29135335 GCF_000313985.2 Echinops telfairi
GCAGTTTTGTTTAGGCTTTAATAATAAAGTGTGAAAGGCATGGATTATGTGTGACATGAGATCACTGTTTATATCGTTGGCTATGAGCGTGCAAGTACAGCTGAAAACTTAGACATTTTGTGAAAATCAAAAGGCTGCTCTTTTGTAATTGTAGTGTTGCTTCATGCAATATCAGTTGAGTGGTGCTGATTTCCCGATTGCTTGATTATGGGAGGAGCTCTTGATGTCATCGTTCTTGGCAGCTTTCTCCAGACGGCAGGTGAGATCCACGACGGACACATTGTGAGTGGGAACACAGAAGGCCATGGCAGTCAGTTTCCCGTTCAGCTCTGGGATAACCTTGCCCACAGCCTTGGCAGTGCCAGAGTTTCCCAGAGGGGCCATCCACAGTCTTCTGGGTGGCAGTGATGGCATGGACTGTGGTCATGAGTCCTTCCACGATGCCAAATTGTCATGGATGACCTTGGCCAGGGGGGGCTAAGCAGTTGGTGGTGCAGGAGGCATTGCTGACAATCTTGAGGGAGTTGTCATACTTCTCGTGATTCACGCCCATCACAACCATGGGGGTATCAGCGGAAGGGGCAGAGATGATCATCCTTTTGGCACTGCCCTTTAAGTGAGCCCCAGCCTTCTTTATGGTGGCGAAGACACCAATGGACTCCAGGACATAATCAGCACTAGCCTCACCCCACTTGATGTTGGCAGGATCTCACTCCTGGAAGATGGAGATGGCCTTCCCATTGACGTTAAGCTTCCCATTCTCAGCCCTGACAGTGCCATTGAACTTGCCATGGGTGGAATCATACTGGAACATGTAGACCTTGTAGTTCAGATCAATGAAGGGGTCATTGATGGCAACAATTTCCACTTTGCCAGAATTGAAAGTAGCCCTGGTGACCAGGCGCCCAATGTGGCCAAATCCGTGCACTCCGACCTTCACCATCATGTTTCCGGGATGCGGCTGGGACTGCACGGGAATGGGAGAGGTGGCTGCTTGTCACACAAGGAGGAGCAGAGAGCCTCTTTTTAAAGTTTTATCGGCACTTAGTCCACATATCACACAAATCAATAGCTCAATCAAATTAAGAAGTTGTACAATTTTAGAACATTTCCCCCCACTGTTAAATCACTTTTTAAATGAGTTGTGTAATCACCATCAGTTCTAGTGCTCACTCCCCCCTCCCCACATACATCAACTCCTATATGCCCTATATACCCTTGCTTCAGTTCTTATCTCTATGCATATTCTCCTTCTGTGCTACACAAACTGGAAAACCAAGCAGAAACAAAATAAAGTGGTAAGGATAAAATCATAATAATACAAAGACAAAAATAGTGAGTAAGAAAGAAAAGACCACCCTGAATATTTAAAAGGCCAGGGAAGAAATTTTTGTCGTGGAACAAGCAAGAAATACTTGCACCTAGAAGAATTTCAGATTGGGTCAAGAGGGTGGTCAACTGACAAGTATCATGTTGGATCCCGTATAATCACAATTATAATGATCCCTATCTGACAGTAAAGCTGTTTGGGACACTTGCCTATGGCTAGGGGGATATGCCAGCAGCTTAATCTGACTAGATACTCTCTAGCTAGATTTTGGGCCCCCACTGTCCTCCTTAGCCTTCTGAAAATTGGTGTTCTCAATTTAGGTTCTCATGCTTTTCCTTTGTCATATTTGAATTTTATTATTGTTATCTTTGGATCACACAAGCTGGTGTGCTTCTTCTGTGTGGACTTAGTTGGCCCCTTGCTTTGATAGCTGCTTGATTGAATACAAGACTTTAAGACCCCAGACACTATTCTGATTGATAGCTGGGCATCATCTGCTTTCTTCACCACACTTTCCTGTAGCACCCTTATCTTCAATGACCATTTCATGAAGGGGATTATTGAGCAGGGCCATGTTATCAGAACTAACTATTCTTGGATTGGAACAGGAATTCAGTGGGGGCCTAGAATCCATCTGCTTGTCCCTGGGATATGCATGACTC
>NW_022103920.1:29135927-29138524 GCF_000313985.2 Echinops telfairi
AAGGATGCAGGCACCTTTGAGGTGGCCTCAGTTCATCCTGCCAGGCCTCTATGTTAAGTTCTTCTGGTGTAGCCAGCCCCTGGGTTTCGCCATGCTGCCCTCAAGGTCAGCATCCAAGGTCTTCATGGTGTTGAGTGCATGGCAGGTTTCCCTGAGGATTGGGTAGAAACATATTCATAGTGTCTACCCAGGACCTTAAAATCTGGATCATTGCCCCCCTAGGTTACCTACAGTCAGCGTTTAGCATCCCTTCCCAGTGTGAGGTTACTTCTCCCCAGTCACCTGCTATACTTACTAATAGAGCTTCCAGCGTCTCCTCTGAACTGTAGATGCTCCCCTCCCTGGGTCTTGGCTTCATTTGCTGGCACGGTTCTCTGTCCCTTCCTGTGGAAGTGTCCGTTGATTTGTCCCCGCCTTGTTTGTGTTGTAGCTCCTCAAGTAGATGGTCTCCTTCCCTCTCCCGGCTCTTGAAGGAGTGACCCCCAGACAATGTGAGGTCTCCTCCTTCAGGATGGCTCTTGTGAGGTCTGTAAAAGAGAGGAATTGCTCTCTAAGATTGGTTTAATTGGTGTTTCTTCTTATCACCATGGATCATACAATACTTGTCCTTCTGTGATTGACCTGCTTCGCTCAGCATAATGGTTTCCAGGTCCTTCCGTGTCATGTGGTGGTTCCTGCTTTCACCACTGTTTTTCAGGGATGTTTTTATTATGTGTAGGTCCCATAGTTTCTTTATCCATGCTTCCCCTGTTGAGTATTGGGACTGCTTCTAGTTTCTTGCTAGTGTGAACTGTGCTGCTATGAAGTGCATGGGAGTGCACACTTCCACTTGTGTTGTCTCTCTAAATTTCTCAGGGTGTATGCCTAACAGTGGTATTGCTGGATCATTGGGGGTTTCAATTCCCAGTTGCTTTAAGTATCACTATATCGTTTTCTGCAGTGGTTTTATGTATTTACAGGTTCACCAACAGTGTATATGAGTTCCAATCTCTCCACATCCTCTCCAGGATCTGTTGTTTCTCATTTTCTTTTCTTTTTTCTAAATTTGGGCTAGCATTGTGAGTGTAAAGTGGTATCTCATTGTGGTTTTAATGTCTAATGGTCATGAGCAGTTTTCATGTGTTAGCCATTTGTACTTCATTTTGGGGGAATTGTCTGTCCATATCTTTTCCCCATTTCCTAATTAGTTCTTTTATTATTTTCTTATTGAGCTATTGTAGAGTTCTGGGTATTTTAGTAGTTAGTGCTCTGTCCTATGTGTGGCCAATAATTTTTTTTTCTCTCCAATTTGTGGGCTCTTGTTTCCCTCTCCTGATGAAGTCCTTTGATATGCATGAGCAATGTAATTTCAGCATGTCCCAATCATCTACCTTGTCTTCATTGGTATGTTAGTTTCAGGTTTATGTGTTGTTCTTTTTAACCACAGTCCTTCATTGATTATTTTTTGTGGAAGTGGTCTTGTATTTGTGAATTCTTTTAGTTTCTCCTTGTCTTGGAATACTTATATTTCACCATCATATTTGATTGATAATTTTGCTGGATCCAGGAGTCTAGGTTGACAATTTTTCCCCTCTAGTACTCTGTATATGTCACTCCATTGTCTTCTTGCCTGCATGGTTTCTGCTAAGAAATCTGAGGTTATTCTAATTGCTGACCCTTTGTATGTAATTGATGCTTTTTCTCTGACTGCTCTTAGAAATTTTTTCCTTGTTATTGATGTTAGACATCTCAATTACAATATGCCAGGGGGTTTTCCTTTGGGATTGCTCCTGGCCGGGGGTCTTTCAACTTCCTGAATAAAAATTGTCTTTTCCTCCTTCAGACATTGAGGAAAGTTTTCTTGCAGGAGCTGTTGGACTATTCTCTGTGTGGATTTGTTTGCTTCTTCTTCTTGTGTAATCCCTATAGACACAGGTTGTTCCTCTTAATTGTGTCCCACATTGTTCTCAAGCTTTTTCGGTCTCTTTTGCATTTTTTTGGTTATTTGTGCTTTTAGGTCAGAATCTATAGATTTGTCTGGTAGCTACCTATTTCGGGTTTCTGTCTCTTTAGTTCTGTTTCTCTGTTCTTTTATAGCCTCACTTGTTCCCATGATGGGTTGTTTAATTCTGCCATTGTGTTGATTTTTGTGTTTCTGTTTGGAGTCTCTCCAATGAGGTTACTAGCTTTTCTATTGTTTCACTCTTTCTCTCAGACTCTTCCTTCAACTGTTGCATGAGAGCAATCATCATTCTTTTCTATTGTTTTTCTGGTAAATCCATAGCCTGGTCCATTTCATTTCAGGCATTACATTTAAGTCTGGTTGGTAATCGGTTATTTGTTTCTGTTTCTCTTTGTTGTTGTGCACCAATGTCTTCCATTGTTTCCTTGACATCTTGGAGTCGCTATTAGGGGTGTTAGGTAGGTGGTGTTATGTGGGAGTGGTTAACTCTGTTAGGTGGTGCAGTAGAGGGGTGATGGATAGTGTGTTAGTCTGCGTACTTTAGAGAAATAAATCCACAGAAACTCATATGTATAAGAAAGCGTTTTAGATAAAAAATGCACATTAAGAAAACATCCCAACCCAGTGCTGACCAAGCCCACAAGTCCAACATTAA
>NW_022103920.1:29139646-29142587 GCF_000313985.2 Echinops telfairi
GAGCTTAGTCTCTGTTGTGGGTGTTAACTTCTGGATAGATAATATGTCAGGGGACTAGAAAACAAGTTAAATTGGGAGGAAAAAGTAAAGTGTTATATATTATGTATATATTATAATAAAGTGTTATATTATATATATATTATAATAAAAGATATATAATTTCCCCCTGGGGGGTGTCCACAGGGGTTCTTCTGGTCTGCGCAGAGAGCCAAAGCAATTTATCCCTCTATAGCACCTCCCTCCCAGCTAGCTCTTGGATTTGCAGACCCAGGAGTCTGCCCTCAGACTGCCAAGTGCTTTGGGGAAATGACCATGGGGGTTCTGATTGGCCAATGTTGCTGCTCTCTAATTTTGGTAAATCTGTGTCTACTTATCTTTATGTTAAAAGTCCTGTGGTCTGGGAGTGATAGCCCTTTCAGTGGCTCCTTGTGCTAGTCTCTGCAGAGTCCCTCCTGTGGGTGCTGCTCGCTTGCTATATTCCCAGGAGCCCTCCAACATTTAACTCTGTTTCTAGAGATACTCGGGCAGCTGCTGGTCCAACAGCCATCGGAAACACCCAGGCAATCGCCAAGCCTGGCAACAAAATGCCTGGTCAGCCTCCACCTGCTGGCCTCCTCCTGCCTTCTAGCCTTCTCCCATCTGCTTTTGTCTGGCCTCCTCCCACCTCTGCATATCTTATAGAAATGCAAATAAAAACAAAACCATAAACATATACATATAAAAATACATTTTGGGGGGAGTGGCAAACTCTGTGATAGATATGTATACATTATAATATATAGATATGATGTCAGTTGCCAATTATGACTCATCAGTACTAAATGTGACAAAGTATAACTATCCCATAGAGTTTCCTAAACTGTAATTTTTATAAAAGCAAATTATCAGGCCCTTCTCACCTAGAACCACTGGGTGCTTTTGACTGCCTGTCTTTTGGTTAGCAGCTGAGCACTTAACCATTGTTGCACTAACGATTCTTAGTATACATAAAATATACATAACAAACAAACTTATTGCCATCAAATCAATGCTGACTGACAGCAACCTATGGGAGAGGGTAGAACTGCCCCCGTGAGTTTCATAGACAGTAATTCTTTATGGGAAATAGAAAGCCCTCTGTCTCCTGCACAATATAGATTGTGCATATAATACATATTACATTTTGTTTACATCATTATTTTTAAGATCACCTAAGAATGTTGGCAAATTGTCGATGCTAATGAAAATATAGCACCCTGCAGTTGAGGAATGTTTCCAATGTGACTTCACAGTTAATGTGAGGGGAAAATGAAGTTTTCCTGAAACATGAATTCAAAATTCCACAGGGTCTTGCCAGGCAGGGCCAGGCCTCAGTCCAGCTGCAGAAGTTGTGTGAGAGCCAGGTCCTGAGTTAGAGGAGATAAGAGTAACATGACAGCCAAACAAGTCCGTTCGAAAAAGAAGAGGCTTTTAAAGGAAACGTGTCAGGTGTTCAAGAAACTGCATTCATTGTCAGAAGGAAAATTGGCAGTCAGGTGGAAATTGATGTCTAAGTTTGCATGCTGTTATGAAGACTACATGGAAAGACATCGATCAAAACATAGAAGGGACAGTCAGAAAGTTGAGTCCTTTTTTTAAAATTAAATTTTGTATGTGGAAATAGCAGTACTTTCATTTCTCACATTTGTGTGGATAACATTTTTTTTTCTTGCCAGCATAAGACTAGAAAGACTTGGTGGTCCTAGAAATAATGTTAAGGAGAAGATTAGATAAATTTAAGTTAAAATAAAATAGATAGGGATGAAGAGAGTATCCTAGCCATAGTTTCCCGTTGCTTACCTGGGAAGCTTCAAAACTTTCCAAGAGAAAATCAATCTTGGTTCTCAGTGTTGATCTTTCCATAGATCAAGGGAGAATATTTATTTGCTTCTTCTGTTATGATGGATTCAGGGAAACACTTTCGATAAAATGGAATGTTTTTATGGATTCAGAAAGCTTGCTGAAAATATCATTGATTCCTAGTTGGTTTGTACAATCTCTAGTACACTATTGCTTTCCACTTGGTAGGAGTGTCCGAAGAATAGCCTGTGGATGACCACATGGTCATCACCACCCATCAATCAAAGGAAGCTTCTTCGGGGCTCAGAGTGGGGAATAACATGGGCGAGGGAGTGAGCCAATTGCCTGATCAGAAAGCGTGTTTTGAGGCACGCTCAGCCCTCCTGCTGGACTCATCTAGACAGCCTTGATGCAGCGCCAAGTTCTTTGAGTTGTTGAGCTGTTGCTTTTAGTGTTTGGATAAATGGTTATTTTTGATTAGTAGCTTAAAGTTAGCATCAAGCATTATAGTCTATCTAATCTCATTTTGGACCTTCAAATCATGTATTTCAGGAAAATGGGTGAGGTTATCTGCTCTTAGAAAGATTTACCATCTTGGAAACTCTATGGCGCAGTTTGCTCTATATTATAGGGGCACTGGGAGTCTGAACCCACTGGGGGTGGGTTTGGGTTGGTTATCATGTATTTGATACTATGATCCTGTTTGCAGTTGATGTGTCTTCTGGAGTCTTTAAATTCTCTCTTGGTACTGTTCCAATTGCCTGAGCATCCTCTGTCCTAGTCTGAGTTGGTGTGTTTCTGCTAACAGGACACCTGGCTACTAGATTTGAATCATTCAGCAAATATTTATTAAGCCACTGCAACAAGCCAGATGCTGCTGGTTGCTAAGAATGCAGAATTAAATAACATTGTCCCTCCCCATGAGTTAACCACCGACCAGTGGTGTGGAAACGGCAATCTATTTCCTACAATCTATTGATAAGTAGGAAAATATACCAATGAATTGCAGTAGCAAAGAAAGAGAAAAAGACACACCCTAAAAATAACCAAAACAGAATGGCATTATAAATCAATGCTTAATGTTTCTGAGTTGGTTTTAAAGCCTAAAAATAAAAAAAAATTT
>NW_022103920.1:29143176-29145217 GCF_000313985.2 Echinops telfairi
AATATTGAAAATACCAGGGACTGTCAAAAGAACAAAGCAATCTGAGTCAGACAAGTACAGCCTGAATACTTGTAGAACAAGGATAATGAGACTTCATCACAAATACCTTGCACATGTTGCCAGGAGAGACCAGTCCCTGGAAAAGGACAGGAAGTTTGGTGGAGGGGCAGCAAAAAAGAGGAAGGCCCTGGACAAGATAAATGGACCCAGTGGCTGCAAAAATGGGTTCTAACATTTCGGGAGGCTTGTGAGGATGACTGATGGTGCAGCACTACTGAGCAGTGTTTTATTCTGCTGTACAATCAATCCCTGTGCGTCAGAACCAAATCACTGGCACCAAACAAAAACAACTCTCAAGAACTTTTTGAAACCCCCATGTGCACCACATGGCAGTATGTGTGTGTGTATGTGGGTGCGGGTGTGGGTGTGGCTGTTAGGTACTGTTGGGACCCTACAGGCTTCCTTTCTTTAGTCTCTTGAATAGGAACAGCATAATTTTTTTTCCTCCCAATAGTTTAGGAAATAATCTTGTGTTATTTTATACAGTCTCTTCCCAAGCACTCTCCAGGAATGTTCTCAAAGGTTATCTCTGACATCCTTTCTAAGTCTACTCTCTCTGATTGTGGTAGCTACACAATCTGTTGTCAATTTGAGACTAAAGAGTGAATGAGTGGAGTTTAGCCTGTCAATCAGGTCACAGCTTGATGACCTCATTTGGAGGCGCTAAGGAGAGAAATAGCTCCCTGGAGGCTGGACACAGACTCACTCCCTGCAAGACATGCTTGCTGACAAGACACATGGAGCTACGCCAGAGCCCTGGAGCTGAAGGATCCATGTGGAGACCCCTGCCAGCGCTGAGAAGCCTCTACTGCCACTGGATCCACAAGACTTTCCACCCACTGGCCTGTGATCTTCCTGCATTTGGTGTCATAGCATTTGTTTCCTGAGTCTGAAGACGAATTTATAAATTGGTATTGGACATATGGGTTAATATCGGATTTATGGACTTGATCTGGACTGGACTGGGTTGTTTTCTCAATATTCATTTGCTCTTGTATATAAGCCTCTTGCTTATACACATATGAGTGTCTCTATGAATTTGTTTCTCTAGTCTATCCGGACTAACATCCTGATAAAATTGGACTTTTAATCACTTTTTCAAAGACATGGTGCTTTTTCTTAGGAAAAACTCTTCAATTACTGGGCCCTTAAGGAGGTAGCCTAATTATCACATGAATCATGACAGCAACTGCTTGTGCCAAGAGTGGAAAACTGACTCAAAGTGGGCCAATTGGAGATCAAGGCATGCCTATGTCAGATAATAATAGTGAGGAGTTTAAAGCAAAATTACATGAAAACTGAAACTGTAAGGGATTAGGAGAGGCATGGTGAAGACCATGATGGAGAGTTCTGGTCCTCAGAGGGTTGACAGAGAGAGAAAGCAACAGGAACACATTTGAGTAAGCTGAAGTATGGTTTCAATTGACATACTTTCATTGACATCATAAATCTGAGGTCAAAAAAAATCAGGAGAAAATGAAATTTAAGTCAAATAATTATCACAGGAGATTTCTGCTTATACTATTTATATTTATTCAACATCATCATATTTCAGAGTACTAAAATAAATTCAAATTTCATTGATTAGCCAGGAGAATGTTCTCAATATATATAAAATCTGATGCTAGAGAAATTGAAAATTATTCCAGGTGGTTCTATTTACTGACTAACATAAATTGGGCAAGGTATTCAACATCTCTAAGCCTCAATTTCTTCATATGCACAATAGGAATAACAATATAATCTCTCAGTTTTTGCTGGAATTAAGTGTTGTATAGCTGCCACCAAGTCCATGTCAGCTCACGGCAGTCCCGTGTGTGCAGAGCACACGTACTCCATAGGGATTTTCACGACTAGGACCTTCCAGAAGCAAATGTCCAGGCCTGGATGCTGAGGTGCCTGTGGGAGGGTTTTAAGAATGTGTGTCATCAAGATTACTATATGTAAATGAGATATATGCAGGAGTAGCTCCCCACCAAAA
>NW_022103920.1:29146204-29148740 GCF_000313985.2 Echinops telfairi
AACAAAGTTTCTTTTATGAAAAAATTCACTGTGACCAGAGAGAACCTTCCCAGGTGACTCCACTGGGTGCACTAATTCAGAGCAAGTTGCTTAAAGCTTGCCTAATGGGAAAAATGCAAACTATGCAAGCTCTGCCCAGCTGAGATTTTTCTGGTTACATGAGTGGCACCCCCTCATATGTAAAGAGTATTTCAGTGCCCAGTGTTTGCCAAAATACACTCATAATTATTGATAGTGGCATGATCACAGCATCATGTTTACAAGCACTTCCACTTCCATCACCATATCCTCACACTTTTCCTGACTCTTTACACATCCGTCTTTCAATCACCTATAGCTGATGACAGATAATTGGGTCATTCTCTTCCATAATAGTCACACTCCAAAATGACCTCTTTTGCATCATTTCATCTGGTCTCATACTCCACCCATCAAACCTGTTTTGTTGTTAGGTGCCATCAAGTCAGTTCAACTCCTAGTGACTAAACCACACACTACCCAGTCCTGCGTCCTATTTGAAATCCTTCTCAGCTGAGCCCATTGTGACGCCAATCGTTTCATTGAGAGTCTTTCTCTTTTTCACTGACCTTTAACTTGACCTAATAGCATCTCCAATGAGATGAAGTCTGTCTGTCAATCCTCACTTTTAAGAAACATTCTGATTGTCCTTTTTCCCAAAAAAGAGTTGTGTGTTCTGCTGGAAATTCATTCAATACTCTTCACCAACACCATCATTTAAAAGCATCAAACCTTCTTTAGACTTACTGATTCATTGTTCAGCTCTCACATATATAGTGACACATTATGTTTTAACACTTTAAAGAAGTCTTTTGTAGCAGATTTGCCCAGTGCAACGTGTTGTTTAATTTCTTGACTGCTGCTTCCATGGGTGTTGATTGTGTATCCCAGCAAAATGAAATCCGTAATAAGCACAGTCTTCTTTTGAATCATGATGTTGTTCACTTGTCAGTTTATATGTCCCACTCAAAAGGCTACTTTTGAGACCTCAGTGAGAACTTAGAAAGACAGCAATATAATTTAAATAATTCACATTAAAGCTAGAGTAACTCAACTCTGGCCTTTAGAAAATAATTGTTAAATAAGTCTCAAACTGGAAGACCTTCAGAAAATGTCAACAAAGATGGGATGTTTGGGGAAGATTTTAAGGAGACAGAAAAATACCAGAAAAGATTGAATCTGTATAGTATTTATAAGAAGTTAATTTTATATAGTAATGCTAGATTTGTAACATCTTTGAGGAACATAATGTTCTGAACCAATATATTTAACAATTTCTTAAATTTATGATTTCAGCTCAATAGCTGAAAAAATAAAGTGAATATTTTCTCAAAATTGTATAAATGTCTTGGAGGAGGTATTTAATAGAGTAGAATGAACCCAGAATCAAATCCAAATCCAGACATTTGCTATGTGGCCTTCAGCAAGTCACTTAAGTATATGCCATGAACTGAATTGCATCTTCCAAAAGTATGTGTCCACTTGGTTGGGAATTATTTTCAGTGGTTTGGCTGTTACATAATGCCACTAAATGACCAAGTTACATAATGATATACTTTAGCATTTATGAAATGATGAAATTATTCTTATGATGTGATCTGATGTCATTGACCTTTTATAAGTTTATTAGGGTGGGATGCCATCCCTTACTCAGTTTATGATGCTGATCTAATATAAGGGGATCACCCACAAGGGAGCAACTTTTCTTCTGCAAGGACTTTACTTCTTTGGTAAAAATTATTTTCTTTAAGTTGTTGAGCTAATAGGCCTCCTCTTTAGGATGAGTAGGCTTTATGGGAAGCATCTTAATGGACCAGGTCACATTTCAGGAAATGTCTCACAATCAGGGCAGAATGACAGATGTAATAATGAAACATACCCAGAGAGATAATACCAAACCAAACTGCCAGCCATTGACTCGTAGCAACTCTCCATGGGTTTCTGAGATTGTAACTCTTTATGGGAGTAGAAAGCCCCATCTTTCTCCTGCCAAGCAGCTAGTAGTTTTGAACTGTCGACCTTTTGGTTCTCAGCTGAAAGCGTAACCACTACACCACCATGTCCAACATGTGACAACAGGAAAGTGATTAAACAACATGTTCATTGGATAAAGATGGTGAAACCATCATGATTTGATGTTAAAGGTGAAATCATTTTAAGTACAGTTTTTAAGTATTCCATGGATGAAATTGTATAAAACTAAAAAAATTACATTTTAAAATTGCAACAATAAAAATAATGAGAAATATAATGATTTCAAATTAAAGTAGAAAAAATTTACACCATACAACTCAACAGGAAAGCCTAATTATAATACCAATTAAGGAAGGAACAGTATTAATCATTAAGGCAAAATAGTACACATTGCATATGATTAGCCTAGAGTGTGATGTTGGTGCTATTATCTGAAATATAGACAGAGGAATTACATTGCTTTAAGGCACATGCACCTCTTTGGGCTACAGTGAGAATGTCAAGGACCATTCTATTTGTTAGTACTGCTTTTCTTATCATTCCT
>NW_022103920.1:29149100-29150636 GCF_000313985.2 Echinops telfairi
TAGAGACTAGCCAGCCACTAGATAGCAAGTATCATAGCCATTGCGTAGTGAACCTATCAGTAGCTTGTAATATTATAGCTGATGTAGATTCAGACCTTCCAGTCAATCCATCGTTCCATGGATGGCTGGGTTATCCATATAGATGCCCTTAGAATCTCAGACTTAGATGGTATGCAGCAGGGGGTGGGGTATCAATCTGACTTAGCCTCCCTGTTTGCAGAGTTAACCAGATGAATCCATCTCACAATTGTTGCTATGGATCTACAGTACAAAGAGTAGTGTTTGTTGTTTTGGAAGATTCTTTAGCTAGTTCTTCTTCGTTGGTTTTATTCAGTAAAACACAGATTGTGTTAAGATTAAAGGTCAAGGTATGGCCTGAATTTTATTCAGATAAAAAAAGGGTCATTTATTAATGGAAAGATCTAGTAATAGTGATTTCCTTTAGTAATGAATTATTTCTCCATTTTTTCTTGTGTCCATAGATCAGGAAAAATTCAGTCCTATGCCTATCATGAAGAGACCCAGCCGGGAAGGTTGGACTTCACTGGAGGAGAGCACATATTCAACAGTTGAATGGTGAGCAAAGGCATCGGACTCATCTAGGAAAATATTCATAGAGGTAGGGCAACCACAAAAATAACAGCAACGGAAAGATAAAGGTACATTTTCAAGTGCATGTAGATTAGCCACCTGTCTCAGAAATGGTCTGCTTCTGGCCAAACTAAAACAAATCCAAATCCATTGCTACCGATTCTAACTCTTCCTGTCCATGTATACAATATAGTAGAACTGCCCTGTAAATTTCCCCAGTCTGGAACCATGATACCCAAACTTCAGTATCTTTTTCCTGCCGAGTGACTGATTGGGGCTTGGTTAGCAGCGGAGTGCTTAACCACTGAGTCACTGGGTTTCCTTCTTCTAAAGGTGTGTTTAAATATAACCTTCCATTCCCTGTAAGTGGACTAGTCCAACGAGGAGTCTGAGTCCCTTTTAACTGGGACATATTAATCTAAAGTTTTTCTTTAAAATACTTTACTGGGAACTCTTACATCTCTTATCACAATCCGTACATTCCCCCAGTGTGTCAAGCACCTTTGCACACATGCCACCATCATCATTTTTAAAGCATTCTCTTCCCACTTGAGCCCCTGATAGCCACTCTCCATTTCTTGGCCCGCCCTCCCTCACAAACCCTTGATAAGTTATAGATTATTTTTTCCATATCTTACATCTGTTGCCCCTCACCCATTTGCCATTATTTGTCCTGTTCTTTTCATCTCCAAATTATTTATCCTGCCTATCTTATGTAGATAGACATGCAGATACATTAATAAGTGCAAAAACCAGCAAAGCCAAATAAAACAACAAAGGAAGTCAAAACAATAACAACAGCAAAAAACAAACACAAAAATAACAGGAACATAAAGAAAGCCACTGGCAAAAATGGAAAAGTCTATAAATAGTTTAAGGTCTGTTTGTTGGCCTTTACAAGTGTCTTCCAGTCGAGCCTGATGGGGTGCCACACTCTGTCTCCCA
>NW_022103920.1:29152239-29158485 GCF_000313985.2 Echinops telfairi
CAATTCAGGGGCAGGAGCTCAGTAGCAGCCTTCCTCTTTCCATGTCTTCAGTTTGTGTGTTTGAGCCCACTGTTGCGGTTTAGAAGTTATTCTAAAGCTAATTCATGAAGGTGGGGGCTTTCAGTCGTAATAGGTTTGCTACTAAAACTCCTTTTTGTTGTTGTTTTAAACATTTCCAAAAGAGATGAAAACTCCATGTCGTTTCCAGGATATATAGATGTACTGTTTGTAAAAACGTGAACAGGATTTCCTGAAGCAACTGTACGACTTGTAGTGAGGGCGAGTCATTTGACTCGTTGGCGCAAGTGGCTTCAGGCAGAGCTTGACTTTGGCACTTCAGCTGACTGACTGGGGTCTGCCCGTATCGAGGCCGTCAAGCTGCACAGTGAGGACCAGCAGCATTTGGTTTCAGGTTGGAACTGTCCACAAGCAAGACTAGATCAGGATGAAAGGGATCTCCTCTAGGTCTGCATGCTTAATGATTACTCAGTCGAGTCTAAGCAATCAAGTGTAGGGTGGTCATTCTCCTTAGTGCCAAAAAGAAGACCACTGAGTTTCATCGGCTTCATTAAGTAGAGCTTACTGTTAGATGCAGCCAGGAGGAGAATTTCACAGCAGATGGGGCTGATGGCACAAAGATGCTGTGTCAGAGCAAAAGTAAATAAGGCATCCACCACGGGGGTGGTGGTGGTGGGGGGTGCCAGTCCTATGGGGATGGTGACGGAGGAATGTGAAGTGGAGATGGGTCAGTCAAAAAGGAATGGTACTAGGGTTCCGGTTCACAGGGACATGTGCCGATCCAAACAAAACATGCCAAGACACATCTCCGTCCTCTGGGAACAGCAGGAGACCAGTGCTCTCAGCAATCCACGCGTCCCGTCCCGGTGTGTGAGGCTGCCCTCAACAAAAGAAAAAGCAAAGACTGGGTCAAGAGGGGCTTCCAAGTGGATCTCGCGGTTCCAGTAGATTCAAGGCCCAGAGATCAGCTCAGAAGATTATGGCCACTATTTTTTAGGATCCCAAAGGGTTATCTTGATAGACGGGTGGTTTGAGCTCACCAGCTGCTCTGTGTGAGAAAGATGTGGTGATTAGTTTCCATAAAGATTACAGAGTAGGACACTCTATGGGACAATTCTAAGTCCAGAAAAACTTGCCTCCTTGAATCAAGAGAACATAGATATCTTTCAAATACCATGGGACATTTTTTTAAACGTTGACAGTCATCTTTAAAGGCAGCAGAGAAAAGCTCAATTGCAAAAGGTAAAATTTATATGGCTTCTATTTCTTCCCTCAAAGTGAGGTTTAATTAGGTGACTGTTTTTAAGGAAGGAAAGCAGTGGACACGCTCTTGACATCTTTGCTAAAGTTAAATGGTAGAAAACTTTTAGGTGCTAGATAGCAGTCTTGAAATACAGTTTTGAAAAGCACATTCTTAAAAATAGGAAATAAATTCTGAAGGAAAAAATGTATTTTCCTGTTAGGGGATGTCCAGTTGGCTTGACTCCTAACCACCCTGTGTGTCCCACAGAGTGAAACGCCATCCAGTCCTGCACCATCTTCACACGTATTGTTATGTTGAGCCCATTGCTGCACCCCCGTGCCAGCTCCTCTCCTTGAGGGTCTTCCTCTCGTTCACTTTCTTCTTCACCAAGCATGATGTCCTTCTCAAGGGCAAGCTCTTTCCCAGGAACATGGCCCACATTTGTGAGATGAAGTCTTACCATTGTGGCCTCCAAGGAGAAATCTGGCTATACTTCTCGTTTGTTCTTTTGGCAGTTTTTCAATGTTCTTGGCTAGCATCATAATTCAAATACACTGGTTCTTCTGTGGTCTCCTTATTCAATGTCCAACTTTCACATGTATAAAAATGTAATCTAAACGAAATATAAGGAGACTTTGTGAGTCCGTGATATGTTGAGAAGATTAAAGGTAAATGAGTCGAAGCTCTCTTGAATGGGTTATGATCCTCATCCTCGGGGTGTCATATAAAGCAAGTTTATTCTTCTCCTACTGTCCTTTCAAACTAAATTAGGCCCCTCCATCACAGAATAATTATGATTCCACATTTAACGGGCCAAGTGCAATGAAATAATCAGAACCCTCCAATGTTATTTAGGCTACATTTCCTCCCTTTCTCTGGATGTTGAGTAGCAGGGCTGGAGCACCGTACACAGCCTGTTTGTCAGCATTTCTTGGCCTTTCCAGATAAAGAGCATAATCTTTTCAAGGGAACCACTGGAGTCATAGAAAACTCTCACCCCACACTGAGGATTGTGTAGCCAAGCCCAGTTCTCCTAACGCCATTTACTGAAGAAACTTAAATACTTCTGGTTAGATCTTTAGGCAACATTAGCTACCATTTCCTTTGGGGGAACAGGATACAAGGGACAGTCTGGCAGTGATTCAAAGTCTCCTTCAGCAGATGGAGGTGGTAGGGAAACACCTTCTCATAGCAGGGGGGCTGTGGGTGGGGTGGGGAGACAAGAGGGGATTTAACAACTTCTCCAGCCTCTCTATACACATTTGGTGTTTTGACTTAATGGGAGGGTATACAAATGAGCTGTCTGCTAAGACCTGAACATTGCTTTCTGTATCCCCCAAAGGTGGAAGACCGCTAGGGGACCGTCCATGTTTTAACAAACTCACTTTGTTAAGAAAAGGAAGGCACAGTAACACATATAAAAGGAGGCAGGTGGAGAGGAATCAAAGTGAATCACAAACGCTGAAGTTTACAAGCACCATAGAAAAACAAACTCGGATTAGCTGTCCTCTCCTGGCTTCTGACCCCCAGGGTCCGACAGGATAGGGGAGAACTGCCCCTGTGGGTTTTGAGACTGTAACCCTTTATGGGAGCACTGATAGCCCCCCAAAGTTAATAACATTTAAATTACAACTATCACGATATAATTTCTATCTATAACTAACTACACATTAAAAGAATAGCATTTTTATTAACTCCTTAACTTACCTCTAAAATGCCTTTTTACTCGTGACTTTTGGCCGAACACTCTGGCCTCTTTTTCATATGCCAGCGATTTATAAATGCTATCTTTGATGGATATATTTGGAAGGTATTTCAATTTTTTCTCTCATGGAGAATCAAAGTGATTTTCATTATTGATAGTTTTATCAATTTCCTTTTCCTGTTATGCCTTCTCACGAGTGCTGCTCATACAGTGTTAGGATTCATATCAAATTTTAGGATACCAATGTCATCAATTTCCTTTCATATGTGAGCTATAATATTTCAGGGAGCTTCATGCTTTCTGGTAGAGTGACTAATAGTAAATTTTATTGTTGAAGACATTGGGAGGGACCTGATTCCTAATTTTCATTAATTTGTAATAATGTCACAGTGACCTGCTAATATTTGAAGAACTGTTTTGGTTTGGTTTGTTTTTAATGATTTCGGTATTTCTCTTCTAAGTCATCCAGTCTCTCAATTTAGAAGGTAGGTGTACTTTCCATGTACTGTATTGTTCTTAGGGGTTAGGACCTCCATTGACAGAGACTCTATGCGGCGTTGCATAATAACACGTGGGATCTGAATGAGCCGAGCTTGTCACTTAAAAGAAGGAATCAGATTCGGTAGCCTATTGGCAGAGAATGAATATCCCATCTTTCAAAATCTGTGCAATTTATAAGACATTGGAGAGGTCACAGTCTCTGCCAAAGATGTAATTAACCTAGAACCAATAATAAAGGCATAGAGTAAGAAGAAAAAACCCAGCCACTCAGAAACTAGTTTCCTCAATATCTGTAGGCATATGCGAGAAACTATAATTATGTAGAAAATGGTATTGAAGAAATTATTACATGCATATAAAGATTTATGGGATGATGTTAAAATTGTAATTAGAGGCAAGTTGAAAATATAAAGTAGCTTTATTATTAAACAGAAATAATAAAAAAATTTAAACAGCACAAATTCTAAAATATGAGGATAAAAGCATATGAGCACATATATAAGGAATGCATACATTTAAAATGAACATATATGAGGGTTGAACTTCATTAACAAGAACAGATAAAAGTAGTCATGATGACTAAGTATAAGAAAAAATAAAAGTTGAACTACCAGCCAGTATAAGTTAGGAAAAAAGAAAAATTGAGTGAACACATGATCAGTGGAACTCATAGTGTCCCTACAGGACAGAGCAGAGCTGCCCCGGTGGGTTTCAGTCTGTTATCTTTCCAGGCATAGAAATCCTGTCTTCCACAAAGCGCAAAGCATAACCACGACACCGCCAGGGCTCCTACGAGTCAGAATGGACCCCATGGCAGTGGTTTTGATATTGGCTGGTGTTACATGCTTTGTCTGTCATAAATCTGAAACTGACTTCATATCACTTCTCTCTATAATTTCAAATGATGACCTCCCTTAAAGCTATGGAACCTGACAAAAGGCATAGCCATCCTTTCACCTGTACCTGCACTTCTCACCTACGTCCAAACACGTGTTCTCTACCTTTCCTTTCCAAGGACCGCTCTAATCGTATGCCTGCAAAAGTAGCATGACAGGGCAAGCTGGCTTCCTCTACATTCACGGGAGGGAGATAATGACTTTCAGCAGCAACAGCAGCCACCCAGGGTTAGTCCAGTGAGCTCACGCATGCCTCCATCCATATGTATTTAACCAATTCTGAGACCCCCGTCCCTCCGACAGCACTCTCCATTCCTCTGCTGGGTTCGGTAATCACTGCACTGGGCCCACAGAGCTCACCGACCAGACTCACAGTTGGAGGATTATTAGGAAAGTAACAGCTTGCAGTTCTGTATCAGAAATGACTCTGCATACAATTCTTCAATCAGACAGCCTCCTCTCAACTGTGCCCACAGGCATGCCCAAACCCTACTGTGCTGGGGAAATATTGACGAAGTTCATTTAACTCCGCTGATAAATCCTGATAGGCATCCCACTTTGCAAAGGCATTTAGCTTTTGATCTCTGTGGTCCAGGAGCCACCCTCCCTCCTCCACCCCCCCACCCCCACTATGTCCCATGCCCATTCTGCTGTCTGTTCTGTCACTTCTCAACATCTCTCATTGGGCCTGATGCCATAGCTCTTTGTCTCCTGGATGAAAGAGGTTAGGTGCAGGGATCTCAGGTCCAAAGCATGTGCTCTCCTTCTGGTTCTTTGTTTTGATGGTAGATAGAGCACTCATTCCACTTCTGTGATGGCTCATTTTAAATCTAGCAGGATACCCCTCTGTTTGAGTTCTGTATGTCTTATTTGCTTGGTCTCATCTCCATAAGGGTGCCATATATCTTACTGACATTATCAATAAGATACACAATCAAGCACCTCACCTTTCTATAGTCCTCCCATTTCTGTAGTCATTTAGTGGAAGTTATGTAGACTATGGCTAAAAAAGCCATAGCATGTAACTCATTGCACCGCAGTGACCCTGCATACATTGAAAGCCACCGCTCCACTTTCTAAGGGTCTCACTAATACAATCCTTTTCTCCCCATTATCAATTTTCCTTCTTTATGTATTTGTTACTGCTAGTTGCCCTTGGTTGGTCTTGACCTATGTACAATCAAACAAAGCACTGCCCACTCATGCACCATCTCAATAATCATTGATATGCTTGTGCCCATTATTGTCATCTTGAGTGCCTTCCAAACTAGGAGGCTCATCAATATCCCGTTGTTATTCATAGAATTTTCATCGGCTCTTGATAGTTCTTTAAATAAGAATGAAAATCAGAAACAATTCTTACTCTTATTTAACTGTAATCTTATTGCCAAGGCAATAAGATAAGAAAAGTAACAAGTTGTATTAGATGATATCAAAGGGACCAGAAGAAATTTCAACATGATTCTACTTTCACTACCACAGAATTATTAGATTATCTGACAATGCTTCCCTAATTTCAGCCAAACCAAAAAATGGAAATTTATGAGATTTGAAAAAGTTCTCATACATAGTTTGTAGAAAAGTGAATTGGTACAATCTTTGTACTGTTTAGAGTGTGTTTCTATCAAAATATAGAAGGCATTTGATAAAAATCAATTGGATAAAATAAGCACAATAATCACACATAATGTATGAGTTTATTGATATGATACACACAATAATTATAAAACTATAGTATTTTTCCTAAGTTTATTCTTCAAAATTTAGATTAGCTTTACAAAAGTTGAAAGTCCTACTATGAATATGTATAAATTCAAAATTCATTTCTTATTTACTTAACTCTTATTGGTTTTGTTCGAGAATCCATGAAATCACATAGCCTT
>NW_022103920.1:29158976-29178425 GCF_000313985.2 Echinops telfairi
AAGAAATCTCCCTTTGAGATGCTCAAGAAATTGTGTATACAAATTTGGTATCAGAGATACTTTGTTATATTGATGGCTTAGTAGTCCTTCCGTAATGCAAATATAACATTGTTTCTGTAAGTTTCGCTTATTTCTATACATTTTTTTTTCATGGGAGAAAAAGAAAGAAATTTGGGATTTTTTTTTCTCCAAGAAATTCCATTTCAGGAAGCCTTTTCAAGTAAAATGTAAAACTATTTCTTACAAACACTTCAAACTCTGAGAAAGATGAAAGCTAAGCCAAGAACAACACTGCCGGGAGTCAGGTTTCTGAACTTGAAGGCAGACTGCGCAAGTGCGCACTGGCCGCCCTAGGGGAGGTCGGTCCAACGTGAGGCCCGGTTGAGTTCACGTGCATCCAGTACTTGCGCAGGGAGCCTCCAGGTGCAGCAGGCGTGGGAGTGTTTTCTCCAAGTGACCGAAGTCTGAACACAGTGGGAAGAAAACTTACTTTTGATCTGGTCTCGAGATCACAGCAAAGCGATTTCACAGCCCCTTTCCCAATACCTAACTACATCGTTAAGAAAAAAAGAAAAACATGTAAGCGTTCATCACAAGTACCGTAACAAAGGCGACAAGTCGTTTTTATATAATTTGTAAAGTAGTGACCTAAGAAAGTAAAGCTTCTTTTTAAAACACCGTGTCACTCTTCTGAACAAAACACACAGTGGTTTCCCATTGTCTTCGGAGTGAAGCCCCAAGTTATCAAGGTCTTCCAGGGCTCCCTAGATCCTGGCGCCACCACCGAGCTCACCTTCTGGTCGCCCACCCCCCTCTCCCTCCCTCACTCTGTTCAGGCACATTGAGGACCTCTCCACACCTCACAAATGCCAATCACATTCTTCTGGGACTTTTGCATTGTTATTCCATTTGCCTAGTAGGTCCTTCCCTGTATCTACAGGGCTCCCTCCTGCATTTCCTTCAGGTCGATGTTACCCTCAGCTCAAATATTCCCTTATCCAAAAGGCCTTTTCTGACCAAACAAACATAACTAAAACAAAGCAAAAGGTGGCTTCCATCTCCCAAGGACCCAATAGGACAGGGCAGCACCGCTCCATAGGGCTATCCCAGCAGAAACTCTTGATGGAAACAGATTGCCACGTCTTTCTCTGTGGAGCTGCTGGTAGGTTTGAACAGCCACCCTTTCAGTTAGCAGGCAAATCCTTAAACCCTGTGCCACTGTGGCTTCTTTAGGGATTCAGTTGTAGATTTTAGGTGCCTTGTGTTGGTGCCGACTCATAAGGACCCCTCTGTATAACAGAAGGAAACACTGCCCAATCCTGTTCCATCCTCGTAATTGTTCTTGTGTTTGAGCCCATAGAGGTAGCCACTGTGCCAATCCGTCTCATCAAAGGTCTTCCTCACTTCCTTGCACCTCCGCTTAACCAAGCATAATGCCCTCCTCCAGGCACTGGTCTCTCCTGACATCGTGTCCAAAATACATGAAGCGAAGTCCTCCAAGGAGCATTCTGGCTGTACCTCTTCTAGGCTTCCCCAAAGTATACATGTCAACCAAGGAATACACAACTATCAAGGAATATAATAAAGTTGCCTTTGAAATCAAGGACAACGCTCTCGATAACAATAGCCAATTGCAGTGTTTCTCAGCTCTGTCTCCTTAGGAAACCGTGCCACCAGGGAATGTACTCCACGTAGCAACGCCACAGCCTCACCACAGAGAGCGGGGAAGGAGAGGACAAAGGCCTTGTTTACAATCTCCATGCTTGAGTCAAATATGTACCCAGGTGAGCTAGAGCTTTGTGTACTTACTAAGCTCAGCTGCTTTCCAAAGATCGGGAGAGAAGCTGCATGATTAATCCACTGGTGTGAGAAACACTTGTTTCCAAGACTATCGTGATTGACTAAAGGCTACTACTAGTTTCATCTCTGACATTTCTTTTACAGCTTACCTAGCGAGGGACTGTTCCTGATCTGCCACTTGGGAAATGCTACACAACTCACCAACTGCTAGAATAATTCTACAGAAACGAATATTAGCACATTGTATTGATCATTCTATCTAATTCAGAAATAATGTGCTCAGAAATTTTCAGAAAAAGGCAAGGTGACAGTCAAACCCCATTCAATCCCAGGGCTCAGTTATTTTCCTAGCACGTAGAGAGATGAAGAAGCCCTCTGGGCGATTCTGCTCTTGTAGCATCACTTTGAGTGGGAATGGACCGGACGACACAACAAAGGTCTTCAGAGTGCCGCCAGGCCTGAGAGTTAGCCCAGGGAGGGGCGAGTCTCGAGCAGTAAGTTGGGGGTAGAGGTAGAGGTCCTGTGGTATGGGGAGTCCAACAAGCACTAAAGGAGTCAAGGGACATCAAGGAATGGTCTAGGCTTCCTGGATGTTCCCAAACAAAACCACACGAAACAAAAAGAACAAACTCAATGTCATCCAGTAGGTTAACGTCACTCAGAGTGGCCTTAAACCACAGGATAGAACTGCCCCTAAGGGTTTCTGAGAGTAACCTTCGATGGGATTAGAAAACCTTGTCTTTCTCCCTCAAAGGGGCTGGTAGTTTCAAACTGCTGACCTTGTGATTAGCAGCCCAATCCGTTACCACTGTACCACCAGGGCTCCTGACAAAACCACCCGAGTCACTCTTAATCAGTCTGTGGAGCCAACAGGAAAGCTCTTCTTAGAACCTTGATAATCTTAGATAAGATGAAACCTTAGGGATTATTTACAAATATGTAAATATTACAGAGGAGGAAGAAAGAGAGTCACTTGTAAAAGGTTATTTGTAGTAGGTGCAGACAGGTTAACCTGTCACAACCTCATGTCATCCCAGCCCGGCATTCTGTTTGCACATAACACCGTCTTCCATTGGCCTCGCATTTTCAACCTGCTTTTCTTTTTAAATTTTTCTCCAATCATTGATTCTTTATGTGTTATTTTCTCTCTCACACATTAATCTCTAGTGTTTAACCAAAATTTATAATAAATTACAGTAGCCAAAAAGACTCACAGACAATTCTCATGATTAAAAAGTTGATTTTGGAAGTTAGGTTGCAATGCAGGTGAGAAATGCTCAGGATACAGTTGTTCAGTCAGAGTATGTTACAAAAGTTCTTCCAGAGGGGCTCCTAAATGCCCAAAGAGCACACAACTATGCTGTAAACTTCAATTAGAAGGCATTCAGCTCAAGCCCCAGCGAATCAGCACACCCAGCTCTCTAGATTAAGTGCTCAGAGGCACCTCGCTCCCGCAAATCACAACCTGAAGGCCCTTGGCTCCTCCTCACTGGGTCAGCAAGTTCAGCTCCCCAATTAAGTGCCTAGAGGCACCCTACTCCACAAGCCAACTTCCTGCCTGCTAGCACTCCGCTTTGCTTGCTCTGAGGGATGAGAAGCTCATGCCTGTCTCAAGCTCCGATGGCTGGTTCTGCTGCTGCTGCTCCTCTGATATCACAGCTGTCTTCTGTATCATGGAGATTCACGGCTCAGGGTGCTCAGGGCCCAGAAAGTGCTCCGCTCCTGATTTTTACCGGTAATGAGATCCCTCCTTGTGTTTCTCAGAGGGCTCATTTTACACCCAGTATGATGTCAATCAGTGAATACTGTTAACAATGACTCACAAGTGAATCCAATCAATGTCTTCCCCTATCTTCTTACTGGACCCAAGCAGGAAAAGGTCATTTGGTGGGAGCTGAGGAGATTTTAGCAAGAATAGCCACATTAAATAATTCACTGCCCCTGCAGTTGTTGAATACTAAATACCCTCCATTGAATTGTCAAATACACTGGAAGACAATGTGGCTACAAACCAATTGGCCAGATCTTTTCCTACCTCCCAAAGTAAGTGACCTTGTCAACGTTTGTTACATACTGTTGAATGGATTCTAATTCACAGTGCCCCAATAGGACCGAGTAAACTCTCCCATTGGATTTCCGGGAAATCTTTACAGCAACATTTCATCGCATGCTCTCGTGCAGAGCCCCTGGGTGAATTAGACCCACCATCCTTTTAGTTAACAGCCATCACTTAACCATCGCTCTGCCAGACAGGCGCTACAGGACAGCCAGGTATGCAGTATCATTAAAAAACAAGGCAATACATTTCATCATTTATCTTGCTCTTCTTATATTTCATTGACGTAGAATGTACATATAGCAAAGTGCATAGCTCCTAACTGTGAGACCCAATGAAGGTCCACAAACAGAAACAGTAGCTGTAACTCAAAAGCTTCCTCTAGTTCAGTGGTTCTCAACCTTTCTAATGCCATGACCCTTTCATACAGTTCCTCAGGTCTTGGTGACCCCCCAACCATAAAATTGGTTTTGTTGCTACTTCATAACTGTCATATTGCTACTGTCGGGGGACCCCTGTGAAAGGGTCGTTCGACCCCCAAAGGGGCCGCCACCCACAGGTTGAGGACCGCTGCTCTAGTTAGTATTTCCTGATAGTCACCACTGCAGGAGCAGTGAATTATTTCATGTGGTTCTTCTAGCCCCAAATCTCTAACTCCCACCAAGTGGTCCTGCATGGGTCTGGGAAGAAGGTCGGGGGATGGGGGCGGAAATACTGATAGGATTCACCTGTGAGTGATTGCAAACAGGATTCCCTGAACTGCCCTCCTCCTGGGTAGAAAGTGAGCCGTCAGAGAAGCAGAGGGTGAGATCTCATGACCAGCATAAACCAGGAGTGGAGCCGGCCGTCTGGCCCAAGATCTCTGCTCTCTGAACCTCCTGGATCCAGAGGACAGCCCCATCAGAGGATCCTGGCAACAGGAGGAGCCAGCGCATGGACTGCTCAACCCACAGGGCAGGTAACCACGGGTGCTTTTGTGCAGACGCGGGCTTATGGAATAGGCTCTAGGCACTTCGTTGGGAAAGTTGAATTTGCTGCTCCCGGAAAGTGGAGCTGAGCCACGCTGGGGTAGGCTGGTTGTGGGAATTCATTCAGGGAATTGGGTTCGGAGTCATGGAAACGGATCTGAGTGCTTGTAGGCGGAGGCTTCCTGGAGTGGGGTGCCTCTGGGCACTTAATTCATGGAGCTGAGTTTGCTGACCTACGGAGCTTATGCTGAATACTTTGGGGTTGAAGCTAATCACAAAGTGGGATGCCCTTTGGGCATTTATTATCAGACTTGACAGAATTTTGTAACCTGCCCTGACAAACAACTCAACCCTAAGCATTTCTCGGTGGCATTACAACTTAACTTCCTTAAAAAACCCTTTAATCATGAATTTTGCCTCAGTTCTGAGTAGACATTGCATTGTCAATTAGAAACTAGAGCGGTAAGAGACTGTTTATTAATTAAGACATCCAACCACCACGCCACCTTCTAACACCATAGAAAAGTCTGCCCCATGTAAATGAAACCCCACAGTATCCTCTCTTGTGTCAGCCTTCTTTTACTCCGCATTTTGCTGAGTCTTGAGTTGTTTTACATTTTTTAGGTTGTTTTCTCCCATTGCTATAACACCCCATGGTGTGAATATAATATCACGCTTCTCAGTGTTATTGGGAGTCATCTGCCGCAGATAATTGTGAGCGTCTGTGACAGCTAAGGTAGCTAGACTATGTTGTTATCTGCTGATGCGCCCATTCAGACTTATGGTGACCCCATGCGACGATACAAAGCAGGACTGTCCCATAGGGTGTCTTTGGCTCTGATCATCATCACAGCTTGGGTGGCACTATTGGCTGTGTTCAAACCACCAGCTAACCTTTAGGTTAGCAGTGTAAACCATTTACCCAACTCAGGGCTCCTTAGTCTCTACCTTACACATACTAAATACCATTCCCTGGAGGACAGCCCCAAAATTTGCAACTTTAGCACAAGAAGACTTATTTCTTAATGATAAATCAACCCCCAATATGAAGACAGACAAAACTGTTCCTGCTGCAGCGAGGACAAGGACCTGTGGTCCTAAGATCTGGCCTTTCTCTGTCCCTTTGAGTGCAAATCTCTGCTTCACTTGCAGACAGCTTCTAGGAAGACTGGCCAAGAGTGTAACGAGGGACTAGCAGAGAATACAGAGTAGATTGGGATTTGATCCAGGCTGCCTGTTTCACAGTTCTCTCTACCTCCACTCTGAGAACCACGAAGCCTATGGGAAATGTAAGCAGAGCTACAGCTGGCGTTTCTAGTCTGCTGTTGGGCTTGGGATAAACAAAGAAACAAGTCTGGAAATGACAGCACCAAGGCCACCCCTCCCTAACCTTGAGCAAGGGCAGCCAGGTTCGTTCTCACTGGGAACATACCCTGCAAGTTGGAGACCTTATAAATCACACCAGTTCCCTTTTCCTGTGTTTCTCTGTTGTACAAAACGTTCATAGATGAAAGTCTTAGTTGTGCTTACATTTGCTGCTTTGTCTTGAAGACCCCTTTACAGCATAACCCAAAAGCCAAAGTGGAAATAGAAGGGATATTCTCCGAGTTATGTCTACCGCGATATGTTCTACAATCTGTGTTTGCAAACCACACACCTGTGTATTCTAACTTTTTTCCAATGAGAAGGACAGAGGAAAAGGTGCCCCGATTTTTCCAGCTCTTGAGATAGCTCCTTGAAACTGCGGATCCTATCCAGATACTAGGCTTACAAAAACCTTACATTGTGTTCATAAGTTGTTTCATTGTCCCCAATATTGAGGCAGGCTGTGAAACATTTTTTGACACGTGTAAGTTTGTTTTCCAGGGAGCTCTAGTCCAGCAGACTGGGTGATGGCGATATCACATGAGCAATGCTTACATGTATGCATCATCTGACAGCTGCTTAGCCCGGGAAACCCATATCCACTCTTCTGCATGATTTATAGGATTCTGTTCTGAGTTTGATAGACAATTCATTAGCTCTTTATTGACAATTTACTCTAATATAGTCTTATTCTAACATGTCTTTTTCAAATATCATCTGAAAGCCAAGTTCCCTCTCCCCAACACACACACACACACACACACACACACACACACACACAGAGGCTCTGGCTTTGAAGCCATGTTTGTCAGGGCAAAACTAGCACCGCTTCCTCTTCATTTTGCTAGCAGATTTCTCCCTTAGGGATAGACTGTCATACAGGACGCGAGTCTATACCAGGTTGAACAAGACCCACCATATCCATGCATTTGGGTGAAGCATATTCACGTCTTTGAATAAAGAATTGCCATATTCAGATTGGGTTCCTTGGTGTGGAGGTTTAGGGTCATGATTTCATGGGTCATGATTTCAATGAACTGACCTATATCTTGCTGCTGTTCCACCTTCTGATTCCCTGTGTAGCACCTGGTGTCTCAGACCTTGCCAACACTATCAAGGTTCAATGACAACACTATCAAGGTTGGTCTGTACTGGCCTAGAGCAGGGGTTGGCAACCTGCAGCTCCCTAGCCACATGGGGCTCTTTTGTACATTCATGTGGCTCGGAAATAAAATGGAAGAGTCTTAAAGGATAAAATATAATGGTGATTTCATTTGTTTTTTTTAAAAAAAGAGGAATAAAGAGAGTAAGGAATTGGAGGAGGAAACGGCAGTGTAGCTAATTAATTGCCTTGATTAACAACTAGCTTCTTTGCCATGAGACCAGAATAGAAGAACTGGATGGTGCCTGGCATTTTGAGCAAAGGCTCTATTAAAAAATCCTGATCAAAATGAGGAAAATGCAGAACTGAATTTTAAATTCTCATGTGCTCCAAACTCTCTGGAATCATGGGGGCTGGATAATCTCTGAACCTACTGCCCAGAGATAATCTTAAAAAGTTAACTGAAAATATCCCCTGACCGCTTCTTAACATCAAACGGTAGTTTAGTTTAACTAGTCAAATGATCTCTCTTGAACAGTAGGCTCTTTTAAGAATTTGTCTATATGGGCTCAAAGTGACAACAGCAACTCAAAAGATAGGAACCTTATGGACCAGTGAATTTATGTTAATGAGGGTGATGCACTCAGAAAAGCCGGGTGAGGATGGGGTCACAACTTGAAGACTCTGATCAATGTCACGGAACTGTACTTGAAGAAACTGTGGAACTGGTGTCGATTTTGCTGTGTATATTTTTGGCAACAGGAACAAAATAAAATAATTGTTGGAAACTATGTTAAAGTTATTTACCATAAGCAGCAGTAACAGATCTGGCTAATTAAATAATAAAAAGGTGTGTGAGGGAGGGGGTAACACTGATGAAAAGGCTGAGTATTTACAGGATTGCGGGAGGCAGGAGAACCAAATTTCATGCCTGCAGCTTCCAGCAATATGCTCCAGGCCCCAGAGAACAGCGTAGACAGGCAAATTACCATTGCCGTTCTGAGCCCTGCAGGGGACTCAGCAGCTGCTCCGTGAATGTCAGCGCTGCATCTCCGCCCTCATCTTGCAGCCCGTGTATATGAAAATGCAACCCTGCTGCTACCATAAGGGGAAAGTTGTATTCGTGTAGATTCTCTTTCCTCCAGGTGCTCCCTGATGAGGGGAAGCGTGTGGATACATCTGATTGTTGGAAAGTGTGTCACCTGCCTCCCCTGCTGTAGCTGCACATCCTCTCAGAATTGCTCTTCCAGGGGACACATGAGACAAGCAATCTCCTGCAACACAACACAGTGCTGTGCTCAGGAGGTTAGGCAGCACACAACAGACCTTCCCGCTGGGTACAGTGCTGTTGTGGTGGAGGCCGTGGGGTCGGCTCTGATGCATAGCGACCCAGATGCCATGACACAAACATTGGTCCTGTTGAGAGGATTTCTGTTTTCTTTCAATTCAACTGCAATCTCTACGGAAGACTTTGCTCGTCATCATGGAGTGCTTCCAGTCTGCCTCACTCTGTGTGCAAGGCTGTGTCACCTGCATGTTGCAGGTTGTTAATAAACAAACCCTGCTCCAATCCTGATGAGCCACTTTCTTCTTCATAGAATCCAGCTTCTCCAATTATTTGCTCAGCATACAGATTGAATGAGTATGGTGAATAGATGGAACTCTGTTAGGCAGGGTTCTCTAAAGAAACAAAACCAGGACATTTATGAATATAGATTGATAGGTTTATACAGCGAGAAAGAATATAATGGCTAGTTAATTCACACAGCAGTACATAGGGCTCAGTCCAACTCATTTTAGTGGGACAGTTGATATACTGAAGGTCCCTCAACTCACATGGGTGTCTGGTCCAAGGTCAAAGAAGCAGAAATTGGAGTCTGCCCTCAGGCAAGACAGGCAGAATCAGCCTGAAGGCAGCAGACAGCGGGTAGGACAGCAACAGTCAGTAGTGCCTGGGCTTAGTGAAGAGGCCCCAATGGAATCTGGAATTTAAGCGATGTTCACATGCACGGCAACACCATCTACCACCCTCAAGCTCAAATATGTGCACCAACAGCACTGAGAAGCAGGTCTCAAAGGAGCCTCAAGCTCTAGCGTGTTGGTTCAGCCTACAGCAGTGTAGCACACAGTTGAGGCAAAGAACTAGCTCAAGCAGCAGCACACTGGTCCAATCGCCAGGGAGGAAGAGAGACAAGATGCCGAGATGCCAGCGACAGAAAGTATTTATCCTGGTTGTCTTCCAATCAATCTGTGACCTGATTAAACTTGGTTTAAACCTGATTAAACTCACATGGTCTATGGAGACCTAGTTGGTACAATAAACCTAACTATTACAAACGCTGACACACACACCTTTCCTGATCTTAAACTATGCAGTATCTCCTTGTTCTATTCCAACAACTGCCTCTTGGTCTATATACAGATTCTGCATAAGTACAAGTAAGAGCTCTAGAGCAGGGGTCTTCAAACTACGACCCGCAGGCCACATGTAGCCTGCCGAGGACATTTATCAGGCCCACCGGGTGTTTTTACCCCATTTTGTTTTTTAATTCAAATAAGATATGTGCAGTGTGCATAGGAATTTGTTCATAGTTTTTTCTAAACTATAGTCTGGCCCTACAACAGGTCTGAGGGACAGTGAACTGGCCCTCTGTTTAAAAAGTTTGAGGACCCCTGCTCTAGAGTTCCCACTCTTATCAACGTCATCCATAGTTTAAGATCCACACAGCCTTGTACAATGAAGCACAAGTAAGCATCATTCTGGAATTCTCTTTCAGCCAAGATCCATCTGCTGCCAGCAATGATACCCCTCATTCCACTTCATCCGCTTTTGAATCCAGCTTGAATTTCTAGCGACTCCCAGTTGATGTACAATTTCTGAATGGTCCTTAGCAAAATCTTACTTGCAAGTGAAATTCATGATACTGTTTGATAATTTCACGTTCTATTGAGTCACCTTTCTTTGGAATGGGAACAAGTATGAATTTCTTCCAGTTGGTTAGGCATGTAGCTGTCTTCCAAATTTCTTGGCAGAGACAAATGAGTGATTCTAGAGCTTTATCTGCCTGTGGGAACATTTTGTTTGGTATTCTATTGGTTCCTGGGACCTTGTTTGTCACAAATGCCTTCTGTGTCACTTGCACTTCTTCCTTCAGTAAAATCTATCTTGATCATATGCTACCTCTTAAAGTGGTTGAGTATTGCCTGGTTCTTTCTGATGCAAAGACTCTGTGTATTCCTTACATCATCCATTGATGCTTTGTTCAATATTTTCTCCAGAGGATCCTTCAAGATTTCAATTTGAGATTTGAATTTTTCTTCAGTTTGCTCAGCTTGAGATATGCTGAGCATATTATTTTTTTTAAGCTCTCTAACTCCAGGTCTTTGCACATTTCATTATAATGCTTCTCCTTGTTATCTTAAACTGCCTTTAACATTTTTCTTTTCATATTTTTTACTTTATCTTTTCTTGCATTTGCTTTAGCTACTCTATGATCAAGAGCAAGTCTCAGTCTCTTTTGACATCCACTTTGATCTTTTCTTTCTTGTCTTTTCAACAAACTCTTTGCTTTCTTTGTATATTATGACCTTGGTATCATCCCACAGCTCATCTGGTTTGGGGTCATTAGTTTTCAATGTGTGAAATCTGTTCTTGAAATGGTCTCTAATCAGGTGAGATTAAGATCATACTTAAGGGTTTCCTGGGTTTGTTTTAGTTTTCCTCCCCTTCAACCTGAACTTGCCTATGAACATTTGATGACCTGTTCCACATTCAGCCCTGTGTCTGGTTTTAGCTGATGATATTGATCTTCTCCATCACCTCTTCCCACAGATGCTGTCAATTTGATTCCTATCTATCCCATCTAGTGAGTTCAACATGTGTAAGTTACTACTTATGTTGAAAAATGTTATTTTTCATGAAGTCTGTGCCAGAAACAGACCCTCCAAAGAAGGGGGACTCTCTATTAACCTAAGCAGGTGAGATTCGTTTGGCAAACTGATGTGACATGTACCATAGCCAAGGTCCAGTACTTTGCCAAATATCACAATTAATTGGAATCAGAGCAAGAATGCAGATCCAGGCTATCTGGCTAGGTACCCTGTTTGATATGATTTTATTTGTGTTTAAATCCAGCAAAGAAAGTAGAAAGGTTGGTCTGCTTTCAGTCAAATCCTTGCTTCAAGAAACATAAATAAATAGTGTGAGATATTTACGTGTGATGCTAAGTGAGTGCCACAGGAAGGCACTGCTGGCATGTAATACTAGGCAAGGGTCACGCAAGAACATTTTGCATCCATTCTTGGAAAAGCTGAAACTGCTTATGTACACACGAGGAGAGGATATTTATCAAAACATTTTGAGTCTGTTCATTTTTATTCTCCAGGTTTTGGAAAACCTGACATTTGTTTGCTTTATTTTGTGTAATCTATTTCAATATTAGTCTTCTCAACCTTTAAAATGAAATTTGAGTTTTGGGTAAAGGGAAGTCTTTAGTGAAGCAAGTCTTCTTTTCCCTGTGATGCTTTTGGCCAAACTGGCATTCAACTTGATTCCTGGAACACCACCTGTGTGGATTGTGAAACATGTTGTTGGTTGCTATCAAGTTGATTCTGACTCACGTCATTCCCCCCATGTGTGCAGGGTAAAATGACCCCATAGAGCTCTCAAGGCTCTGATCTCAAAGCAGGTCACTAGGCCTACCTTCCTAGGTGCCTCTGGGTGGGCTGGAACTGTCAAACTTCAAGCTATTAACCATTTGTACCACCCAGGGACTCCTTATAAAGGTCAAGACTATGGGGGAGGGGGGCTGTTGATGTACTCAGCGTTGAACAGAAAGATGGAGTGTCAAGTCCAAGCATAGATATCTCATAGAAAAGGCCTGGAAATCTACTTCTACAAGGTCTTCCCTTGAAAACCCAATGGAATGCAGTTCTACTGTGTTACACATGGGGTCTGCATGAGTTCAAACCAACTCAACAGCAACTGCTTGGATGGAGGTTGAATGGTTGGAGACTAGCCTGTCAATCAGGTCATAGCCAATCATGCCTCTGTGTGGGCATGGCTTTTTCCTGAGGATTCTGGGAACTCCTATCTCCCTCCCTGGAGGCAGGACATATTCTCTCTGCTTCACACTCCTGATGATAAGCCAGATGGAGCTACACTGATGGAACCGGAGCCTTGGAGCTGGAGAAGCCACATAGAGACTCACACAACTGCTGAGATGCTTCCACTACCACTGGATCCCCAAGACTTTCCACCCACTGGCCTGTAATCTTCTTGCATTTGGTGTCATTGCATGTGTTGTGTGAGTCTTAAGAGGAAAGTATAGACTGGTATTTGGACATATGAGCTAACATCGGACTTAAGGACTTGATGTGGACTGGACTGGGATGTTTTCTCAATATACAATTGCTCTTTTATATAAAACTCTTTCTTATATACATAGGAGTATCTAGGAATGTGTTTCCCTAGTCAACCAGGTCTAACACAAAGATGAAGAAGATGAACATGAATATGAAGTTGATGAAGGTTAGTATAGGAGGTTTAAAACCTTTGAGATGAATTTCAGTACTGGATTGCCAAATTAGTTTTGCCAGCTAAGTGCATATTCCTCATAACTAAAAATGATTGCCTTCAACTTACTGTAAACAGGCACATGGTAGGGAACAGCCAACATTCTCCCATCTCTCCTCTCTTTTATAAATACACTTATCTTGTAATAGTCTTTAGCCTTCCTCTTGTTGAAGATGAGATCCTAAGGTGTTTACATTTGTTCAGCAGAATTGACAGATGGCCTTGCCCAGGGCAAATGTGTATCTTCACCTGTACATATTTCCACTTCAGTTAACCCAAGGACAGGCTACTTTTGACACCTGGAGCAGGAAGGCTTGGGCCTGGATTTTTGTCCTTTTGGAACTAGCCTTACTGAAGGATACTTTTCTGTAGCAGGAGATCTCTGATTTTTCCATATTGCACTCCAATTATTTCAAGAACGTGCTGAAAGTCAATGTTGAACTAAGCTCTGGGATCCTGTTTCCTTTCTCAAATGCATTCCAGTCAGATTATGCCACAAGTGCCTCCCCACACATTGTGACTCATAAAGAAACCACGTCTACTGATTGCCAGCATATCAGGGGCTTCAGGTGCCAGCGTTTCAGAGAGACAGATGGTTTCAGTGAGTTTGGGCATGTGGGGTCACCGTGTGTACTCCAGGCTGGCAAAAAAAAAAAAAAAAAAGTGTTCAATTTGCAATCACAAGACCAGGTGGAGCTACTGATGCTAAAGAATAGATCAAAGAGTCTGATAAAGACCGAGTACAAAGGTCAAAGGAGAGCGTTGACAGGCCCATAGCAATCCTCATCTTCCAGATAGGACCCATTAGTCAATGCCCTTGTCTCTCCATGTAGGCTTGTGTGTTGCTGTGATGCTTGGAGAGGTTTCAGCTATCCCTTAGTAAGGTAGACTAGGAAGAGGAGGTTGGTTGTCTACTTCCAAAACATAGCCAAAGAAAACCGATAGTTCACAAGGGTCCAATTTGTAACTGACTTTGGGGGTGATCTAGGACAGGGCAGCCTTTCATTCTGCTGTGCATAAAGTCAGCCTGAGTTCAAGCTGACTCAATGGCAGTGAACAACAAAATGAAGCCGAAACATCCATTATGCTCTAGCTCAATCTCCTTTCTCTCTTCATCTCTCTAATTTGTTTTCAAAACTAAGATATTCATAACTGTTCATTTCCCAATGTCCCTCATCATAAGCATACAAACTATATATCTGTGCAGGGCCCTAGCATTAATCCATCCCTAGAATGAATTCGCTAATGTGTCACGTGGACATAGGTGATCGTTTGAATGGACATTACCATACAAGGCAGCTTTCAATGCCTCCTAGTAACCTTTTATTACTTTTTTGTAAGGTTCCCCAGCACTGCCAAACATCTTGAACTTTGTGGAATGATTACAAACTTTGTAAATATAAACCCTTGATTCCACCTTGAAATTTTGTTCAGGAATGCCAAAATTATATTCACAAAGCATGTATTTTAAAATCAACGACCTGGAATGCCATGTTGATGACTTCAGCCCTAGGAAAAGAATGTCTAGTGCCATTGGAAAATTGATCAACGGGCATTGCAACAGCTGTGCTGGCTGTCAGAAGCTTATCCAACCCAGAAACAGTGTTTGGGCTGCCAAGCTGCCTGCTCTTTGGGCTGTTTGCAGATGCCTTGCCTATTTAGAAACTGCCCCTTTAAAGTAGTCAAAACATTTGTTAGAAACACTTCATAATGGAAGTATGTTTCCCTTGGCATCTCCACAGGGCAGCCCCCACCTCTTGGTTCAGTTCAGAATATGAAGCATTCTATGGAGAAACAGAAAGGGTATTGTCTTTGGTGGGTACACGGGGAGCTGCTGCCTCCTGATGGTCCAGAGTGCTATGGAGAGTGACTCTGTATTGTGGCGATGCTCTTTAGAGGGGCTGACGATACAAAGGCTCCTGTAAGGAATCTGGATGGGCAAGGAAGCCAAAGCACAGGATTTGATGATGGTTGGTTTCAAAGTAGTCCTGATATTGTTCGTATGAAAGGAAGCCATGATCTCAGTATAGAAGTACGATGTCAATCAGGATTCAGACTTCCGGGCCAGACTGTCTGGTGCAAAATTCCAGTTCTGCCTCCCAGCTTTGTGACTTTTGGCTCCATTGCATAATCCCTGTGTCTTTACTGCACCTACCTGTAAAGTGAAATCACCCAATTACTTAGACTCCGAGGGTTGCTGTGAAGATTAGGTGCATGTATGCATATGGATGCACACATGTATATGAAGGTATGTATAGGTAGATAACACACACACACACACACATTATTCAGAATAGTAGTGGCAGCACAACTGCTCCAAAGGGTACCAGTGACTTGTTTAGAAAGATGGTGTCTAAGAATAAACTGGTTTTTAAAGAAATGTTTTATCCGTTTGATCTCGGCTGAAGACATTCGTCCCCAATGGGATTTTTCATCTTGAGTTAGTGGGAGAAAGGGACTATTTCCGTGTTAGGAACTCTTCCTTTGGTAAATTCCATTTCAAGTACTTTGCAAAGTCTCTCTGATTGTCTTCCAATGATCTCGGGGCTGGGGATAAGTAACCGGTACCAGGAATCTGTGAGGATTACAGCTTAATCAGCAGGATCATCGAGGTCAGCTGTGCAGAGAAGATGATGTAAGGATTCAGACTGCAGAGGTAGGGAAGAACTGGAGTGCGCATGTGGAGGGGCGGGGCTGGAGCGCCTGCGGTGCAGCTCCCTCCTGGCCTCCAGAGGCTTGCCTGCTGCTGCTTTGTTTCCTGTGGGCCCTGGGAGCGGCCCGGGAATGCGGACTGCTTCTGAAGTGGCGAGGGTGGCTTCACAACCGTGCCTTGCAATTATCACTTCGATTTTGTAAACCGCACAGGATCTGGGAAGATTCTACTGGTGCAGAGCTGTTCAGGGAAAATACACATGGGTGCGGAAAAGCCATCGCACGGGATCATTCTTTAAGTCACTGGGGTCCTATGTTGTCCCCTGGTTCCCTCTGACCCTCCTTCCATTCTCAAAACCTTTCATACCTTTGATCAGAAAAAAAAATGGGTAGAGGAAAAAGGAATGGATTATATGCCTTTGACAAGTAGGAGTGCGCTGGTCTTCACCAGGCTCTTCTACGGTCACTGCTGCATGTACTCAAATACTCTGACTGCGCGATCCGTGAGGTACATGAATCACCAATGACTATAAAACAACGGCCAGGAGCCCGGGTGGCATCGTGGTTACACATTGGACTGCTAGCTGCAAGGTCAACAGTTTGAAACTACCAGCTGCTCCTCGGGAGAAGAGGAGGCTTTCTACTCCCATAAAGCGTTCCAGGCTTGGAAACCCAGTCAGTTCTACCCTGTCCTTCAGGCTCCTTGTGAGTCAGCCTTGATTCCACGGCAATGAATTTGAGGTTTTTGCTTTTGAATGGTCAGTAGTTCGAAACCACCAGCTGCTTCAAGGAGGCACAGTGAGATTGTCTGCTCCTGGGAAGACTCACAGCTTCCAAAACACGAGGGTGCAGCACTACTCACCCCTGCAGGGTTTCTCTGAGTTGGACTAGACTCAGTGGCAGTGGATTTCACTTGGACCGGATTTGGAGTTGGAATTAATTGCATGGTCATGCATATAATGGAGTTTTAAGGGACAGTTTAAGAAACTGAATAAACCTCTCATTATGAATAATACTAAATACTGTTACTCTTTGGTGAATTATACATACAGGCAAGTTTCTGGATTGGTCTCTAGATTTTTACCCATACTCCATTTATCAGGGAGCCTGGATGATTGGTTGGTAGTCTGAAAGTTGATGCCTCAAATTCATCCAGCGATTGCTTAGAAGAAAAAGTCTGGCAACCTGCTTTCATAAAGATTACAGCCAAAAAAACCCAACGGAGCAGCACTTCTCAGTAGCACACAGGATTACCATGCACCAGGGACCAGCTCGAGGGCCACCACCAGCAGCAGATCACTGATCACCCTCGAGTGCAGTGCTTTGTTTAAACGTTTGTCTCTGTTCTTAGGGTACAGAGATTGAGGACAGGGACTCTACTGTTTGTAGTTTCAGACCCACAGTCCTTGACAATGTGTGAGCGGTTAACAAATTTCCTTCCTAATGAACAAATTTCACCCTCGAGGTGATTTTCATTTCATAACATTAAGGGAATAAACCAGGCCCTCTCTTCCATTAAATCTTTAGAAACACGAACTGTATGCCTCTCTTTGATAGCTTGAGTGAAGAGAAATCCACTCCCCAGCTTATAAATAAAGGAGTTGAGGTCCCCCATGGGACTGTAGGCCTTTTCCTTGAAAAAAGATGGAAGTTATCAAGGATTTTGTCTTGCTTGGATCCACAATCGGTGCTCATGGTTAGCATTGGGTAAATCTGCTGCACAAGATTTCTTCAAAGTGTTGGAGAGCCAAGATATCACTTGGAGAGCTAAGACGTGCTTACTGAAAGGCATGGTGTTTTCAATCACCTCATATACATGTGAGGGTTAGACTTTGAGTAAGGAAGGCTAAAGAAAAATCAATGTCTTTGAATGATGGCACTGGCAAAGAATATCTGAAGTACCATGAACTGCCAGAAGAACAAAGAAATTTATCTTGGAATGAGCACACCCAGAATCCACCTTAGAAGCAAGGATGGTGAGATGTTGTCTTTAGTACTTTGGTCATGTGATCAGGAACGACGAGTCCCTGGACAAGGCCATCATGCTTGGTAGAGAGTCTGCACAAAAAGGAAGACCCTGGATGAAATGGATTGACACCGTGGCTGCAACAGTGGACTCAACCCACAGTTGTGAGCACGGTGCAGGACTGGGCTGAGTTTCCTTCTGTTGTGCAGAGGGTCTCCAAGTTGGAACTGACTCTACAGAACCTAATAACAAGAATTCGCTCTGGACATGGATCCTAACTCTAGGTATGGACTGTTGAAAATAATGCTCATGAGATTTTCTGAACTCAGATTATTATAAATATCCTTGCAGTGTATAAGCTTTATAAAGAGTTCAGAACTCGGTTATAGTGACCTCTCATCTGTACAAACCCTACAGCAAAGGGCTAAGAAAGGTGAATGAGGATAAGGCTTAATGTCGTAAAAAGTAAACTTATATAAATGACCCTCTGCTGTTTACAAAGCATATATCCATGTTTTGCAGGATTTCACGTTGATATAGCTAGTAGATGTTACAGCTGCTATGGCCATCGATCAAATTACTGCTTATTATGCCCAACGTTTCTGTGGTTCAGGAATTGGGACGGGACCTAGGAGGTTCAGCTTAACTCTGCCCCATGTTATCTGGACCTTCAACTGAAAAAAGTCGAAGACTACGAACGAGTAGTTTGAAGAGCTACTCACCCAGGTGTCCGGTGGTCCATGCTGACATTGGTCTAGAACTTCCAATTGCTCTCCGTACACATCTCTCCAGGGGCTCTCGGAGTCAGCTACTTGAAGCTTCTTCAGAACATGAGGACCGGGTTCCAAGAGCAAACATCCTTTGACAGCAAGTTATAAGTCTTCATCACCTTTCATAAGCTGATCCAGGAGGTCATGCATGCCAAACTATAGTCTCCAAATTCAAGTTCAAAGGGAGGAAAAAGAGACTCCAGAGGATGCGTGGTCCTGAAAGATCAACCAGAAATATTGCTCTGGTTGTCTTTTACAGTGGAATCTGCCAAATAGGGGTTGCTGGTTCCATTTTGCGGGGGAAGAGTTGAAGCACAGAGACGTTAAGTAGTTAGTGTCTATGACCCCACAGGTGGCAGTACACACACTTCAACCCAGTGGTTTTGCAACTACATGAAAACCCTGTTGACTCAGCCCTCCACATCACCACTCCCCTGACAGAGATGCGTTCAGGGAAGTATATTTGTCTTCAGTTGTAACAGACAACTTAAAGTATAGCAATTGATTTTATACTTTTTAACTTTATTGATGCTGTGTTGCAAGATGTCCAATCTTGCATGTCCAAATCTGTCCAATCACTGGATTTTAAACCAAGAACATTAATAAAAGAAAGTTATAATAAAATCTCAAATTTCTTTCTAAAATATGAGCTAGACAATTTTCAACTTTCTATTTGAAAATAATTTGAGTCAGAGAAAAACTGTGGGACAAAAATCTATAATGGTGCCCTTGACCCTGAAATCCTTCTAGGACTGAGTACTTTGTAAAATCAAGGGTGTTCTCTTGTATCCTTCCAGCAGGAAAACTCATGGACCTTGTTATGAACTGGAAAGAAAATTAACAAGCACGAGAACAGAATAAAACTTTCTTCAGGACGACAGAAGAAATATATTTCCTCTCAATGTTTAAAAAATGGGAAATGTCAGTGTACAAAGGAATAATTGCTACCATGGGGAAATTCATACTTTTAGAATAAAAGCCACTGCCAATGAGTCAATTCGGATTCACAGCAACCTGATGCCAGACAGAATAGAACTCCCTAGGGTGTCCTTGGCTGTAAATCTGAACAGGAGTGAACTGCCTCATCTTCCTCCTACAGAGCCGTTGCTGGGTTCAAATCACATTGCTTGCCCTAGTAAGCCACCAGAGCTCCTTTCTGGAGAGAGGCACGCTTTACAAAGTTAACAGTCCTAAT
>NW_022103920.1:29179299-29180784 GCF_000313985.2 Echinops telfairi
GTTTGAGCCACCGGCTACTCCAGGTGAGAAAGATGCTGCTGCTAATCTGCTGTGAGTCAGAATCAACTCTCAGGCAGTGAGTCTGGTGTTCGGGGTTTTCACACTCAGTCAGTATTTATGGGGGAACCATGTGATGTCTCTGCACTCAGTAACGCCTGACTCCAGTAAAGATGACGGGGTACAAGTTATCTTTGTTATTATCTGAAGGTTGGGATACCTGGGGAGAAATATCTTTGAAAAGAAATCAATGACGACCTTTATAAATGTCACTATAAAATGCCACTCAAAACAAGTTAGAAATGTCATTTGTGTCCAATTATCATTAGACAATTAGCTTCAATTTTATACTTTGCCACTATCCTCATCTTCATACCAGCTCTCTCAGTATGTTTGAAAAGAGCTATTTAAATAGTCTTTGTAGTATAAATATTACAATGGTCCTATAATCCATTTATGGAGAAAACTTCTCCCACAGTTATCACACTGTTCAGGAAAGAAGCCATCTGCTCCCCCATCAACACCCAAAGTTGATATTCATATTAAACTATTTCCTGTGTATATTAATAATCTATAAATTTCACAATGACTTCATGCATATTGTGCCTCCCAACATATATTATACCTGTGTGATAGTGAAGGTTTATTGTGTCAACCTGGCAGATAAATACATGTGGGATTAATTGAAGGGCAGAGAGATAAATGGCTTGGTGAACATTGCCTTTCTTGTTCTCTGGTCTCTCCTTCTCTGATGGTCAGACCAGTGTGCGGCTGCCTTAGCTAGTTCTTTGCCCCAGCTGGCAAGACTCACATCCCTGCAGAGAAGCCACATGGACCTACTCTGAAGCCCTGGGTGCTGGAGAAGCCATGTGGAGACTCCTACCACAGTGCTGAGATGCTTACACACATTGATTTGGCTTTCCTCCTGCAGTCAGCGTTATTGCGTGTTTTGTGAGTTTGAGGAGGACTTTGTAGATCAGTGTTGGACATATGGTGTAATAGGTAAGTTTATTGTGCCAACCTGGCCAATGAACACATGTGGGATTAATTGAAGGGTGGAGAGATAAATGGCTTGACCAGCCTCACCTTTCTTGTGTCTTGCTCTTTGATGATTGGACCAGTGTGCTAGTGTATGGCTGCCTTGACTTGTTCTCTGCTTCAATCTGCAAGCTACACTATCTGGGGACACCTAACCCGTGGACAGTGTCCCTGTAATTTGAGGTTGCTTCAAGACTTGCTTTGCCACGCTAATGGAATATACATCGCTTGAGCTGGGGACTGTCAGACCCTGCCATCTGGCTGACCTTTGGTGACCTGCCTTGCTGTTTGCTGCCTGTGGCCAGATAGTCTGAATTGCTCTACAAAGTACTCAGCTGTCTGCTTCCTTGACTTGCACCTGGCGGCCCTCAACATTTGAAGGCCTACCAGTGTATGAGCTATCTCCCAGAAATGAGTTGAACTGAGCCATTTGTACTGCTCTATAATTAG
>NW_022103920.1:29197925-29217370 GCF_000313985.2 Echinops telfairi
GTCAGCTCTGGGAAAAGATCATTGTCTTTCAGCTTCTGGTCCTGGACTCCTTTACATCCATCAAGTGGCAACTGCCTTCCCTGTTCATCCTTGCTTCTGCACCTAGCCTTGTCCTTTTATATCTCAATAGTACCTGGCTTGAGACACACCCAATGCTAATATGACCTCATTAATCATAGAAAACATCTTATTCCCAGACAGGACTATAATGACCACACATATGGGGGAGAACTTGTGTGTGTGTGTGTGTGTGTGTGTGTGTGTGTGTGTGTAACTTTTTGAGAGGGGGCACAGTTCAATCCATAAAGGCCTCTCTAACCAACAGACCCTATTTAGAATTGAGGACAATGGTATATACGAAATTATGGGAGAAGAGCGAGCATACACTACATGCTAGAAAAATAAATCCTACAGATTCTGAGAACCATCTCACTCTCATTACACAATTATAGCACAGCATATTTGGAAGATCAGATTTTTAAAATCCATGATTAACAATAAAAGTGGCAGATCTTGAGAAGTTCTCTAATGTAGAAATTCTCTTGGATTAAAAGGGAAGATCTGCAAATACATCCATGTAATCAAACCTAGTGGTTCTGAAACTCTTAGCACGGCAGTTTGTTCCAGGAAATGGCCTAACAGCGTAAGTGTGATTAGCGTCCTGAAAGAAGGATGCGGTTGGTCTAATTGGTTGACTTGCTAACAAGTTGCTATTGAGCCTTTTCAGGTTCATGGCGGCCCCAAGTATGTCGAGAGTAGAACTGAGCTTCACGGGTTTTCAATGGTTGGTCTTTCAGACGCAGATTGCCAGATCTTTGTTCCTGGGCACTTCTAGGTGGAGTTGAACCTTTCAGCTAGCAACCAAGCACATTAACTGCTACCTCCCCCAACCCAATTTACTTTGGCCTTGGAAAAGTGGAGGCTAAAAAGTGATTGTTAGTGTGTGGGGTTTGGTGAGATTTTGGGGGGGGGGCATAGTTCTGTTTTATTTTATTCCTCCTTGGAACTGGTTCAAGAGATCTAGAATTTTATAAAACGTCATCCTTCTTATGGCGAATCCTGGGAGGTGGGGAAAGGAGATGCAAGGTAGAAAGAAAAACAAGTCTTCAAGATGAGAGGAAGTCATGTCTGGGGGACATGACTTTCACTCTGTGAAAAATATGTTGAGGTAAGGGTAAAGATGGACAAGCCCCGCGTGATTCCTTTATAGACGACAACGGTAGTGTGGAGGGGATCACACTGGCTTGCTATTGAGTAGATTCTGATTCAGAGTCCCTACAGGGCGGAGAACTGTCCGACCCGGTTCCTTAGACCAACCTTTGCACAAGAATGGTATGTCTTTGCTCTTTTGAGTCCTCAATCACAGTGCCATCTAAACTCCCTTCGGGATATTATTAGCATTTAACTCATAGTCCACTTTAGCCAACGTGCTTAGACGAGGCAACACTTGCTTAAGTTCCCTAACATACTTTGTGACTGGAAAATAGAGACAAAGGACTAAGTGTGTGTGTGTCTGTCTGTGCGTGCGGACAGAATTGAGGGAGATGCACTTTAGCCAAAGTGAGCTAAAAAAAAAGTCATTCTGGACATGTGTCAAAGGAAACCGCTATTCTCATTATGACAGAAATACTTCAGACTAAGGGAAAAAAACAAAACTAAAAACCCATAGTTTATTAAGAAGAACCACACTACTATTCTGAGTTTGCTTTCTTTGTTACAAATTCTTTTGTAGTTGCAATTCAAGTGTAAGAGTAATACACGTTAGATTTGCTTGAAGAAAAATTAAAGCTTTCTCCAAATTCAATTAAATGCCTGCGTGTGTGCGCGTGTGTGAGAGAGAGAGAGAGAAATGTGTGCATGGTATAAAAGCAGACTGACCTAAGATCTTTATTTTACGGTTTCATGAACTTGTCCCTCCTCCTTTCTAAAGGTCGGGTTCTGTTCAATCCCAACAGCAGCAGCCTTTTTTTTTTTTTTGTTGCTAGGATTGTTGTTATCCTTGACAGCACCGCCCCCTGCTGGAATATATGATTAATAGCAGAAGGATCTCTCTCAAATGAAAAATAATTGAAAAAAGAGTATTAGAGTGAAAGACTTTTATTTTGAACAACATAAGTAACATTCATTCCATTTGAATTTCATAATGCATAGCAATGTAAGGAAGTATACAGGGAGCTGGGAATAGGCGTTAGAAATGCTTCGGTATAGAAGTATGCAGGTGAAGATTTGATTTTAATTAGTCTTCAATATACACATGCATAGGCGAGGGCAGTATCTATGAAAATACAAAACATGCAGAATACACAACTGGAATCGTGGCAGGAAGGAGACTAAATCCAAGTACAAAAGTGCACATGCTCTTTGGATTGCAAACAGTGTACAAGAGTGACCGGGCTTTTATGCCCAAACCCAAATCATCTCAAGAGTAAAAAGGGGGCTTCTGTTGTGTCTCGTGGTAATAAGAGAGTCAAGGCCACAGATGGAGGTTGCCAGCTTGGAAAAGGAATACTGAGAGGCAGGGAAAAATAATCTTACCAGAGAAATGCAATAAAGAACGGATCCGCTGCCCAAACTGGGAACTAGTGGCTGCACAGGCACGAAATGAGCTGCGCTCTGCAAACTCCAGTTTCCATTCTCACCATCGACAGGCATTCACTGGGCCGACAAGGAGCTCAGTGGAGACGAGGAGGCAATGAAGGTGGAGCTCCGGTGTGAAGGCAAGTTTAATTTCCGTTTCACTTTACACACGAAGGGAAAAAGCACACAGAACAAAACAGGCTCATCTTCCCACTCATTGCACGAGCGCTTAGGTACTTCTTGTGGACTGCCTTTGGCACATGGGTGATGGGGATATGGAGATTAGGTCATTAAAAATTGACCTTCTATCCAAAAAGCTCACAACTGGAAAGCTAAAGAAAAAATAAAATTCTCTGCCTTTGTTTTTAATCAAATGCTTAGAGCATTTAAAAGGTTCCAAAATTTTAGACAAAAAAATTGATAAGAGAAAAACTGCAAAGGACACTGAGAAAAATCTGATTTCTTTTAGGGTTTCTTTCCCACACCCTTTTCCTTTTATTTTCTCAAATTGCATTTTCTAGTAGACAGAAGAAGCAGGCGGCATGGGTTAACATAACTATGGCTGAGACGGCATGGTGCTCTCTTAAGACATCATCTTCTTACACTCCACAGAGCAGAACACCATCCCTTCCACGGGCATGAACTTCTGCCCGATGAGACACTTGCTGCAGCAGGAGCACAGGAAGCACTCAGTGGAGGCATGCCAGCTGAAGTTGTTGTAGGTCACCCGCTGCACCTCGGGGTCAATGGCATTGTGGCATCCTTGGCACGCCTGTTAAGGAAAAATGAACATAATGAGGGGGAAGGGTCAAACTGTGACATAACACTTCCGTGTCAGAACAAAATGAACACATTTCTTCAGATGAGGACGGAAACTAAGAATGACAACCTCCCAAGAATAAGAGAGAGAGAGCCCTCCTAGTTATCCTTGGAAGTCATCACCTTAGTCAATGGGGTTCCACACGCCGAGCCTGTCGGCCCTCCTACTGTGGTGTTCTTGGAAGCTATGCCACAGGTATTTGAAAATACCAGTAGGGTCTCCCAAGATGGACTAGTTCTAGCCAAGCGTCCAGACTAACACAGATTAGCAGGAAAGTGATCGGGAAATATACTTCTGATGATCAGTCAATGAAAATGCTGTATTACAGCAGAATAGGCCTGATAAAATCCTAAAAAATGAAAGCCTGCGATTGGAAGGCACTCGCCAGTGATGGGGAGGATGGCACGCTCTTTTCTCTGATACCTTGCGTTGCCAGGAGCCGGAGACGACTCGATGGCATCAGATGCACGGCGTGCGGAGAGAAATGAAGGACCCATAAGCTCACTGCCAGTAAGTTGGGTCTGACACAGAGTGAGTGACCTGTGAGGCACAGTAAAACTGCTGACCTTCTGATTGGCAACCGAACACTAAACCACTGTGCTACCAGGGCTCCTTAAGGTCAATTAAGGTCCTTCTGAACTGATGCTTGTGAGCTATAGCCCCATGGTGTTCAAGGTAGAACAAGTTTCCCAGTAGTGTGTTTGGTTCCAGGATACTATATTGTAAATATTATAAAGTATATAAGATAGTTTTCTTTCATTTATGAAAGCTTTGAAGTAGCAATTCTACCAGGCTTACCTATGATACATAGATTAACACTACTAATTTCTAGATGGTAAAAAGTGAATTATGGTCACAGTAATTAAGGATTCAATGACAAATACTGAAAGTGTTTGAGAATAATTAGTTTGCACTAAAAACATAACTTGCAGTTAATTGGCTTCGGTTATGAAGGAATACAATAAGATTAATATAACCTAATGAGCCTCGGTGGTGCAGTGATTACGTGTTGGGCTGCCGACTGTAAGGTCCAAAGTTCAAAACACCAGCTCAAAGTGGATGTCAGAAGAAACTCTGACACTTGCTCTTCACTGTGGAGTAACGAAAGCAAATGGAAGAATCGATGTAGTCCAAGAAGCTCACTGAAAAGTTTCAAAGGTCAGCCCCAGAAGACGAAATCAAATATGGCAGTGAGATGTGCAAAGACCTAGGGCTAATAAGCCAAAAGGGAAGAGCATGCTCAACATAGCTTAAACGGAAAGAATTGAGGACCGAATTCAAGCCTCCAGTTTCGATAGTAAAAGATTCTCTGCAGGGGAAAACATCGAATGATGCAGGAAGCATCAAAAGAAGATGCAAAGAATAGAGAGTCACTGCACCCAAACAGAACCAGTCGACATTCCACCATTTCAGGAGGTGGCAGATGAGCAAGAACCAGTGAGGCTGAAGGAAGAAGTTGAAGCTTCAATGAAAGGATTAGCCAAATATAAGCTGCTAGGAATAGATGGACTACCAATGGATAAGTTTTACCAAGCTGATGGAGCTCTCTGGAAACTGGTCTATGTCAAGAAATTTGGAAGGCAGGAACTTGGTCAACTGACAGGAAGAGAACCACAGTACCCATTCCAAAGAAATGTTCCCATCCCAACAGCATGCTCAAATTATAGAACAATATCACTGATATCACAAGAAGTTAAATGAGCTGCCAGCATAGCTGAAAAGAGCACTGTAGACAAATAACTGTATCCATAACATTTTATAACCTGCTAGCTGCCCTAATAAGCCCCCATAATCATGAGTATTATCTATCATTTCTGTGTGTCCATTACAACAGATTATTAAATCCTGCATAAAAGTATAGTGTCTTGGGAGGGAGAGGCTAAGGGACCACGTAGCTGAGAGCTGAGACTGGAGAAATACTGACTGTTGGCTGAGGAAAGGTGTTGCTATCGATAAATGACTGTATCCTTAGTGTTTACTGATCCTGACTTGTAGTAAGTAACCTGTTAACCTCTCTAACAGATCCCCATCATTGTGTTACCTGAGCTGTGTGGCCCCTACAATGGAACTGCTCAGGGAAGCCGAGTACCATAGGCAGACCGGTTGGTGTCAGCACAGGGTAAAGAAGGTGGAGGGTGGAGGCCCGTCTGACTTGGCCAGATGGCAATTGGTCTTGGGTCTGTGTAGAAATAGATTCTCCTCCTCTTTCCTTGTCTAGGCAGAGGTCAAATGTGGCCTCCATGTCATTTTCTCAGTGACTAACCGTCAGTCCCTTATTGTGATGGCTAGGAATTAGAGAGATGAAGGATGTAAAATGGGTGGGCTGGAACCATTTAACTCAAGACTCCTTACTAGAAAAAAAAATCTCAAAATGTAGGAAAGCGAGTTTAAACAGTAGAGGAGTAAGCCTTGTTACAAATAGCCACTTTGGGCCTAAAATATAGGCCTTTCATGTTTTCTAATGCCATATTACTTCTAATGATAGTGATAACAGGTGCTTAATCCACACATTATATCCACCCAGTCTTCCCTGAAAAACAAAGGTGATATTTTGTTTGCATGATCACTGTTATGGATTAATATTTCCCCCAATACTACAAATGCATTAAAAATTGAATTGATAATGGAATTTGCCTATGAACATTTTGAAGCCTGCACATGTATGTTGTAAATTCAGCCTTAAATTGGGTATAGATTTTTGAGGTGTGTCTCAGTTTCTTTTGAGATGTCAAAGAGCAGTCTGAGCCAGGGAAGACGCAGGCCACATGGTGGCCAGGGAACCCAGGAATAGAGACTAGGGCCAGCCCCTCCCCTCAGAGAGGACTTTTTCTTTTAGGGGGATTTTATTATCAAGCAGCATGAATAACCCACAGTATCATCTACATGGATAGAAAGCTTCCAGAGCCAATGCATGTACTGTAGTTGAATTAACTGGACTTTTAACACCCTCTTGGCATGAATCGGGGAGTTTCAGTGGAGTAGTGTGTCAAAGGCCTGAAGTTCATACCACCAGCCAGTCATAAAGAGAAAGGTGAGGCACCCTGATCCCTCAAAGATTCACAGCCTCAGAAACCGTAAGGAGTTCTCCTCTGTCCTATAGGGTCTAGACGAGTCAGCACCAGCTTGAGGATAGTGAAAAGGATTGCTTTTTGGTAGGATAATTTATTTTTTAAACATTTTACTGGGGGCTTGTACAGCTCTTATCACAATCCATATACCCATTCATGGGGTCGAGTACATTTGTTGCCATCATTATTCTCAAAACATTTTCTTTCTACTTGAGCCCTTGGCATCAGCTCATTTCCCCCCCTCCCTCATGAACCCTTGATAATTTATAAATTATTACTTTTTCATGTCTTACAATGACCAATGTCTCCCATCACCCACTTTTCTGTTGTCCGTCCCCCTGGGAGGGGTTTATGGGTAGATCATTATGATTGGTTCCCCCTGTAAGAAGTTTAGATAGAGGTATAAGCTCGGGTCATGAGGCTGCAGGGGGTCACGGTTTCTCACCACAGCATGATTCTTCACATAGCAGGGCTTGCACACGGGCTTGTCATTGACCATCACATATACCTCCCCAGCTAGAACGCAGTCACAGTCAAAGCAGCAAAAGTGTTTCAGGTGCCAGTTCTGGTTTTCGGCCTGGGTATATTCATTGTTGAATATGAGCTAGGAAGAGAATAAACGTAAGATGAATTACTGATTTCTTGTTAGGGTCTAGATGACAAAGCAAAGTTCTCTAGGCAGGAAAGGATTTAAACCCCTAAGTCTATCAACACACTGTCTTGGGATCTGAAATCTAAAAATGATAACCTGCAGTTCTAACTTGGGTAATCGTTCAGCTTAGTGCAAACCTATCTTCTGTGGGTGTGGACCATCTCTGTTCAGTTCATATAATTAACACTGATACTCAGAATGAATGAAATTAAAAGTTCCTTTCATGAAACCTCTTTGGATGTAAATAAAGCAACCGATGTTTTGGCCAATTCGTTTTGCCTTCTACGGGTGGCCTGCTGTCAATTGCAAGGGGCCCCTGTGGTGGCAGAGAGGAGCCTGCATGTGGGTAGCCTCAGAGAACACACCTCATCACAGCCAGCACATCGGGGTTTCTCACTGTCACAGTAGTGCCTGCCACAGTACAGCTTCCCATTCTTCCAAAAATAGATCATGTCGACCAGGAGTTCACCGCAGGTGCTGCACACAAAGCAAGCAGGGTGCCACAGTTTGTCGTAGCCAGCCCTCTCAGCGTAGACGGCCGGGTCACCCTTCTGCATACTCAGCTTGCAGCAATAGCAGGACTGAAAGGGAAAGCATCCAAAGTCAGGTCCACAGACAACTGGCATTTTGAACTGTCGGCTGAATCAGGAATTCAGAGAAGCATCTTGAAGGAGAATTCATTCCTACTGCAATTAGTAGTTAATCCATGAAGACAAACCACTGCTTAGCTGTCTGTAAAATAAAATCTCTTGGCCATCTCCAGGCTGCTACAACTTAACTAGGTGCAAGAACTCAGAGCTGCTTCCTGAATTACAGTCACTTCTGGAAAAGGGTGAACAGCAATCCTCACTGTAGTTATATGTGAGCTATCAAAAACCATCACCTAGAGCGTATAAGTACTGACTGTACAGGTCAGAACCTCACTGATTGACGGGCGAACGAATACATGAGAAATACATGCGCGTAAGCGTGGTGTTTTCCTTGTGTTCACATGTGTCACCACTGTCTTCCATCTCCAAGCCACAGGAGACACTTAAATTCTGTCTCTTTAATAGAAGCTTGGAGGAAAAAAATATGTAGTATATAGCCATGTTCATTTAAGGCTGAATTTTAGGTATAAGTCACCCAGACAAAACAATGAATTTGAGCATATCTTATTCTTATAATTTATGAGACGAGATAAATAATTAAAACTATGTTTAGCAAACATTCCTCAATAGAATGTAGTATTCCTGTAGGATGTCAAATGTTAATTACTTTGTATACATAAAGTTTTCAATTGTCCTTGGCAATAGATCATCAGAAACCTTGGCCTTAGACACAAGTCTATATGTGATAAGTCTCTCAAAAGGAGATTAAACTGATTATTTATCTTAATTCCCTTTGGAAACAAAGGAATGTACCCCTCCCCCTAGAAAAGGATCACAGGGAGGGAGAGCGCCGGCACAATACGCATGCGGGGCAGTGATGTACGTGCCCCTCACTTACATACTGCGCGTGCTTGTGTTCCGTAGACTTGTCCTCAGTGGCCCCGACCGACGTCGTAGTGCTTCTATCGCCGCCAGGGATATAGGACCGGTCGGGGCCTTGGGCGTCCATCTCTTGGGGAAGTTTGACATCTCCCACCCCGAGAGCCTCGTTCTTATATTTCTTCACAAACTGCTCCATCTCCTTCACCTCTTTGGGAGTCAACTCATGGCACTTGGAAGGGTCCTGATCGTGAGCAGGGAGCTGCTTTGCCAGCTGCTTCTTCCGGTACTGCGCCCCTTCGGAGCCGGCCACGGGCTGCTTCTCCTTAGGCAGCATCTGCATGTACTGCCTGGCCTGGACCACAGTAGACCCATTGGACAGCAGATAGCACAAGGGTTTGTTTGTTTGTTTTTTAAAACACACATCAGTACCATGTTACTTATAACGAAGGCGGTTTTTTTCCCCTGTTAGTGACAATTACTCCTCATAATATAAACATCTTTAAATGTCAGCACATTCAAACATGACACAGTTCAAAACAATGCATCATATATAGGGTTACGCTTATGTATTTACCCTAAATATGCAAATATGTAATTGCAAGACAAGACATGTTTTTCTAGGCAGAAATGTTCAGAATGGCTTTGCAACTCAGTCACATTTTCAGCATCTTAAAAACATACACTAATTGATTTGACATCTCAAGATCCACTTTAATGGTCTAACTAGCTGCCTACGGGATCTCAGGAGGCCTGGCTCCATTGTTAAAGCTGTGGGAGGGCTGACCAAGGAACTGTTCTTTTCGTCCTACAAAGTACAACAAACATAGTGCTAAACTTTATTTTTCCATTTTAGATAATGGAGGAAATTATATTCTTTAGACATGCTTTACCATCTTACTAAGAAACTTTCTCAAAAGTGACTGTGAAGATTTGCTAGATTTATGCAAAACATTCGTTCTCCATTATTATTGAGAATGCCAATCGAAGCCCTTGAAGAGGCAGATTGTCCATATAAGCTGTAGATGCATACTCTCAAAAGGCTGTCATAGAAGTCAAAATAATAGAAACCCCAAATAAACAACCTTGGGGAGGGGGGTGAGTCTGGTTAGGTCCTTAACAGAACTGTCCTACCTTTAAAACGCGGCCATCCTCGGTTCACTTACCAGCGCTTGGTTCTGGACAGGAGGCGCCCATTCGTAGGTGACTGTGTTGATGGAGACATTCTTCTTGGCAGCAACGGGATTGGTCAGGATCATAACATTGCGTTTATACATAGGGATGCCATCCGATTTTAGCTTTGCGATCAAGGTGGTGTACTTGGTGTCTTCAAAAAGTCTCCCCACTTTCCGATCCTCTTCATTGCTCAGGAGGACATCGTGTTCTTCTTGGCCACACTTGCAGTTGCGGCATATTTTTCTACAATTTTAAAGATAAGTAGCTAATGATTAACCGTACCAAATCAATGATAATTAAGTCTTCGTATTTTTATAGTGAATGGAATACTTTTTACACCTGTTCTAAATAATGGTGTGCATAAGCAAGTCTTTCTGGGATACTGAATAACTATTCAGAGGTTTAAGCAGGAAGGCAAAAAAAACGTTCGTGACTTTTTAAGAGTTCTGGAAAGTTAGGCTGTGATTTTAAAGTGTATGTATTAGAGGGCAAGTGTCTGAAGGGATTACCTGACACCCCCACTCTCTCTCCCACAAAAAATAAGCAAACACTATCACACACTGTGCATTTTACATTGTATCATTAAATGCTAACACTGCATGGTCATTACCTAAGTTTGCTTGATTGATTGATTGTTTTAGTGAGAGAGAGAAGGATAAAGTTTCTCAATTGCAGACTAAAAATCTACGTGTACATTGAAAGCTTTCTGCGTTTGTTCTTTCTTCTTCTTTCCTCCCCTTCCATTCTTTTGCTTTTCAAACGCTTACTGAGCGCCTATCACTGCTCTGTTATTGATGAAGAGGCAGGTAAAAGTTGCTGTCCTCACAGCCTCACTGTTCAAGGTCAAGGACACCCCTTCATCCCCAAATGAGACTATAAAGGAAGGAAACAACCCTTATGTAAATATAAAATCTTTAAAGACAAAGAAAACCAGGACGCACGGAAAGACATTAAATGAGTAAAATGTAAATATCAACAAAGTATTGGCAAAACATAAAACTGAGAGATGACAAGAATACTATTATGTAAGGAGGAACTGATGAACTCAACAGAAAAATAGCTTCAAGGCTTGAAACTGCATTTCATAGAAGATACAACACATACGGTCACACATCACAGGAAAGCATCAACAAAAACCACAATGAGAGGCTATTTTACAGCTAAGAGTTTGGGAGAGAAACAAACTATCAAATATTTGTAAGAAAGTAGATTTGCCGAGAACAGGTATGTTTGTGTAGTATGAAAATACATCCAAGATTCTCCCACCTGGGTGGTGGGGGTATAAATAAATCTCTCTGCCAAATAACACATTCACTCACTCTCACACACAAGCCCCCAACATTTTGTTTGTGTTCTGAGTTTTCTGAGGCAAAATAGACACACAAATGGAAAATATTAATCTGGCGTTATAGTCTCATAAGAGAATATATGAGAACCCGATCCCCAGCCAAACTACTCTCCTTGCTCAAAGACTGACCAGAAATCTATTTGGCGAGCCTCTGGTGCAGTGTTTACTCCAGTTCAGAGAGAAGAGGTCCTTTCTCCCATCTAGTGGAAAGGAGCACATCAAGGAGGTGGATTTTACGTACAGTGCCAACAGGTATCTGTTGTTTGTGGGGCGGTCTCTGAGGTGGAACTGTCTCGGCAGCACACAGTAACACCAACAACACGGCTGATTTCATTAGTATGTAAAAGGTCATGAATACATAATGAACCTCATTTGTATTCTCACTCCAATGTGACTAATTTGGTAAGAAAGCACTTGATGGGAATTCGACTTGCGGGTGGGAGGTTCTCTTAGAGCTGTCAATCTGGGGTAGCTGGAAGGCCATCTTCGGCAGGTTCTCTGTGTTGAGGTTCCATGACTGTGATAGAAAGGGACAGCTATCAACCACTGTGCACAAGAAGCCTTGAATCAGGGCTAGGGGCTAAGAGGTACTGACTCTAGGAATTTGCACTATTTTCCATTTACTGCCGTTCTCATTGTTAGTATCCCACAAGTTGTTTGCAACTTATAGCCACCTGATGTACAAGTGAACGAAATACTGCCCATTCTTGTGTATCCTCACAATTGTTGCAGTGATTGACTTCATTGCTGAAGCCACTGTCACTCCATCTTTGTGAGGTGCTTCTCCTTTTTGCTAAACCTCCATTATGCAAAGCATGACGTCCCTGTCTAGAGCCTCCTGATATCAGTCCATAAAGTGCCTGAGAAGAAGTCTTGCCATATTAGGGATCATTCTGACTGTACTTCTTCCAAGACTAATTTGTTTATCCTTCTGCAATTCCATGATAGAGAAAATATTCTTCACCAACGTCATCGTCCAAAGGCATCAATTCCTTTCGGTCATCTTTATTCATTGCCCAGTCTTCGTATACATTTCAAGGGGACTGAACATAGCTTGGTTTGGTCCGGGTGCACCTTAGAACTCGCAGAGACACACTGGCTTTTCAACAATTAAAGAGGTCTTTTGCAGCATTTGCCCCAATGCAATGCACTGTCTGTTTTCTTGACTGCTGCTTTCATGGGAGTTAATTGAAGCTCCAAGTAGCAGGGGATTCTTGACTACTTCAATATTTTCCCTATTTACCATGATGAGGAATTTTTTTTTTTTAATGCTAAGGGATAATCCATACTGAAGGCTTTAGCTTTTAATCTTCACCTGTAAGTGCTTCAAGTTCTCTTTACTTCAGCAAAAAAAAAGTTGTCACCTATATTTCACCCCCAAAGCCAAACTCAACTGCTATCTAGGTGATTACAGTCTATATATGATTTCTAAGGCCTGAATCTTTATAGGCGCTGATAATCTCATTGTTAATGATTCTTCCTCCAATACTGAAGCAGCGCTTTTTCACATAATCCAGCTTCATGGATTATTTTTCCGCATGCAGACGGAATATGGGTGATAACTCTCTTTCCTGACATTAAACCACGTTGTAACCTTTTGTCCTGTTCAAACAACTATCCCTTGGTCTATGTACAAGTTCTGCATGTGCACAAATAATTGTTTTGGAATTCTCATTCTTCATAATGTTATTCATACAAGTTTGTTATGATCCACAACCTTTGCGTAGTCAATAAAACACAGGTAAATATCTTTTGGGTTTGGTATTCTATGGTTTCATCTGAGATTCAGCTGACATCCAAGCAAAAATATTCCCTGTACATCTTCCTCCGATTTGAAAATCTGGCAGCTACCTGTTGATGACCTGTTGATTACTTGGTTTTTCTGTATCTATTTTAAAGGTTGTAGTGTATAGTGTTTTATAGTTAAATCTGCCTCTGGCGGTTACGTAATCTGTCGACCTGTGAAGAGATGGAGTCTAGCCTCTCAATCAGGCCACAGCCAATGAAGCCTCTGTGTGGGTATGGCCTCTCCTGAGGATTCTGGGAACACCTGTCTTCCTCCCTGGAGGTGGGACACACACTCTCCCTCTGAGACATTCCTGTTGACAAGCCTGATGGAGCTAGAGCCCTGGAGCTGGAGGACCCATGCCAGCACTGAGATGCTTCCACCACCACTAGATCCACAAAACTTTCCCACCCACTGGCCTGTGATCTTCCCGCACTCGGGATCAATGCATGTGTTGCATCGAGTCTGAAGAGGAATTTACAGACTGGTAGCGGACATATGGGCTAATATCAGACTTATGGACTTGATCTGGACTGGGCTGTTTTCTCAATATTCAATTGCTCTTTTATATAAAGCTCTTTCTTACACACACGTTAATGTCCATGAATTTGTTCCTCTACTAACTAGACTAACCCAGACTAACACACTCCCATACTTAAACTGGAAGAATTTTAGAAATACCTCTTTTAAAATAAAATCATTGGGAAGTTACCCGAGAGTTTATTAAACGGAACTCCTCGATGAAGATTTGGGAAAGTAAGGAATATTGTTATTTTGGTATCCAAGAATGAATGGAATAGTTTTACATTTTAAATTTCAGTCTAAAGTAACACAACCTTCTTTTAAAAATGCCAAAGAATTGTTTCTATTCCAACCTAAAACCAAGCCAAACCAGGACATGAATGAGCACACCTGGTACCTATGTGCCTGGGATGGTATTTGTACCATTTGTGCAATACTTTCTTCTCATGATTCATGGAAAATTTTTGATGATTATGTAGGTTCAAGGGAGAAGGACAGGGCTTGCTACTCCCATAAGCATGTACAGTCTTGGAACCTCACAGGAGCAGATCTGTCCTGTAAGGTTGCCATGGGTCGGCATCAACTCAATGGCAAGAGTTGAGTTTTGTTTTGTTTTGGAATGTAGATTTAAAATAGATGTGAGCCACACTAATTTGACAGGAGTACTTCCGGAGTATATAGATCCGTTTCCAAATGTACTATAGTTTCCTAAACTGTTGTAGAGAGCAGTTTTCCTCAAACTCTCCGTGGGATGTTAATTAATGTTATGCTAGGGGCAGAAGGAGGGGACATTTCAGAATCTCATTGGTTAGGTCTTTTTTAAAAAATGACTTAATTTATTATATAAAGGTAGTCTGGAAAGCTCTAATGTGTAAATCCTACAGTATAAAAAAAGACCATTGCTAATCTGCTACACTAAATGAAAAGACTAGCTTTAGCCCAAGGACAAAGTGCAAAAGGCAGGAAGGAATAGGGGAGAAGGACAAATATAAACAAAGGGCGGAGCTGGTGTTGCACAGTGGAGATTACATATCATGACACAAAACGTGCATACATTGTTGAGTGGGAAACCTACTTCCCTGTGAACTTTAAATGACATTATATTAAAATATGTATAAAGTAAACGGGAGGAACCAAAAAACAACATTGCTGCTCATGGTGACCTTTAGGGCAAAGTAGAAATGCCTCCTATGGTTTCCAAGACTGTGAATCTTTATGGAAGCTGATTGGTACATCTTTCTCCTGAGGAGTGGCTGGTGGGTAAGAACCATTGACCTTTTGGTTAGCAGCTGAGTGCTTAACCACTTGAACTATACATCTATCTCACAGGACTTGAGTAGTTTGAGATTTTTCTAAAAGGCTATTTGTAAACAACGAATGTCCTAACACACACCAAAGAGAAAAACCCACTGCTATTAAGGCGATTTCTACTCATCAAGGTCCTATAAAACAGCGGTTCTCAACCTGTGGGTCCCAACCCCTTTGGGGGTGGAACAACCCTTGCACAGGGGTCACCCAGTTCATAAATGTAGCAAAATAACTGTTATGAAATAATTTTATGGTTGGGGGGGGGGGTGTCACCATAACACGAGGAACTGTATTAAAGGGTTGCGGCAATGGGAAGGTTGAGAACACTGCTATAAAATGGTTCCATACTCTAAATGTTAACAGTCCACAGCTTACCTGACAGCCACCAGGGCTGCTTTAAAACCCACACAGCCCACCCCCCACTGTGCAGAACAAATCAACACTGAAAGTTTTACTTCACAGTCACTAAGTTCAATTCAAAAGAGAGAGAACAAAATGGACCAAAAGTATTCTCAGAGAGCAACACAGAATTACAATTTCAAGTTAAAGATGCTCACAAAACTATCCCTTCTTCCTCCCAAACAGAAATGTTTTCCTGAATCAGTACTTGTAAAAATGGCTTTTCCAAGGCAAGTAGTAGCAAGTGTAGTGTCTGACATGCTGCCAGCATTCACTGTGATTTAACGGCCTGGCTGTGACTCTGCTACAAACCATAATTTCAAAGGGCTGGAAGCTGCTCTTTTATAACAGAGATTTACATATATGGACTTACGAGTGGGCCTCTGTTGTAGAATTCAACACAAGAATTAATCCATTTATGGTGGGGAATTTTTAGTTTTCAGTCAGCTCTACGTCAACCAGAAATTCTTAGAATAGATAGTTATATTCACGTTAATACTCTTCTGGTAAAATACTTTTCGGGCAACTGTTTTGTTAGAATATTTTACAGATTTACTACAAAAGATTCTATTATTTCTATGATCATTGGTTTGTGGTCCCAAAGCCAATACTGCACCTTCCATATGAAACAGCTGGGGAGAAACTAACTCCAGGTAGCTTCTTGCAGGGCAGGGGATAATTAACGCCTCTCTGCTAGCCAGTCTCTGAAGCCCAGCAAACCACCTTTCCCTGTATGGGTCTGATAAGGAGGGAGAGAGCAAGGTCGGTCCGGCAGTCCCTTGGTTACAAATGAGATAATTCCTGTATGATTTTCAGTCAGCACTGTCGGAACAGGTGCCTACGGCTCTTATTTAACTTTACTTCAATGCAAGAGAACGGAACCTGGTGGGACGATGGGGGAAGCCTCAAGCCGCTGACTGACACTCGTGGTTCAAACTCACCAGCCACTCTGTGCTGGAAACAAGATGAGCTCAGCTCCCATAAAGATTGAGAGTCTCAGAAACCTCTGGAGCATTGTACTGTGCCTTGCAGGGTTGCTCTAACTTACGGCGAGCACTGACTCATTGGCAGTGGGTTTGGTGCAAGAAAACGGTCCAAGTCTTTCGTGTTATTCGCCGCAGGTGAAGGTGATTGAGAGAGAAAAGTGTGCTGTGACTAGGGGTTGCTTCAAAGTGAGGGCAGATACACATAACTTTAGGAGGTAGCAGGAATTGCCCATAAGTAGGAGTTCCTAACCACAGGATTCGACTGCACAGAAAATTGGAGGATGGAGCTAGAGTAGCTGAGTAGACTCAGCAGCCTGCTCAACTCAGTTTGTGGATCAAAGAGCTGAAACTGAAGGGGGAAGCTAAGTGACCTGTTGGAGCACTTTATGGAAACTGATGATACCTATTAAAAGCCCAAGCTTTAGGAAAGTTAAATAACTTGCCAGTCTTCCTTTATAGATGACAAAGCTGGAATTTGAACCCAAAGCTTACCAAAACCTTCCTTAACCACCTTTTTACCCGGCAAACAAAGTCTAACCTCCGTTTACACAAACTCGGGGTGACTGAACTGCACCTGCACCAGCCTCTCTCCTCTAAAGCGCTGCTTTTGCCACATAGATATCTTTGTGGGCTTGGAATGTGGGCACAAATGGTCAGGTTAACTTCCTGTAGTTTGGGTTTTTTGATCGATAAAATGAAAAATTCTTAGTTCCAATTTCCACTCTTAAACTTTCACAAGCCTCAGAATTCATTTTTAACTTCTTAAAATTGTTGGAATACAGATAGAAAATCCAGAGAAAAATACAGGTGCCCAATCCCTACTGCGCATCAGTGTATCAAAGTGTGAAGCTATTGTTTTCAACACAGCATCCATCTTGCTCTCTAAATTCTGAAGGTGCTATTTCCCATCTCTCTAACCCTTTCCTGGAAAAAAAATATATCTGTGCTCTTCAATTTATACCACATCAAAACGTCAGCTTGGGCATCCTCAAGGGACTCAATTTTGTGATCTTTTCAAATGTTCTTTGAATTTGGGAGGCAAAAAAGAACTCTGGAGGGCAAGCCCAGAACTGGCAATTGGATCGGGTAAAGGAACGTCTCTGCAGACAACTTGTGTGAGTCTTAAAGGGACGAGCAGATGCACTGTCATGAGGGACAAACTTCCTTCAGTGCCTCTTCTTGCCTTTTACCAACAATACAGGTTCCATTTTTCTTAAAATGTGTTTCTAAAAAGTCCCTATGGTCATTCTGGGTACTTCAAGGAGGTCTATCAAAATCACTCTTTGGAATTAAAACAACAACAGTTGTTGTGACCATTTGAGCTGACCTCTCTGGTCTGATTTTAACTTCCGGCAGTTGTCTGCAGAAGCCATGGTTTTCGTTGGACCTTTACACTTGACCTGTAGTCTCTACCCAACGAGACTCAGACAAGTGTCTTACTGAGAAAAGTTGCCTGCAGCCACCTACCGATGACATAAACATGTTTAAACAAACGCATTTGGTTTGAAGTAAACCTGAGCGTGTATGAACCGAAAACCTAGGAGGAATACATATCTCTTAGCTTACTTCATGTATAGAGACAGTATATATTTATGAAATATATGTGTGATATCTTAATGAGTGCTATTTTACATCTCTCGGTTCTAATAGCCATTGCAATGGCTACAAAGAATTCACAGACAAAATTCATGATTAAAGGGTTAGGGAAGTTAAGTTGTAATGCCAGTGGGAAATGCTCAGGGCTGAGTTGTTTATCAGAACAGGTTGCAGAGTTCTTTCAGGTCTGCTAATAAACGCCCAAAAGGGCAAACCACTCCATTCAGCTCAAGTTCCACGGGTCAGCACACCCAGCTCCCTGGATTCAGTGCCCAGAGGCACCCTGAGTTAGTTAATTGTGCCAACCTGGCCGATAATCACATGTGGGGCTAATTAAAAGGTGGAGGGATAAATGGGTGGTGAGCCTCGCCTTTCTAGCTCTCCGGTCTCTTGCTTTGTGATGGTCGCACCAGGTTGTAGCTGCCTTAGCAGTTCCCTGCTTCAGCTTGCAAGATTGACTTCCTACAAGACATCCCCAAGGAGAAGCCACATGAACCTATCCCGATGCAACCCTGGGTGCTGGAGCAGCCGTGTGAAGACCCCTGCCAGCGCTGAGATGCTTGTTCGTTCACTGACTCAGCTTTCCTCCTGCAGTCAGCATCATTGCCTCTGTTCTGTGAAGTGGAGGACTTTGTGGACTGGTGTTGGGTTAATGGGTTAATGTTGGACTTGTGGGCTTGGGCAGCATTGGTTTGGGATGTTTTCGTGATGCACATTTTCTTTACATAAAACTCTCTCTTATACATGAGTTGCTGTGGATTTGTTTCTCCAAAGTACCCAGACTAATACACACCCTAATCGACAAGCCAGCATCGTGCATGAAAGTACTCATCTTTACTTGCTCCATGGGTCGGGAAGTCCATCACTTTGCCCCACACTCTGGCTCTAGTGCTGCTGGTGCTCCTCTGGTGGCACAGCTGTCTTCTGGGCCCAGGAGTTTCACTGCACAGGGATCTTGGGTCCAAAAGACACACTCCACTCCTGCTTCTCGATGGGATCATTTTATACACGGGGATAGCACTCCCCCTGATGGAGAGTGAGGACTGAATAGCTATTTCCTGGCTTTCCTCCCTGCTAGGTGACCACCTCTGTTAGGCTGCCCCCTCCTGTTTCCAGAAACCTTCTCTCTGTCTCTTCAGGCCTAGGGATGCTAATCTCCACACCTCTCCAGGCACCAGCCCGGGGTACTATGTCATCTCAGGAGGCTTTTCGTAAACCCCAATCATACCTTTGTAGATCCCATATGAGGAGGATTTTTATAGACAAAACGCATGCAACAGGACATTTAAGAGAGCATAATTCATCAAGCAATTAGAACACAGGTGCTTGGAAGGAATGTGAAACAAAAGGCCAGATGTTTCGATTTAACATAATTGACCAAAGATTTTACCTGAAGAATCAAGTTCAGTGGGAAAGCAGTGAAGGTTCTTAAGCTTGGGAATTATGGATTGGTGTCTGTTTTCTGAAGACCATTCTCTAGTTGTGGGGAAGCACCGGTTGATGAAGTAGAGAATAGCTCAGTTCTGCTTTTCCTCATGTGCCTCTGCTAGCCTAAGGGTTCTAAGAAGTCAAGGTCCTAGGCAGACAGAGGGAGAGTGACAACAGTAGAATTATGGACCACCATGACCCTACTAACCACAGCCACTCTGTGCCTGCACTAGACCAGGGTCTTTGTTGTACTCAAAACAACCAGCTTGGACTATCTTACTGAGCCCAGCTATCAAAAGATACAGCGTCT
>NW_022103920.1:29218037-29234042 GCF_000313985.2 Echinops telfairi
CAGATGATCCCTTCAGGACCAGTGGTGTGAGGGGCGATACTGAGAGGGTATAGGAGAGGGTGGGTTGGAAAGGAGGAACCGATTACGAGGATCTACATGTGACCTCCTCCCTGGGGGATGGGCAACTGAAAAGTGGGTGAAGGGAGACGTCGGACAAGGCAAGCTATGTCAAAATAATAATTTATAAATTATCAAGGGTTCATGAGAGGGGGCAGTAGGGAGGGAGGGAGGGGAAAAAATGAGGACCTGATGCCAGGGGCTTGAGCTTAAGTGGAGAGCAAATGTTTTGAGAATGATGAGGGCAATGAATGTACAAATATGCTTTACACAATTGATGTATGTATGGATTGTGACAAGAGTTGTATGAGCCCCTAATAAATCGATTATTAAAAAAAAAAAAAGAGTATCCTGAGCAATGCCTACACTGGAGGTCAAAGTCTGTGTGACTCAGGCCTTCTAGGGTTGTCAGAGAATTATCAAGAGGTTAACTCAAGAGAGAAATGCACCTGAGTTCATGTCAGAAAGATAAAACTTCTAAGAAATATTCACTGGACAGACTGTGGAAACTGTTAAGATTAGAGACCATGTCCAATGCCCTCATTGCTTATGGTCCTTAGTCGAGTCTCAGACGACATATCCAGGAGAATAAATTATTCTATGTGCCAAAACTTAAAAGAAAGCAAGCAATTTTCATACCACAAAGATCTTGATATAGTCTTATCTGAAAATAAGAGACAATAGGGATCTATAATAGAAAATGAGATAAAACAAAAAATTATGATAAACTGACCTTTATTTTAGAAAGAAAATGATAACTCTTGCTAATGAGATTTAAACACCTCCATTAGCAATCACTGGCAATGAATATCTGAATTAAAAAGGAATTTTATCCATCCAAGAACTGTCAAGTACTAACTATACCCAGTAGAGGGCAGTGAAGTTCCCCAAAAGCCAACTAGGAAGGCTAGGAGCTGAGCACACCAGGGCAATCCACGAGAGCTATTCTGTCTTTAGTGCTATTGTCCTTGCAAAGCAGGACATACTGCCCAACTGATAGATCCTTGGAGAAGGGAGCATGAGGAAGGGCTAGTTAAGTCTTGCAATTTACAAAAATGCCCAGGGAAATGTGGGCTCCCTAGAATAACCACCAATGCACAGCGTCCTCACTTTCTGGAGGACTGAGGTTTCTGCTGCCTTCGCTATTTCAAACAACTGTCTTAGTGTATAAAAGCCTACTAAATAAATGAGCTTTTCAAAGAGCCTACAAGTCCAAGTTTGACTTACTGCCATTGACTGTATACAGTCACAATAAAATGTTTCAGCCTAGAGTTTCCTAGAGAAATAAGAAGTATACATAGAAATGGCCTTCAAATGAAATTTATTCTCCCATACAACTACCATTATATTGTATGGCCGATCATCTTTACTTTTCTTCCTTCTATCAATAATATGCTGATTCTAACTCTGAGAAAACTTACAAACTAGCTATGATTTTGACAGCCACTGATAAAAGAATTTTCTTTATAAAAAATCGTTTCAAATACTGATTTTAGATCAACATGATACACAAAATTAACTTGAAAAAAACATGCAAACAGTATTCAAAATTCATTTTGATCCATTAATGCAGGTCTTCCCTACAGATGCACTTGATACAAACCAAGGGATGAGTGACTATTTGCCACCGTTACTATGATTGTCTAAATCTGGAGATTCAGAGCCTTTAATTAGTAATGTCACAGCAGAAACTTTTGAAGAGACCTAAATTCCACTTGTTATAGACTGCCCGGGAGAGTTATCATAAACTTTTTGGCTCTCAGAAGAGAGGCATAATCCATATTCTGGAACCACAGGAAACCCAAAAGGCAGCATATAAATCCAACTCTTCTAACTACAGTTCTTATGGTCCAATCAGCGCGGGCAAACGTCAGGACGGGCGGCCAGGAAGGCTATGCTCCCTATTCTCTTGTCAGAGAAGCAAAGAACAGAGCTGCAGCTTATCGAGTCTGCGGGAGAACTGGTGTGCAGTCCCCGCGAGGAAGCATCCCAAACCTTGTAAAGTCACCCAGGCGGGCATCGTTTGCAAAACATTACCTCCAGAAGTGCAGTTCGAATCCTTCACATTTATCTTTGCATTTTAAGCAGGGGGCTCCAAATCCTTGCTCGTGACCTAAGCCCATCTGTTGAAGAGAAAAGAATGTGGTTCTATTATTCTATTTTAAAAATTTAAAAAATTCAATAAATTATACTTTTAATTCCACATATCATTCCTGTTAATGTAACTTTCAAACAAATCTTTTATGAGGAAAAAAAAATCTTTTTTGTTTAATCAAGGGTAACACCCAGGTAAGCATACAGTGACTCCATGATTATTATGAGAAGGGAAACACTAGAATCCACTGGATGTTTTCGTCGTTAGGGGTCTTCCAGGTGATTCAGAGGCACAGTGATCCCATGCGACAGAGTAGAGCTGCCCCCGTGGATGGGTTTTCCTGCCTGTAGCTTTTACAGAAGCAGACTGCCCGGTTTCTCCTGCAGGACCACTGAGTAGGCTCAAACTGCCAACTGCGTCGGTTAGCATTTAAGTCTCAGCAGACTGCTCATCCTGCAAGCTGTAAGTCATGTGCTTGCTTGGGCAGTAAGTACAGTGAGCACCGAGAACACCACAGTACAGGAAGCAAACCTGAAACCAAAGCACATATTTGCAGCCAACGAATCTGCCGAATTTTTTAGGAGTTACCATGAAAACAATATTTTAGTCGATAGTGATAAATATTAGAATACAAATGGTATTATATTCGATGGTAAATGAAGGTGCCCTAATGTAGTGGTTATGTGTTGAGCTACAATCTATGTGGTCAGCAGTTAGAAACCAGCAGCAGGTCTGCAGGAAGAAGCCAGGGCTTTCTACCTCTGCAAACAGTCTCGGAAACCCACACGGGGTTGCTCGGAGTCAGCACTGGCTGATGGCAGTGAGTTGATAAGGATAAACAGAATAATAATAACAGCAAGAAGTAAATACCAGGTATAGAGGTAAGCGCTTGAGTTTTATGTTCGCATCAAAGTCTTGCAAGCCCTTGTAAAATACCTACAAAGCAACACTATTCCCTACTTTCCAGGCCTTCCTTACACTGCCCCAGTGTTCATCAATAGGTGAGAAGAGAAAGGACTGACTCAGGCCGGGCACTCTGCTGCAGCCCTCGTTACAGGAACCGATTTTTCTTTACGATAGTACATACTGTATGTACTTGAGTATAAGCCGAGGTTCTTCAGCACACTTTTAATGCAGTTTTGTGGTAAAATTACATGCCTCCGCTGATACTCGGTTTGGCTTATCCTCGAGTATATACGGCAATCATCCTTGGGAATTTGCTAAGCCGTCAGCTGTCAGAGGAGTGGCGAGGGGATGGGCTCGAGATGGCAATGTCAGATCATTTACGTGAGTGCAGGTTAAAAGATGGCCAGTAACCACATCAGGTTATGTTCCGACTTTCACAGGAGCGGCTGCTCACAATCTAGTGACCGCCGGGGCCCGGGACAGTAGCAAATAGTCTCCGATGGGGCCTCCGGAGCTTCACGGAGTACCTGTCCCACGGCTGTCAGAACCACATTGCAGCTGGTTCCTTGACAGACTGGCCCAACATTGAAGCGAGGCCCTTCCTTTTTTCTGAAGATTACCACATCCATGTGCGACGTCTGCGGCACAGACAAAGCCAGCTGGACGACCGCGCTGTTTTTAAGTCAGACTATCTCGAACACATCCTCTAAAGGTGGGTAACACCTGTCAGCATTTACTCAAGTTTATCACCTTGCCCATATCTCTAATAACAGTTTTCAAAAGAATGCAAAAACTCTTACATTGCATATGTAACACCGCCATCAACTAAACAGTGTCTAGGAATAAGTTGTTTCTTTGTTATCAATGACCATAGATCACAGTAGAGACCTAAACAGGGGTCTAAGATGGAGTGTCCTGGGGAGAATGCTGGTTACTGGCATTTTCTAGTCTTCTGTAGCCAGGAGGCCTAGTGGTGTGGTAGTTACATGTCAGGCTACAAGGTCGGCAGTCTGAAAGGTGGGTTTTTCTACGGGACTCTCAGAAAATCCACAGGAGCGTGCCACCCTGTCCTCTAGGGCCGCTCTGGGTTGGCACTGACCATGGCAGAGAGTTTGGGTCTTTTGTAAAGAATGTAACTTATATCTTTCTCCATTATAACACCCATAGTAAGAACATGCCTTCAGTATGGATTACTCTCAACACAGACAAAAACATCCCCACAACTATACCAACACACACTAGTGCAGCAGTTCTCAATCTGTGGGTTGCAAACCCTTTGGGGGTTGAATGACCCTTTCACAGGGGTTGTCCGATCCATAACAATAGCAAAATTACAGTTATAAAGTAGCAACAAAAATAATTTTATGGTTGGGGGGGTCACCACCACATGAGGAACTGTATTAAAGAGTCGCGGCATTAGGAAGGTTGAGAACCACTGCAATAGTACTGCAATTATAATGCAATCAGCAAAATAGTGAAAGTGTCAAGGATTTCATGTTACTTGGATCCACAATCAGTGGCTATGGGCACAGTCAAGAAATTAAATGATAAATGGCATTGGGTAAGTTTGCTGCAAAAGACCTCTTTCAAGATGATACTTTGAGAACTAAGGTGCACTTAACCCAAACCAGGTTATTTTCAATGGCCTCATTTAATCAGGAAGAAGGAAGAAGAATGGCTGACTCTGGATCATGGTGTTTGTGAAGAATAATAAATACACCACGGAGTGCCACAAGAATGAACACATCTGTCCTGGAAGACTTCCAACCGTTGGAATGCTACTTAGAATAGTGAGGATGGTGAGACTTCATTTTACATACGTGGGACATGTTATCGAGGGACCAGTTCCGGAGGAAGGATATTAGGTTTGGTAAAACGGAGGTTCTGTGAAAACGAGAAGACAATGACGTGGACTGACACAGCACGGAGCTAGCTGTGAGGACGGCCAGGGCTGAGCAGAGCTGCATTCTGTTGTGCGAGTGCTATGGGCTGGGACTGACCTGATCGCTCCTAACAAGAGCCAGTATGGAATGATGTTATAGTTGTTCAAGTTCTTTCTACTTGTCCAGTAGAAGGGTGTTAATAATAGAGAATCAGTCGGATGTAAAGTTTTGTGCTTTGATCCAAGTACTTCTTGCTAAAGTGATCCCAAATGAAAAGATTACACTATTAAGGCTTAATCACATAATGAAACTTAAATTTACAGCTTTTAATTTCTCTCGAATGTACTGATTCACAGTAAAAAAAGGTGTACGTGTGTGTAAAATCCTGCCATGAAGATTTAGTAGTAGCAGTCATACAAAGAACGAGGTATCTTCTGTTTCTAAATTAAATGCGTATTGCCACCTAGATAATTTTTGTTAGCTTTCAAATCTGAATCTCCTGGGCTGAGTATCAGAAGGCTTAATGAAATAATATAAACACAATAGAACGGTTCCATTTTGTTTTCTCTTTTGAATGAAATTCAGAATCTCATATAATTCTAATATAACTAAAACCTTAATTAGGTGACAGAGTTTCTATACTAAGGCATTGGTATAGCTCAATGCTGATTTATAAAATTAACCTGGGGAAGAGACATGTTTTTTCTACCTACTTTTGTCACCGTCAAGTCATCATTGGTCTTATTACAATTCTACTGCAGCTGAACTGGAGTTCACCAAGCATGTGCTCTTACACAGCACTCCACCTATGCTTAGGACTGGGCCGCCTTGGGGAGCCCCTTCACCATAAGACCCTGGGGAACTACTATCTGGGGAGACCACGAAGCCGCTCTGTGGCCTGTTCCCCTGGAGCTGATCACCAGTGTGTCAAGCAGCAGCCATTCAGTCTTCCAGAGACAGACCCCTGGCCCATTTAAGGGCTTGAACAATCCAAAATCACTCTGTAATCCCTCTAAATATGGACTTTTTTCCTCCAGAGTTTTATTAACGGAGATTTTGAACTACTTTAAAAGGTTGGGGAAATGTGTTTTTTGTGACTGTTGTTTTCTTAATTGTAAGTTGAGTTAAAATTTACAGAGCATATTGGCTTTTCATTCAACCTTTCATATACATTTTCTTTTGTGATACTGACTGCAACCCCACAACTTAACAGCGCCCTTCCCACCATTTCCCCTTGTCTGTCCTTATCTTATGTCTTGCCTTCTGAGTTTCAAGCCTGGGTAAATGCCACCTTTTTGATCTCCTGTGGCTGCGTTCCGTTCCAGGCCTAGGGTGTGTCTAAGGGCCACTCAGGAGTTCTACCAGTCTCTATCAGACCAGTGTGCCCGGTCCCTGTTTTTAATGCAGTGTTATTCTCAGATTTCTCCACTTTACCTCGAGGTCTTATTCTGATCCCTTCCAGAGGGGTCAGCAGTGAGAGCCAGCCACCATCTAATTCTCCAGTTTCATCCATCCTTTGTTTCCTTGAGACTTTGGTTTTTTATTTTTCTTCCTTCTTCTTTGCGCTCCATGGTCAATGGTTCCTCTGGAAGTCAACAGTTGGATCTTACACGGCCCCTCACTAACTTTTAGCACCCAGTCCTACTCACCAAAGCAGGGTGTATAGCACTGTCTTTGTGGACTCTGGTAAGCCAATTGACTCAGGTGACACCTGAGACTCTGGTCCTGAGGCTGCAGCCCAGCGATCCATTCATTTCCTCAGGGTAATTGGTTATGGCTAAAAAGTTTTCATAACTGTGCCCCTTGGATGTTCTACTATATTCCTGGGTATATTTATAGCACATATAAACACATATGGAGAAATATCCTGTCAAGCCTATATATATGACAAAAGAAAAACAGAACACCTCACTGTCATCGAGGAGATGCCAACTCATAACGACCCTACAGGTTTCCAAGACTATAACTGTTTACGAGTATAAAGTTCAGTCTTCCCTCTCAGAGCAGCTGCTGGTTTCGAACTGCTGACCTTGCGGATCACAGCCCAACACATATATTTATGAAAGGACTTCAAAAAGTTTGTGGGGGAATGAAATAATGGATTTTTTCCCAGTGAAGTCTTTGAAGTCCCCCAAGTTCAAGGTAGTAGTTCCATTAGCCTCCCACCCTCATTCAGCTTGAGTGTCTTCCCTCTGTCCATCCTACTTGTAGGTGGCTGCTAACACTGTCCCTCTAGGGGTGGCAATGGCTGGCTGTGTCCCAGGATTTATTTATCTACTTTTGTTGCCTGTAACTTGTGATCCTCCCAGTTTCTTCCTTTGCCTCGATCATCGGTGCTGACCTCTCTCTTAAGGTATATTTCCCTTGCCTTTCCCCCAGATTAATATGTGCTGACCCCTCCATTCACTGATTCCACTGTTCTCCTCCCAGCCCGGGTAACCTTCAACTAGTGTGGCTTTCCATATGTAACCGTTTCTGAGCTTTTCATAGCTGAGGCCTCCTATAATATTCATCCATGTCATGAGGAGAGGTTCTGCAGTTTCAATGTTATTCTAGAATGTTACATAATACTCCATGTGGGACAGCTTTTTGTGAGCAAGGGGTGCTTGAACCAAAATTAAACATATGTATAGTGTCTAACTTGGCAAACGAGAAGGAAGTCCGTTCACTGCAGAGCACATGCAAATGTCCTGTGCTAAAGGACATTTAAGAGACACATCTTAAGACCTATGACCAAAGTAGGTTTTTACTTTTTCTTTCCTTTTGGCAAGGAAGAAAGTAATCCCACTCAGCACCGAGCCAGGGCACCAGGTTTAACAGACCTACATACCATGGAAGGGGGGCGGGGCGGGGGGGGGGGCGCGGGGCGGCAAAAGCAGCTGCACTCATTCCGCCAGCCTCCCCTCAGAGAACCCAGAAAGCCAGATTTGGTGGAAAGCAGACATTTGAGAAGGCAGCCTGTCTGGAAAAGTAAGGAGGCAGGCTCTCGAGTTCCTCCACCCTCACCGGCCTGCAGGGAAGGGTCATGCCACCTCCACTGAAGCGTTGCCCAGCCTGCTCTGTGCCCACCTGGACCTCCACCTATCCCAACACACACCTTCCATCTTCCCGCAACCAGCAAAAGGGACCAAAACCAGTAACCGAGAGTGAAATGAGGAAAAAGCAATATGATAAACTCTCTCCTCCTCTAACTAGTTCTAATTCAAAACAAAACACGACCACTAATTTCTCAAATGGTTACAGGGTTTTATACTCGTAATGAATTCATTTTCCCAGGGGAATTTTAGTATGAAGTTATTTTATCAAGTTACTTTAAAGCTAAACTTTTAAATTTTATATTGTATGTCTATAATGTTTAAAGCCTGCTGGCACTAGTATTGATGATCTCTAATTTATGACACATAATTGGATGGGAAATCAGTTCACATTCTTACCCCCTTTACAAGCTTACTACGATTAAAATATATGCACAATGCTACTCAAAAACATGCTAGTGCTTTCTTTCCATGGATGTAGCTAGTCTCAATGTACGTTGTACAATTGTGCTGCAGCTTACCTACCTTAACAGTATGAAGCTACTATTCTCACCCTGATTTAGCGGTCTCATCATCTGCTATTTGTGCTCTTTATAAACCAAAGTGCCTCAGATGTCTAATTCTATAATGCAATGAGATTCAGAACCAGCACTGCCTCAGGAAGGTTCTCAAAGTCTATTCCCAGGGCTTCTTGGGCAGTGTCAAAGGACTTGGTGTTTGCTAGCTCTTCCTAGTCTCAGCTGGAGGATGATCTCCATCCTATCTGACAATCTTCCCTCCTTCACTCTGCAATCTCCTCCCACCCCCACCCACTATATTTAGCATTTCCTGAAGTCCAAACCTAAACCTAAACCAAACCCACTGCCATTGAATTCAATGATTCGGACTCACAGTGACTCTATAGGACAAAGTTGAAATGCCCTTGTGGGTTTTCCAGACTGTAACTCTTTATGGGAATAGAAAGCCACACCAAATGTATAACCACTACCCCACCAAGGGTTCCTTCCCTGAAGTCTAGAATTGTTCCCCCTTTCCATAAAACCATGCTCTCTTGGCAGGATCCTTCACCATCACTACAGAGGCGGGACTCTTACTCTTGAACTTCAAACGTGTACTAGTATCTGCCTGAGTGTCTGGGCCCCAGAAAGCCTTGGTCAGTGTAGTGATGTATTTATTATTTAGTGATACCACACTGTATGCAGAGGTGCCCCCCAAGAGGAGGGTGGGGAGGAAGTAGAATCTGGCTACGTAAGGCAACACTGAACATGAGATTCAAATACCAGGACTAAATGCTAAGATGTGTACTTACATGTAAGACCAATGTCTTGTGAAATAAAAGGTATGAAGAGAAATGGAATCAAGAAATACACTGGTTAGAGACACTAAGAAAGAAGAGAGAAAAACTGAAAATGTAGAGCACTTACTGGAGGAGAGTCAAGAAAACTGAACTGGTCCGAGGGGGTCACTGCCAAGTTTCTTAACCTTGACAGTCAGCTTTCTCCCTTGGGGTCTCATCTAGATGATGAGGGTCTTGAATTAGAGCTTCTCCAAGATACCTTTGAGTTCTCAAGTTATGATCGTAAACCATGAATCAGAGTAACTTTATTTTTCCTGTTGTTTTTCAGCATAGTCAGCCATCTTCTGAAGATTTAAATGCTAAACAGAAAATAATTGTGTGAGGAAGCTAAGAAATCAATTCTTATTCCTCTGAGTCATTTGGAGCCCAGCTTGGAGGTGTGGGACAGAAAGTACACGTAGGCAGCACACGATGCAAGTTCTGAAGAATAAGGTCTGTTCTGTTGCATGTTATTGTTTCAACAGCAAACGTCATACGATATTCCCCTCAGAGTCAACACCCAGTATCTAAAAACACATGCTTTTCTGGTAAGTTCAAAGTCCCAAAGCTGTCTACTTCATGTAATTTTAGAAACACAGTCCAGTCAGCATCATAGTAAAAGGATGACACTCGTTTTTTCTCCCTCAAATTCATGCCTCTCGAGTCGATTTGACTCATTTCGACCCTAGAAGACAGAGTAAAACTGCTGTACAGGCTTCGTGGGGCTGTACACCTTTACTAAAGAATCGATGTGTTTGTATTATAGTGCTGGCAAAGAATACTGACAGTGTCACGGACAGCCAAAAGCATAAATGAATCTAACTTTGAAGAAGTATGGCTACAACCGGAGGTAAGGATAGAGAGATTTGGTCTCACGTACTCTGGACATGCAGTCGGGAGAGACCAGTCCCTGGGGAAGGTGGTCATGCTTGGTAGAGAGAGGAGTGAAAATGAGGATGGCCCTCCACAAGATGGACAGACAAGGACGACATCGAGGCTGCCACCGTGCACCGGCTCAAACTCAGGACCGAGTGTGAGGCTGGCGCAGAAGCGGGCAGTGTTTCACTCTGGTATACAGAGTCACGATGAGGCAGAGCCACCTCAGTGGTAACTGCAGCAAGTACAACACATCTTCACAGAAGTAGGCTGCCATGTCTTCACCCTGGAGCAACTGGTGGGTTTGAACCACTGCCCTTTCAGGCACTTTAACCACGGTGCTAGCAGGGTTTCTATTTTTCTTTAATGTCCAAGGAAACAGACCATTTAGACTATGTCTGGAAAAGTTAGTTAGACTTTGGGAGTAGCTTCACGACCTACTAGAGAAAAAAAAAAATCAAAAGAAAAGAAAAACCTATTCATCCTGAAAAAGTGGTCATAGACAAACAACTTTTAAACTATCTACACCTATAAGCTCCCCCCCAAACCAAACTCAATGCCATTGAGTGGATGCCAGCTCAGAGCAAACCCTATAGGACAGGGTAGAACTGGCCCCGTGGGTTTCCGAGACTGTACGTGTGGTAAGAGTAGGAAGCCCAGTCTTTCTCCTGAGGAATAGCTGGTGGTTTCTAACTGACTTGGCAATCGCAGTCCCACATGTAACCACTATGCCACCTTGGCTCCTGATACTGAATTTATATCCCCAGGATCCCTGCATCCACTTCTTCCAGGGTAAGGAATGCAGATGGAGTCAGTTTCTCCGTATTCATGATTTCAGACAACCAGATAGGCTGGCAACATTTCAGGTGACTCTTTTGACCCAAGAAAGGGTATTGCAGGAGAGATGCAAAGAGAAGAAAAGAGGGTGGGGTATTTCAAATTCATCTGGTATTTCAAACATAGCCTGAGTTGATGGAGACAACTTGGGTCTGGAAGATATTACTGCAATATTCAGGGTGAGATCATCTGATTCATGCTGTTTTCATAACCAGATTTCCCTCTGGAGCCAAGAATTATATGTGGTTACTAAATAAGCAAGTGTTACCAAGACTCCTTTAATCATCTTGGAATGAAACTGCCCAAGGTAGATTATATGAAATAGCCCATATTCTCTCTTTCTGAATATGCATATGGGTATCTAACACACACACACACACACACACACACACACGCTTTTTAAGAATCTGTTAGCAGTATTTTGGATTTTGCTCAGCTGACTATTTGGAACATAAGGAACTATAGTCACAAATACACAGCTCCTGTAAGCAGAGAGCTATTTCTTTCAGAAAACTTGTTGTTGTTGTTGTTGTTGTTAGGTGCCATCCAGTCACTTCTGACCAATAGCGACCCTATATACCTACGTACAACAGAAACAAAGACTTCATGGTCCTGCACCAGCCCCACAATTGTTCTTAGGCCTGAGCCCAGTGAAGCAACCACTGCGTCCATCCATCTCTGTGAGGGTTTTCCTCTCTCTCACTGGCCTCCACTTTACCAAACATGTTGTCCTTCTCCAGGGACTGGTCTCCCCTGACAATATGTCCAAAGTATGGAAGACAAGGTTTTACTGTCCTTGCCTTTAAGGAGCACTCAGGCCTTACTTCTTCCAATACATATCAATCCATCCTTTTAGCAGTCCACAGTACTTTCAATATTCTTCTCCAGCACCACAATTCAAATGCATCAATTCTTCTCTGGTTTTCTTTATTTCATGTCCAACTTTCACATGCACAGGTAGTAATGGAGAATACCATGGCTTGGGTCAGGCATACCTTAGTCCTCAAAGTAACATCCTGGATCTCCTACACCATAAAGAGGTGCAGCCGTTGTTGGGTGATCTTAAGCAAAATTTTACTTGTGTGCAATATCAATGATATAATTCTATAGCTTAAGCATTCTGTCGGGTCACCTTTATTTAGAATGGGCATGAATATGGATCTCTTTCAGTCAATTGGCCATGGAGCTGTCTTCCAAATATCCTGGCATAGATGAGTGAGTGCTTCCAGTGCTTCTTAAGCTTTCTGAAACATTTCAATAGGTATTCCACCAATTCTGGGAACCTTGTTTTTGGCCAATGCCTACAGTGCTGTTCGAACTTCTTCCTTCAGCACCATTGGTTCTTGTTCATAGACAACCTCCTGAAATGGTGGAATGTTGACTGGTTCCTTTTGGTACCGTTGGCACTCGAAATACCACTGAGATAGCTTCCAGCATCACAGCAACACACAAGCCACCACAGTACGACAAAGTGACAGAAAAGTGGTGGAGAAACCTTGTATAACCTGTGAGGGCTGCCTAGGAAGATCTGCATTACCAAAAAAGGCAAGGTTATATGGAAAAACAAGATTCAAATACAAATTCATAGGCACCTTCAGCTTTTATGCAGTTTGCCAACTTTCTTAGTTGAGACAGCAATGAAAGAATTCATTGTGATTAAGAGCTACTATGAATCACTTCTAATAAAACGGCTAGATTTTTTTCTTGCTCAAACAACAGAAATATCCCAAATCTCACTTAAGCGGGAGCTATATAAGCAAAAGAATGGGGGTTGGAGAGCCCTTACCACCAAGGCAGTGCCCCAAGATGCTTGTCAGAAAATGCTTATTATGCTCCAAGTCTTGTCATCTTCGTTGATGATTTCAGTCTTGTGCTCAAATTCTTATGTCAACAACCTAAAACTACTATCTCCTGATTGTGCCCTTTTTATGCTGCTCCCCAAATTATATTAGAAAATCTGAAAGATGATCCTCACGCGTCTCACATTAAGTGAATTTCACACTTTACAAAATGGCAACCATCTGCATTTGACGCCACAACAATGGCTACTACCGATTCCCTTCCTTGCCTTCCTCCCCTCCACCCATTCTGCTTTTAGGGAGCATTTCTATTACGTGTGAGGAGCCCTGGTGGCGTAGTGGGTTATTTGTTGGGCTGCTAACCACAAGATGAGCAGCTCCAAACCATTCAAGGGAGAAAACTGAGGCGGTCTACTCCTGTAAAGATTTACAGTACCATACAGGTAGTTCTACTCTGTCCTACAGGCTTGTTATGAGGCAGAATTGACTAAGCTCGATCTCTGTGAATTTGGATATCAGGTAAGGAGCCTTGATGGCACTGGGCTGCTGACCTCCAGGTCAATGGTTCAACCAAACCATCAGCACTTAGCAGGAAAAGCCAAGCTGTCTGCTCCTGTTAAGGGTCACAGCCTTAGAAACCCTGAGTTGGAACTGACGCAATGACAGTGAGTTTGGCACTATCACAGTGAGTTTTGTTAGTGACAGAGAACTAGGCCTTTTGGCAATCTGTCTAAATGAGTGTGAGATTTAATAAGATTGATCAGATTAGAAAAACCGTATATTAACCAATAAGCTTAATCAATTTGGCAACATATTTGAGCAAATCCAGAAGTGAATCTTGTTTTCCTAAGAAATAATGAATTTTAGTTTAGGTAAGAAGTATTTTACCTGTTTTTATTAAACAGCATTGATGGTTACAATGATTGGGAGGGTATTCACAATACTTCAATTACTAACTGATAAAATATGACCAGTGCCAGGTCCGATAACACACATCACCTCATTTAATCCCCACAACAACCAAGAGGTAAAGTATTATCACCCTAGTTCCGCAAAGCCAGGAAGCCAAGACCTGAAAAGCTCAAGGCAGTTTCTAGATGGCCTAACCTAGGAAGTGGCAGAGCTGGGATTTGAATGCTGGCCGCTCTAACTTAAAAGCCGGGGTTCTTAACTACAAAGCCACCTTTTCCTCTCCAACATGAATCTGTGAACATAAGTAAAAAGATAATTGAGTGATACTTCACATCTGTAACTTCTCTAGAATAGATTTTGATTTCAAAGACTGCCTATTGTCACAAGCCAGGGGGTCCTCCTTCTTAGACAAACCTGAGATAATTATAAGGAACCTGAATGTCTGCACACCAGGTGTAGTCACACATAAGGCCCTGAGATGATTAATCTCATTCTCTCTCTCTCTCTCTCTGAGGTGAGAGTATGAATAGAAAAAAATCTCTAGAGTCTTAATGCAAAATAGTTCTTTTTCAATGTTATAATAAAAGGGGGGAAAATTAAAAAACAAATTAAAATGGAACAAATGATACCCCAAAACGGAAATACCTTCGTTTAAAATGTATACTTCTAAATTTCCCCCCACTATTATGTAAATGATTCTCTACACTATTTTGGAGGCTGGGGATAATAGAATTCCTTTCGCTTTTTTGAATCACCAAGTTTTTAGATTCATTGTTATAAATTACTCCTAAATTTAGCACTGGAAATATCTCTGCTTCCATGGGGGCAGCAGTCTGGGAGTGACTTAGCTGGGTGGGTAGGTGAGCCCAGGTCTCTTGTAGGCTACAATTGAGGCAGTTGGCTAGGGCTAGAGTCATTTAAGTATTGCTTGACTTGGGGAGGACCCACTTCTAGGCAGAGGTACCTCGGAACATCACATCATGCACCCCTAGTCTGACCAAGCCCCAAGAGAGTTGAGAGCACCCAAAACAGAGCTGTAGCCTTTATCTCAGAAGTGAGAGGCCATCGCTTCTCACATTCCCTTAGTCACGGGCAGCAGTGACGAGGTCTGCCCTCACTCAAGGAGAGAGACTTTCTTAAAGGTGTGGAGTGGGGTGGGAAGCATCTTGGGAGTCATTGAAGAGAGGCTACCTCCTAGTTACCACACGATCTTTCTGTCTTGATGTTAAATTCAAGGGCTCCATGATTTGTGATGACACTTCTTACAAAGGGAAGAGGCACAAGGGGCGTTTTTTCACCACCCTTACTATTCACAATTTTTCTATTTCAAATACTTTGATATCTCTTTACTCAAACAGACAAACTAAAAATAGAACCTTTCTCCTAACTTTATAATCACTCTTTTCCCCTCGGTAAGGGTCAGGTAATAAATAGTCTTTCAGAAAATAAACCTGAAAATCATATTTTGCACATGCACACACTTGTGTACACACCCATACACTCGTCATAGGACAAAGTCAGAAACCAAATAACTAATCCATCAAGTGTCATTAACAGGAAATTCCCAGAAATATATGCAAGAGAAATATTCCACAATTGTGGTTAGTATGCATAGTCCTCCTTTATAATAAAATAAACACAAAATAAAAATGGAAACATTTGACCTAAACTTTATTCTATTAGATAGAAAGAAAATATAGTATTTCTTTATGATATAGGATGCAAATTATTGCAATTAGATGGCATTCACAATCAGCAGTTCTTTTTTCCCCTATGTTTGAAATGAGCTTGTAAGTTATTAAAGATTCCAAGTCCACTTCAGTTTTACTTTCCCTTCTTTTTTAGCCACTCAGACCAATATTTAGATCTGAGGGACAAGGAATCCTACCTAAGGGGTCACCGTCAGCAATTCTTAAGTAGAAACAAAAAGTATCTTCACAATATTATTAGAGGTGAAAAAAGAGTTTTGGGGGGTGAGATACATGTTTTGGATAAGGAAAAGATTTTTAGAATGTATTGTTTTTTATGCTGGTTATTTCTAAACATGTTTCAAATAAGCTATTATACCAAGTGGTGTTTGTACTATTGCATAAATGTTTGAAATGCTTGAAATGTTCACCCATAAAAAACCTCTTCCGGAGGGAGGGGAAAAATGAGGACCTAATGTCAGGGGTTTCAACGGAGAGAAAATGTTTTGAGAAACGATGTACAAATGCGCTTTACACAATTGATGTGTGTATGGATTGGGATAACAGTTGTATGAGCCCCT
>NW_022103920.1:29234273-29244498 GCF_000313985.2 Echinops telfairi
TAAAACAAGCAGGGCATTGAAGTAGTCCGTAAATGGTAGTCCACTTATTGACAAGTCAATACTCTTGGCATAGCTGTCTTCTGCTCCTTCACACACTATGTACTTTCAGCCTTAAGTCTTCTGGTAACAGGCACATTTGAGGTAGAGCCCAGTTCACCTAGTTGGGTTTCCACATCATATCCCTCTAGTATGGCCTTTAGAGTGTGTTGTGTGCCTTGAAAACCCGGGGTCCCACGTCCCAGTATTCTACGGCACATGGCCTGGGTTCCAAGGCTATACAGAAACTCAATACAACGTGCCCTGTAAGGCACATGGTTCCAGGCATATTCTCCTCCTGGAGTCTGTCTAAGTATGGTTAGTCATTTTTTCCCACTGGGAGGTTGACCCTCATATTTTTTCTACCAATAAAAAGGCAATTGCTTTCTCAAAAAAAAAAAAAAAAACCTCTTCCATGGGCTCTTCTCTAAAAGGGGCCCCTCCCGAATCTGTTCCTTTGAGGAAGGCAATGCAGGCTATAAAGGTGTCACAGGGAGGAACTGTGAGTGCTGTGGGCATTCCAGCTTACTGAGGCTCTGTGAGCCCTGGCTCTGATGCAGAACTTTGCAATGGCACGTGATTAAACGGTCCTCAAAGTCTCCTACTTATTAACTATAAAAGGGATTTTAAAAACCTAATTCCAAAAGGTGTTTGTAGGAGTTTCTTATAAGAATCGACATCATGCCACATGTTCTTAATTTGGTCTGTGTCATTACCTCCAGAGCCACCTCTGGAGTGGATTCCTAAAATAAAGGTAACTTGTAAGACTTTTATGACAACACAGTAGCTAAAAATTGCCAGCACATAGGGCTAGAGTATTATTTCTTCAGCAGTAATCCACTATAACCAATGGATGAGGGGGCAGGGAGTGTTTTTTAATTCAGTGACATACTGCCAGCAATTCCCTAGCTGCTTAACTGGAGCACGTACAGGAAGATGAGAAAAGAGTGTGTAGATGTGGGTTCACAGGTCAGGCCGTGGCACTGGTTGCCAGAGCCCTTCCTTGCAGGAGGCTGCCCAGGTGGGCAGGAGAAGCCCAAAGAATCAGAGTAAAGCTTAAGGGTGAGAAGGCACAGAAAATGGGGAAAGGGTGCAAAAAGGTGATCTTATTTTCCATTTTTACCCAGGATTGGCATTCAGGGACATTTAGAACTGAAACATAGTCTCATAGCACAGATGGGGTCTTGGAAACTAAGAAAGAAAGGGGTAGATGTAAGATCCCATTGGCAGGTGCCTTATAACTATTGTTTTTTCTTCAGTCACTTTACACTGTCTCTTCCTCTTTTAAAACTGAATTAGGGTTACACAGTGTGCTAGGGTACACTCACTCCCAGGATCCTAAAACTGGTACCCGGCCTCCGTGCTATTTAGTTTTTCAAACATTTACTTATTGGGACCAAAATCTATCTTCTGATCAGAGATATTAATGATTAACGTTGATTGAGCACTTGCTAGATATTCATCAGGCACTGATCTGCTGCTAATGTGAATCACCTTAATTAATCCTCACCCATTGCTGGCCAGTCCATTCTGACTCTTCGCAAACCTACAGGAAGGCCTGAAGCTACCCTAGGGCTATATATACCCTTTTACAGTAGCCAACTGCCACATCTTTTCCCCAGACAGCATCTGGTGGGCTGACACTGCCAAACTCTCTGCTACAAGCCAAGCACTGAACTACCAAGGCTCCTTTTAGAAGTCCTCAGAGGGTGGGATTATCCGAGTTTCACCGATTAATTCCCTTCTGAAGCTCAGGAAGCAAAGCAATTTCTTCAAATTCCTGGGCACATGTCAAAACTGGGATTCAAACCTACGTCTTGAGATACCAAAGCCTGCCCCAGCTTCTCTAAGTGTCCGGAGTGTGAGCCACAGAAGAAGGCCAATCTAGCCACACTGGCTGCGTTTCCACTGGTCTGGGAGAAAAAGTATCAAGTGACAGGTTTATTGTTTTACTTGTAACATTTGAGAAAATGTGGCTACTAAGTAACCCACATCAGTATTTCCTCTCCTTGCCTTTAATTTCTACTTATTTCTCTAGGAATACTTTATATTCTCCTACCAGAGCCTAACCTATAGCATTGCTTTAACATTTGCAGAATATATTTCCTTTTTACTTCTTTCCACTATCTAGAAGGTTAGAACTTATTTTCCTCATTAAAAATCTCTAGTGATTTTCCATTTCCTAAAGAGTGATATCCTTATTAATTTAAGTGATGTGGAAGTTCCAAGACCTGGCTGGAATTTGGAGAGGTCTTTTTCTCATAGAAGAGTGACTAGTTTAGAAAGCCCACCTTCTAAACATCTAATTAACCTGTCTGCCACACTGTGGTGGCGTGTGTGTTGCTTTGATACTGGAACCAACGCCACTAGCAAAATCCCAGTACCCATGGTGGATAAATTTCAGCACAGGCTTCAGATTATGAGAGATTAGGAAGAAAGGCCTGGTGATCTCTTCCCTAACACTAGCCAATGAAAACCTTATGGATCCCATCACTGCACTGCCTGACTCAATTGCTTTGGACACATCATCAAGAGGGTGCCATCATCATTAGAGGGGCGCCTTATTAGGTTCAGTGTGAGCACTCAAAAGATGTCCGGTGAGGTGGGCTAGCATAGCAGCTACAATGATGGATTTGACCATGATGGCAATTCTGAGGATGTTGCGGGACTGGACATTTTGTTCCACTGCATGAGTCAAAGTCAACTTACTAACAGCTAACAACAGCATTAACAACAACAACAACAAAATCAGGTAAGGGAAATTACAAGGTTGATTTTCCATGAAGGTTTTCAGAAGAACCTACGACTACACTGCTTTGGGATACCAGTGTGTGAGAGACACTGTACAGAATCTCATCTCAGAACAGACTCCTGATGCATAGAAATCTTCAATAGGCATCCTTATATACCCTGATCCAGAAATCCCCCTGGAGCACATATGGTAGGAGATTGAGTCATGGCCCCACGTCTTCATCCCCCTGCATTTATTATGCATCCCCTCGTGTGCTATGGCCTCACAGTGATTTCACCGGGCTGTGTCCTCCCTTGACATCAGGCTAGGACATGTGACTGCTTTGGCATGAGCAGACACTTAAAATGTGTTCCTGCAGGTGGGCATTTCTCCACTGTTTCAACCTTTTGTTTCAGGTGCGTGCTGACCCCAAGAGCTGTAAAGAGAGTAAACGTGGCCCGAACCTACAGCTTATAACAAGCCCAATCAGATCAGCTAAACTCCCAGTGAAATTTCCTCCCCTACCTCCAGAGGCAAAACTTATGCATTCAATTAGAACCAAAGCGAGTACAGGGGGTGGAGATTCTAAGCAGCTCAGTGAAACGCTTCCTCAATTCAAACCTACAGTTTAAGAAAATAACAAATAACAGGTCATGTATGTTTGCCTTATTTTAGAAGCATCAAAGCTGAAAACATTAATTGTGTGAATACCACAGGAGTGCCGACTCTCACAACTACGGGTCTTTAGTTCAGGCTATTTATTCTTCCAGGAGTGCCCCCTTCAACCAGGGCTTGTACAATGTGCCGCCCAGGGCTTGTACAAATGCCACAGGCTATGTTAGCAGAGACACAGAGTTTCTACTCTGTACTCTTACACTGCACTTTTAACACTCCTTATGAAGTATTAAAAGGGCAACTTCCTTTTCATTTGTTTAGCCCCCATTTTTCTTATAAATCAATACCCCATAGAGGTCTACCAGATCCTTTCGCTCCTCGTAGTGACTCACTTTATCAAGGCATCAAGACACACAAGAACAAACATCCACCCAACATCGGCATGACCACTTAGTAGAGAAATGTGATAGCACTTTATCCTCAAACACAGTGAAGCCAAGTCTACTGCAGCTACAGACTCACCAGTGGACTTAGCATCCAGCATTTATGCTGGACTTTCAGCCCTCCTTCCGACTAGGTTTTCCCTGCAGTTTTCCCAGAGGTTGGAAAGCCACTACAATAAACACAAGCTGAGCCATTCAGAACTTGAGGTCACTTCACCATTTTAGAGTTTAAATACATTTATATGGTAGTAGCCTTGCTGTTTTTTAGAAGAGCTCTCAGTAATTCCCATGGGCTGATGGCTCACACATGAGCCCTGGTGGGGCAAGGGTTAAGGGCGGGACTGCTCACCATAAGAAGGGTAGTTTCTGGCTAGTAGCCACTCAGTGGGAGAAAGGTGAGGCTGACTGCTTCCGTCAAGCCTTAAGCCTACTAAACGGCTTTGGAAATATTAAGGGGCAGTAAGTCCCATTCTGTCCTATAGAATGGGCTCAGAGGTAGTGGACTTCTTTTGTTTTGAGGGATGGGTCAATGGTAGCTGGGGGGGAAAAGACTTCCCACTCACTCTCAGACTTGTTAAAAGTGGAACAGGCTACCCACCTCATTCTTAGCTGCCCTCCAAAGGATCACAAACGTTTCCAATTCTAAACTAGGAGGTACAAGCAGTGATGCTGGAATCAACTACTGTTCACAGCAGCCTGCTTGGTGTGGAAGCAGCCCTGGCTGCACAGTGGTTAAGAGCTCAGCTGCTAACCAAAGGTCAGCGTGGGAGCCCTCCAGTCCCTCACGAGACAGAAACGTGGCGGTCTGCTTTTGCAATCACAAGTCTTCAAAACCCTGTGAGGCACCTCTACTCTCTCTTTTAAAATCGTTTTATGGACGTCTAATTCACATATCATACACTTCCATTGTTCAAACTTATTTTTAAAAAAGCCTTTTCTCCAGTCAGTTCTAAAACATTTTTTCTTCTTGTACTCATTATTAACTCATTCCCCATCCACCCTCCCCTCCTATATCTCTAATAAGCCATTAATCCAGTTTTTCTCTATAGTTTTACCTATCCTGGATTTCATAGACTGGGAAACATAACAACAAAAGACCGACAATAGTTACAAAATAAAGCTATAAAAAACCCTCAATTAATAAAGAAGCAGCACGTATTAAAAGCTAAAGAAATTTAAAATGAGTCCACAGTGAGTTCAAATGATCAGGTGCTACATTTCAACCTAATTACATCTGCCTTACCTGAATGTGCAATACTCTGTCTGCTAGCAAGGCTGTCCACATTCCTCGACGATGGTTAGAGGGGATGCTACAGAGCCTTAAACCAGGCAGGGACTCTTCAAGTGGATTCTGGGTTTCCACTGCCACCCACAGCCTTTCTGCAAATGGGTGTTCACAATATAAGCTGATACCATTCCATCCTTCGGATTTTGCTATTTTTGGATCACACAGGCTTCTGCCATGTGGACTTAGCTGATGCTGCACTTAGATGGCTGCTCGTTTGAAGACAAGACTTTTAAGATCCCAGGCGCTATTCTTTTTGATAACCAGGCATCATCTGCTTTCTTCACCACATTTTGCTGCAGTATGCATATCTCCAATGATCTCTTGATGTGGGCCAGCATTGAACAGTGGCATGTCATGTGCACGGTCAGTGGATTTATAAACATATACAACCACTATGGAAAGCAATATGACACTACCTACAACAATTAAGGATGGAAATCCCATACAATTCAGCAGTCTTGCTTTGGGGAACATAACCCAAAGAACAGACAGACAGAACATAAACAGACGTTTACTGCAACACAGCTCACAACAGCAAGAAGTTGGAAACAGTCCAAGTGCCTAACAGAAGAATGGCTAAGGAAACAACAGTACATACACAGTGAATTACTACTATGCATCCCTAAAAAAGTTACAAGCATGAACCCCCTCAAGACAATGGAAGGACCTGGAAACCATTATGCTGAGTGAAGTTAGTCACAAAAAAACAGACATTGTAGGAGTTTACTACTATAAGGATAAGCACACTCCAAGATGCTGACAGGCTTCTGCTCTTAAGTCAACAAGGGGGGAAGAAGAAATGACCACTCAGTTGCTGCCATACAACATCGTGATAAGGTTACTCTGTCTTATAGGGTCACGTTGAGTCTGAATCTGCCAACGGCAAGAGCTTTGACTCAGTGAGACAGAACTGCTTCCACAGCTGCTCCAAAGCGTACCTAGTGGGCTTCTGTGGGTCATTCCTCTGCTGCTTGCTGTTCTTTTATAAAGCTTTCTTTCTTTTTTTAGTCATAGGAAATACATGTCTATTATACAGGTTGAGAAAGAAGAAAGGAAAAAGCAAATGTGTCATTTTAGGACCACAGCATGAAGCTGCTTTAGAAATTTCTGGTCATACACACCTCTCTCTCTCATTGCCAATTATTTATACAGTGAGTACACCACTCGAGGCTCCCAGAGTTAGGCTGAGAGGGTATGTTAAAAAAAAAGCGAGATGTCCCTAAATTTGATTGACACTCTTCTGTAGAAAGTCAAAGATCATAGTGGGCTAGTTGGAAAAGTGAAACCTCTGAATTTAATCTTTTAATAATAGTGCTTGAGACACATTTTGATGCCTGGATATCTACTCAAAGAACCAGAGAGAATTTTGCCATTATTGCGTATGTTTCTTTAATATCTTGAAAATGTATTACAAGGCTTTGCAATCTGTTTTAAAATTTGGTTAGTCCTTTGCTCTTCTATTTTCTTCTCCAAAAAAGCAGACTTCATAATTCACATTTTATACTTTTCCCATGGACATCATTACCTTTTAAAGGACAAAATAATATCCCATATGCATTACCTAATAATGATCTAATAAACAGATACTTTTAAACCTTTAGTTTCAATTACCATGACCACAGCAAACACACTGCCATCAAGTTGATTCTGCCTCATAGGGATTCTATGAGAACCGGAGAAAAACTGCCCGCGGGTTTCTGAGACTATAACTTTTACTTAATTTTATAACTGTTTTATTGGCACTTCATTCACATTTTATACAATTCAATAATTTAATCATATAAAGAAGGGTTGTACAATCAATTCTAGAACATTTTCTTCTTCCTTGTACTTGTTATTCATGTATTTTTTAAATTGTGGGGGAAATATATGAATGGATAGCTAAAAAAAAAACCCCCCAAAAAAACAATCGGATTTTCCCCCCAAAGTGATGTATTTAAAATTTTTTTTACAAAACAACCTTATCACCTTCAAAGTACTTTCCATTACTTAATAGATTTGTGAAATCTGTGATTCCATTCTTGGAAACATTTTTCAAACTCATTTGTTTGTATGGCTGACAGCTCCTCCCTTGTTTTTTCTTCACCTTTTCTATGTCGTCAAACTGCTGTCCTTTCAATGTCCCTCTGCATTCGCAGAAACAAAAAGAAGTCACACAGAGTGAGGTCAGGTGAGTATGGTGTGTGGGTAAGTGAAGCATACTGTTTTTTCACCCAAAAAATGGCACACTGAGCTGGCTGTATGAGCAGGTGCATTGTCATGGTGGCAAAACCAGTCCCTGTCTACCACAAATCAGGCCTTTTTTGTCACACACTGTTATGCTATCTTTTCAGAACCTCTGACCTGGTGGAATGAACTCCAAATGCACTACTAGTCAACCTTTTTGTCCATGCGGGAAGTGACGGATGTCCAGAACGAGATTTGTCGTCAGTCAACAGCTCACCTTTTTGAAATGAGAAAAGCACTGGTACACTTGAGTTTCCCATAGCGCGGTTCTTGTAAGCTGTGTGCAACACCACAAGTTTCTGCTGCATTCATTCCTGAGCATGAAGCAAAGTTTCACAACCACTTGCTGTTCTCTTAATTTGGCCATCACAAAAAAACAAGGTTAGAGTGAAACTGCTTGTATGAAAAGATTCACTATGACCAGAGAACCTTCCCAGGTGATGCCACTGGGCACACTAACTCAGAGTGAGTTGCTGGATGCTCTCCTCGTGGGAAAAATGCGTATTACGAAAGCTGCGCCCAGTGGATCTTCCCCCACCCCTTCTCCCCCCCCCCTTTTTTTGGGGGTGGGGAGGGAGGTGTTACCCCCTTGTATACCATGGTTCAATCCACCATTATCATGTTCACAATAATCTCTGTCTGATAGTACAGCTGTTCAAGTGCCTTACCAGTGGTTAGAGGGGATCTGCCAGAGGTTTAATCCAACTAGATACTTTGTAGATGGATTTTGAGTTCTCACTGTCTTCCATAGCCTTTTACAAACTGAGTGTTCACAACTTAGGCTCTGATACTTTTCCCTTTGTAATGTTTGACCTTTGCTATTGTCTTTGTATCACACAAGCTGATGTGCTTCTTCCATGTGGACTTAGTTGATTCCTCCCTTCAATGGCTACTTGCTTGAATACAAGCCTTTAAGACCCCAGACATTATTCAGATTGATAGGTGGGTACTATCTGCTTTCTTCACCACATTTTGCTATAGCATCCTTACCTTCAGTGTTCATTTCATGAAGGCGAGTACTGAGCCAGGCCATGTTATGAAAACTAACTGTCCTTGGAATGGGGCTAGAATCACCATATATACTCGGGTATAAGCCGACCTGAATATCAGCTGAGCCACCCAATTTTACCACAAAAACTGCATTAAAAATGTGCTGAACAACTCAGCTTATACACGAGTATATACAGTAAGTGGGAATCTAGAGTCTATCTGATTATCTACAGTTATCAAAGTAAACACTGATCAACTTTGGTGGTCATATACAAAAAGCAAAAACCAGTAAAAACAAGAACAAACAAAAGGAAAGGGAAAAAAAACCCCAAAGAAACAAAAATGAGAAATATTGTCAAACATCCCCCTAGGTTATAAGGCAACTGAATTAATAATATCAATAGCTTATCCAGTGACAGATTTCACAAGAGTAGGAAGCCTTCTCAGTCTTCTGCAGAATGGCTGGTGGTTCAGAAGACTGATGTGTAACCACTATACTATCAGTGGTTTTATTACCATGGCAGCAGTTAACAAACAGAAACCAGCAATACCTGCAAACAGGAAACAGCCCAAGGGAGACTCTTTTGAATGGCATTTGTAAGTACTTAGGAAGATTTAGTTTGTGTGTTTTCTGCGTGTGAAGTTGTAATTAGTAAACTTTATCTATTTATGAGCTTTTTCATATTCTAATACCTAAAAGTTGTTTTTCCATTTCCATTCCATTTACCAGTACTTAAGAAAAGTGAAATGAGAATCTCTAATTACAGAGTCTGGAAAACCAGAAAGCACCACCAGGGCACAGCAATATACTTGATGCGGCTTGTCTAGCCACAGTCGGTGATGCCCCAACGGACAGGGTGGGACCACACAGACTGGCTGTAGTTCCCCGCTCACTGATGACTCTGGGTAAAAGAAGGTGGGCTAACAGGACTATATGGTTCAGTTGTGATTGTTAACAGGGTTGATTATGATCAGGAAACCTTCGAAATCTAAAGAGGAGATTGGTTCATTTTGCCACACTACTGGATGGATATAAAATAAGCAATTTCAGAAGCAGGAAGAGGGTGGTGGTGGTGGTGGTGGTGGTGGTGGTGGTGGTGGTCTCACTGTCACCAAGAGAAGAGCCAGGTATAGAGCATGTCTTTTATACCCTGAGATTCCTGGGTACCAAACATCCACAGTTCAGGAACAGAAAGCTGTGACACCAAGAAGCAGCAGCAGCAGCAGAACTAAGAGCACTAGAAAGAGAAGTCTGTAAACAGCGAGTGCATTCAGCAGGGGACTCCTTTGTGAATCAGATGGCTCAAAGCACTTAATTGGGGGAGGCAAGTTTGCTGGCTAAGGAGCTAGACCTGAGCTCTCCGGATGACACTTAGGGTGGAGTAGAGTGCCCTTTAGGTATTAACCAGCAGTATTAAAAGGGCTTTGCAACACTGCAAAAGCTGGGTAGAGGCAAAGGGGCTATTGTGGCAGAGAAGCCAAGGACCAGAGAGAAGCCTGGCTGTGGTCAAAGCTCAGAAGAGGCTGTCCTGACAGGTAGAGCAGGGCCCTGTTAACTTCCCTCATCCACACTCCACAATCGTGAGAATGGTCTGAGTTCTATGTGGGCATTGCAATGGATTATAGAAGCCAGCAGAGAAGCAGAGTGTGTCCTGGGAAATATGGTTGATGTCAGAATAGTGAAGAACTTTGGAGGGCAGAGGGCAGAGATAGAGAATCTGCCGTGGGCTGATGTTGAGATCATTCTCTTACCCGGTGAAGTCAGAGGTCAGACAGTCTGACTGGCTCCCATGCCAGTCTCACAATCACCAAAATTGTCCATTCTTTGCGTTAGAAATCGAGTGCACTGCTGCCTGTAAGAGCTCACTGATGGGTGTAATTCCAGCTGCTCCCACT
>NW_022103920.1:29246631-29253111 GCF_000313985.2 Echinops telfairi
CTTCGTCAGATGAAATACAGAAATATCAAATAGGTAACACCATGATAAAAATGGAGAAAAGATTAAAGTTGTCAAAAATCGTCTTGCTTGGATACACAATCAGTGCTCATGGAAGCAGAAGAGAACATATGCTTTCTATGCATGTACTGGATACTCATGTGGCAATTTGGTTTCTTAAAGGCTTATAATCAAGTTAATAGGGAATTAAATTTTACCCCTATAGCTAGGTCTTAAAACCCATTGGAAGTAGCACTCTTTTGCCAATTTTTCATTCTCTTTACACTTAGTAGGCCCTCATAACAAGTACTCAAGCTCACTGGTGTCCCATGATGCTAATTGCATGCTCATGATACTGGGTCTCATCCAGGGCTCAGGACAGAAATAAAATAACTGATCATTTTTGATTCCCACCAGTTCCAAGCAAATCTTGCACGAAGAATGAAGAATTAAAAAAATTTTTTTTTTCCTTTCTCAGAAATAAGAGTCTATTCTTGGCTGTCTAAGGTGACATTCGGAGGCAGGGTGAGCAGTGGGTTAATTGCTGAGCAGCTCACTGCAAGGTCAATCCTTCAAACTCACCAGTTGCTCCTTGGGAGAAAGATGAGGCTCTTGGTTCTCATAAAGATCTACAGCTTCAGGACCTCTAAGGAGCGGTTCTACTCTGCCCTATAGAATAGGTACAAGATGATGGTGGTAGCAGTGGGTGGTGTTGTTGAACACTTTTCCTCTAGTCGAAAGAATGTTACCCTGCTCTGTTGTCAACTGTGGAGTCCAGCAGATAGAACAGACCCTGCACAGGCCAACGGAGTCTCTTCCTATGGAATCAGATATCAGACTGTTTAAAGTCTCAAAGCAGAGGGCCAAGAGCAGAGTAACTCTTACTTAGAGTCACATTAAGCAGCTAGGAGGCAACATCACTCTTTCTCCCTACAAATGATGATACATTAGAAGAACTCGAGAAGATATGGTTCCATATAGTATCAGACTTTAACCTCTCTGCTGGTAAAAATCTCCCAGAGTTTTCAATTTAATTTTATCTTATTTAGTCTTTGTCTTCATCCAAATACATTGAACAGCAACTTAAATGAAAGAGAATGAAAGTCATGTGGACAAAGTAAAACTAAAATATATAAAACTAGTAGGAATGTGCAATGAAATAAAATTACTTTAAAAAAAAGATATTAAATTACTTGGTATGGCTCTTCTAGCCATAATCTTTGTAACTCTTCCCCCCAAAATGGGTGGGGACATGCAAATAGCTCTTATGAATCTAATTGGAACGGATCAGTCAGTTTTCCAATTTTTCCAGGTCTAAAGTGAGCCATCGCACAAGCATGAGCAGAGGACCAACCAAAGGAGGTGTCAGGAGTGAAGTGGACGAGTGGCAGCAATAGCAGAGGTTCCAGAGGCAAGAACATGGAAACATAGTGTTGGATTTCTGGTCTATGAAATGAATGAACCTGAGCACCTTTGGGCAGGGGACTGATAAGCAGAGTAAGGTGCCCTTTGGACATTTATCTGTCTTTAAGGAACTTTGCAACACTTTCCCAAGCAGGGCAGAGGCCAGCGGGCTACAGGGCTAAGGACCAGAGTGAGACGTGACTATGGGCCTGGCTGAGGTGTAGCTGTGGACAAAAGATCTGTATCCTTAGCATTTCTGATTCTGATATGTAACCTGTTAACTTCCCTAATAAAGCCCATAAGCATGAGCATTATATTATGTATATTATGTATATGCGCTATGTGTGGCCACTGTAACCAATTATGAAACCCAGTAGAAAAGTACAGTGTCAAGGGCAGGACAGCTGGTGTCAGCATAGGGTGCTGACCTCCACCTAACAGAAGCCAGCCTTGGGCAGATGTTGAGTTCAACTCTCCATACCCCTAGAGAAGCCTGAGGAGATCAGCTGCAGCATCCACATCATTTTCTAAGATCAGAAGTTACTTCTTCCAATGTGATTCTTTGAGACAAATTCCTAAAATCGTATTTGCTATTGTCAGTTGTCATCAAGTTGATTGTGACTCATTGTGATCCCACAGGTATAAGAAAATCTAAACCAAACTCACTGCCATCGAGTCAAGTCTGACTCAGAATGACCCTATGAGTCAGGGTAGAATTGCCCTGGTGGATTTGCAAGACTGTAACACTTCACAGGAGTAGAAAGCCTCAACTTTCTCCCATGGAGCTACGTGAGGCTTCAAACTTCTGACCTTGAAGTTAGCAACCCAACTCATAACCCACTGTACCAACAGCGTAGAACTATATTCCTGAGTTTCCAAGGCTAACCTTTGGGGAAAAGATTGTCAGGTGTGTCTTCCAAGATGCTTCTGTATGTCATTGAGCTACCAACTTTTGGGCTGGTAGTCAAGTGTTCAACCATTTGTGCCACATAGGGACTTCTCGTATTAGGGTCACTCATTCAGCCGACACATATTTGTTGAGCAAGCTGGTGCTATAAGATGATCAGTGGCTAGGTGGCAGGAGGTGGAAAGAGTATGAATTTTATGGCTCAAGTTCATAGTTAGATTCTGCCAATTTCAGATTAAACGATGAGTAAGATTTAGTATTACAATGGAAAGGAATGAAATGAGGCAATGATATACAACTAATATACCAAAAACTAAACTCACAGCATTTGAGGCAATTCTAACTCATAGCGACCTTATAGGACAGAGCTGTCCCTGTTTGTTTCTGAGACTATAACTCCTTATGGGATCAGAAAGCCTCATCTTTCTCCCTTGGAGCAGCTGGCAGTTTTGAACTGCTGACCTTGCAGTTGGCAGCCCAACGCGTAACCTTCTATGCCACCAGGGCTCCTACAACTAATGTAACGGTAATATAAATCTCTAGTTCTATTTCTTAGGCTTGCTAAAAGGGACAAAATAGCAAACAAACAAAAACCTACTTGACATCCAGGGCAAGTTAAGCAAAAGTGAATTTTCATATCCAATCAATGTCACGAAGCACACCAGGGTTGCAAAAGATTACAAAGCCTAGCTACAGATTACTTGACATTTGTCTCTTTGATCTGAGAGTCAGGGTAACTGGTACTAAGACAAATACCAGAAGTACCTGTCTGCCCTTTCCTCCAGCCTTGTCAGTGACTGCCGCAGGAGAATGGGCTGAAGTAGAGAATCTAAGGATAGATTTATGCATGCAGGTCACCAACTCCTAGGCTTTTCAGCTTGAGTCAGGGACCACCTAAGAGAAAAGGCTCACTCTCATTTCTCATGGAAACAAACCTTGTGGTTCAGGATTCTTTCCAAATGCAATCACTTGGTTTCCCTATTACTTTTTGGCTAATGAAACCAGCTTTTAAAACAAGCTTTGGAAGCAGAGAAGGAGGATTTTTATTGACCAGTAATCTTTAAGATGCATCTCATTTCTTAAAAGAAAAAAAAGGGCTAGCAAAAACGTGCCAAGATATTTATATTTGGAGGGATCAAAAAAACAAAACAAAGAGGTTAGAATGGAGGTAAAAGAATAAAAAGCATAAGGTACAAAATTAAAAACCCTGTGGCAATTTCAGGCAGTATAAAGGAAATTACTGGAGTTCTCTTTTTCTCTGGTATGTTTTGAGAGAGAGAGAGAGAGAGAGAGAGAGAGAGAGAGAGAGAGAGAGAGAAGTTCTCATGGGAGAGAGTAGGGCAAAAAGGAGAGAGGAAAGCGACTGGCTGTGGGCCATGGCTCACCATTCACCATAAAATGTGACTCTTTTCTGCTTTTCCTAGGCCATTGTTTTTCCAAGCAAAGATGGGCTCCCCTTACACAAAGTCAATTAGAGTGCAGAGGCTGCAGGCAAGAGAGGTCTAGATGAATTCCTCAGAAGACAGAGCAAGGACATGAAAGTCAAATTCTGCTCTAAAATATTGTTAAAATAAAGACTCTGTATATAACCAAACTATCTCACAACTCCTAGCAACAGTTTTGCTTACTTCAAACCAAACCAAAATATAACAAAATCTAAATTATGAAAATCCCTTGTCTGTGGGATAATGGGTTTTCCCAGTGATTAATCAAAATTGGTGCAGACACTGTGTTCACCAAGTTCTCCTTTTATAATCCAAGAATGCTTTAATAGCATCATCCACCGAGGTCATTGTTTAACAAAGATAAACCCCTTTCATTCTTTGTACACAAAATGGTAGCAGAAAGGAAAAAAAATTACATTTCTCATCTGCCTGGGAATGACTCCTTATAAAATAAACAAGAGTTTTAGAAGAAAAACAAAAAGGCCACCAGAACAGAAGTCAACTTAATTTCATTTAAATGGCGTGTCTTTGTTCTAACCTCCAAGCTGACTTTTCTTATGGTTCAGTAAAACTATTTCTTTACTTGTGGACCTGAGTCAAAAAAAGGAAGAAAAAAGGCAGGCTAGAAAGCCAGGTTTCACAACAGGGTGAGAAGGCTCCGCTGGCAGATCAGAGATAATCGTGTAATGTTTCCTTCTCTGGGTGTGTTGGAACACAACTTTTAAAGGGAGTATAAGATTCTTTTCGAAATGAGGGTGAGTTGGTCTGTGAAATGGATTCCCATAGCTAGGATCTCCAAACTCGCCTCAACTGAGAAATTTACTGTCCAATCAAAGAAAATAGTCTGTCAAGGGCTCTATAAGGGGGATAAAGAGGGTAAGGTTTGGGTGTCCAACTGTAGCTCTGTGGGTTCTATTAGTTTCCAGTTTACAGGCTGAGGCCTCTGCCCGAAGAATCACCAGAGGTGACAAGGCAAGGAAACAGGATTTGCTACTTTCAGACGGTGATCTGTAAGCGCTTTTAAGTTTATGCAAACCTTTTTCACGGGGCTTCAGGAGAGATGAGAAAGAAGGATAACTCTCTTGGTTGAGAAAATAAACTTCTAAAGCAAAGTGTGAATGAAGAAGGAAAGTCATGCCCTGCTGGCTTAGTGGGCTATTATTCTCAAGGTCAACAGTTCAAACCTACCAGAAGCCCTCTGTGAGAAAAAATGATGCTCTCTGTTCCTGGAAAGATTACAGCTTTCAAAACCCACAGGGGTAGTCAGTTCGACCCTCTCCTGTAGGGTCGATATGAATCAGAACTGGCTCAATGGCAGTGAGTTTGGTTTGGGCTGTATAAAGTCCCTCTGCGTCAGAATTGCCTCAATGGTTGGGAGTGTGATTTTTGTTTTATCAAAAGGCACTTATTGATACTACCCCACTTTTTGAAGCTGTAAGGAAACTACTAAAAAATAATGTTTGGGAAAACCCTTGCAAACACATGATAATTTCTTAACTGGGGGGTTTTCCCATCAAGATTTTTGTTCTTGTCTCCAATACTTTGAATATCATTTTTTGGGTGGAGATTTCAAATCAACACTTACAATGCACAGACAAGACCCGCCCCCTCCAAACTTTTATCAACTATTAGGCACTAGTAAGAGGCTTTCTACTCCCCCTAGGGAATTAAGTCCCAGAAAGGCGGAGGGGCAGGTCTACCTTGCTCTAGTCTGAATCCATTAGATGGCAGTGAGTTTTGGTTTTGTTTTGAATGAAGTAGCCTTCAGACACTTGAAAAGCAAACAGAGCGGTGCTCATCAACAAAAGGCAAACTACTGACAGACTAAATGTTTTCTTCAGTGCCAAGCAAGATCAGCAAAAAGTTTACAAGTTTCTTACAAGCACATAAAAGAATACCAAGGCAGAAAGATGAGACTGCAGCAGCTAAGCCTGGTGCCCTTAGAGTTCCCTGCGTTCCCTTCCGTGGGTTCTGGGTCCCGTGCTGGTTTTAGCCACAGGATGAACTGCTTTCCCTCCTCGAGTTTTCCTTGCTCGGGGCTCCTTAACCTAATACTTACAACTTTCCCTGATAATCGGATATTTCTCATGAAATCCCATTGAGGCTCCTGTCCAGAACTTTGTCTTCAGCAGAGCGACGACTAACAACACTGGAAGCCCTGAGATGGCAACTAATAAGAAAACTAAGTGTTCGTCTGTGTTTGCCCTCCTTATTCTTGCTGCAAAGCTTCCTTCCTTATTTGTGAAGGTGAAGCTAGCTTAAACTTGTTATTGTTGGTAGCCAGAAAGTCGTCTAGACTCCGGGCAGCCCGCTCTGTCTTCTGAAGGGCCTTCTAGGTGGCTTGAACAGCCAACGCTGCGCACTGGCACTTAACCTTTGGCGTCCCCCACTGCCTCCCAGCTGAAATGTAGGACCGGCAATATCTGCGCTGCAACCTCGAATGAGAGAGGCCTCTCCCACCGAACGCTACTGCTTCCAGCTGGGTGACATCACAGCCGGGTCCCCACCCACCTCCCCCGGAGGTCCAGGGTCCGGCAGGTGGAGCCGACGCCCCGGGCGGCCCCGCTGCAAAGTCCACCGAGGCTGCTGCCAGGCTGTGAGCCTTCCGAAGAGAGCAAGAGAGCGAGCGAGCGAGCGCCCAAAGACCCGGCCGGGACTTGGGCAACCAAGCAATGAATGAAAACCCAAAAAGTAAAAATCACCTTTCCGGTTCTCAGCCAGCCCGGG
>NW_022103920.1:29253958-29262145 GCF_000313985.2 Echinops telfairi
CGCGGCGCCCTGGCCCCGGAGTCCGTGGATGCCCTGGGCGTCTGCGGGAAGAACTGTGCTCGGCCTGTCACCGGCTGGAAAGGAACGCGAGCCCTTTCCAGTCTTCCAGCCTGTGCTTAAGTTTTCCCGGGACCTGTGATTTCTTTCGGGAGAGAACTTATGCCAGTACTAACTTCCTGGTGGGTTTTCAGAGCCCAGAAAGACAACTTGCGAATACTCTTGGGCTCTACTCTCACGGCTATGCAAAGTAGAGGGTCAACCCAAAAGGGGAAGACCGAAAGCCGGGTGGATTAACACAGTGGCTGCACAATGGCCTCAAACATCCAAACGTTGAGGGTGGCACAGACAGGGCAGCCATTTGTTCCGCTGTACTTAGGGTTCCTGTGTGTCAGAATCCACTTGACCAACCCCTAGCTGCAACCACAGCAGCCATTTCTCCACTTAGCGAAAGGTTGGCGGTTCTAATTTACCCAACTCACACAGTAGCTCTGTGAGAGAAAGATTTTGCAAGAAGCAAGACAACCATGTCACATGGGGTCATTAATGAGTAGAAATCAACGGGAGTGCACCCAGCAATGATCTCACTACTAGATTGGCTCTACTGTCTTAATATTCTTTATCTCTAGATTCTAATATCCATTATAACCACTACCCAGAACTCACAGGCACAATGGAATTTAACAAGTTGTAATGCCAGTGAGAAATGTTCAGTGTTAAGTTGTTTATCAGGACATGTTAAAAAGTTCTGTTAAGTCTGCTAAAAATGCCCAGCGGGCAGGCATACCAATTTACTAAAAGCCGGGGGGCCAAAGGCACTCGCTCCTTCTGTGGGTCAGCGAACCCAACTTCCCCAATTAAGTGCCCAAAGGCACCCCACTCTGCAAGTCAGCCTCCTGCACCCAAAAAACAAAGCACTCAGCTTTACTTGTTCTGTCAGACGTCCCTTCCTCTGGTCCATGCTTTGGCTACTGATTCTGCTGCTGCTGCTCCACTGCACCTCTGATGTTAAAACTGTCCTCTGGATGCAGGAGATTCACTGCTCATGATTCTGTGGTCCAGAGGAAGCACTCCACTCTTAGTTCTTACTGCTAATGAAATCCCTCCTCCTGTTTCTCAGAGGGTTAATTATATGCACAGCAGGAAAGCCTCTTCACAATTACTCACAGAAGGGCCTATCAGTATCTTCTCCCCACCTCCTTACCAGACCTGAGCAGGGCACGGTCATTTGTTGGCAGGTAAAGACTTTAGCTAGAAAAGCCACATTAAATAATTCACTGTCCTTGTGATGGCATTCCCTCAAATGCTTTTCTCCACTGTCCCCAAACACTAGTAGAGAACCTTGTTTTACAATCCTATCAAAAAGAAGGAAAAAGACAAGGCTTTCTACTCCCATAAAGAGTTAGTCAGTCTCCTTAAACCCAACAGGAGATTTCTACCCTGCCCTATGGAGTCTCTGGAATCAGAATTGACTGGATGGCAGTGAGCTGAGATCATAAATAAAGATAAGGGCAGTGTTTTCTGAAAAGTGAGGATCATGTGACTCACTGCAGAGCCGTGATGTGCCATAGGACATACAGGTGTGCCCTTTTTCATGCCCTGTAAAGTGGTCCAAGTAGCTCCCATCTCATGCCTAGACAAAGCCAAGTTTCACAGGTATCCCAGCAGCCTTTCAGCCAGAACTGGAGCCATTTTACTGTCTCATTCTGCAGCCAATATAACAGATACCAACAAATGGTTGAATTGGAAGTGGTCCTGTGTATTATTGTGTCTATTATTGTGTCTAACCCTTTTATTTTGCAAATTGTTGGGTGGTAAGATGGTGTTCATGAATGTTTAAGCAATGCCTTCAAAACGTATGCCTTGGAAACAGGATCTTGACTACATAGAATAGATTAAGAAGCTATTTTCTTCAGTTTCTAGCAATGACAAAAATATGGAGATGACCTCCTAATCTGGCACATGGCTTTTTTTGAAAAGTATAAATAAATATAAATCTCAAATAAAGCAGGTATCAGGGCCCCAATGTCTTTCTATGTTGCCTCTGGAAATTTGGTGATTAAAATGCCTCCCCCCATTTTTTTAATTTAAAAAGGTAATTAAAATACTGAAAACATTTTCACTGCCTGTTTCAAGCCTTCGCTCATTAGGCTATTTGTTAGCATTGCTCAACTGAACATTGATTTATCATGTGCATTTCCCCATATGCTATTAATAAACTAAAAATGGAATGACCAAAATGAATCATGAGGTTTTTTTTTCCCCTCAGTTGAAGGAAAACTTTGCTATCTCATTTTTGAAACCATTCTAAAAGGTCTGGGCCACTGGGTAATTTACCCAATGTAAGCACACATGAACATAAACTCACATGAACATAGCAATGACAAGTAAATTTAGTCTCTTCCTGGGAGCTAAACAGATGGAAAATACCCAATAAGATAGTTTAAATTAGGCATCAAACAAATGTGGTAACATAAATTCTGGGCCCTTATTTGGTAGAGCAGCAAAGAAATATCTGGAAAAATTTCCTCCATCATTTTGTCCTCCATTTTTATCTTCACTCCCATCTCAGTAGGCGAATCATTTACAAAGAATAAAAGTTGAAAGGCAGTGATTTCTATCTGGAACTATTACTGTGCCAAATATATAGAAAACCAAATGGAAGTACATTGGGAGGATAAGAATGTGAGTCTTTTTGTCCTTATTTGGTTATTCAAATACCAAGCTAGACCGATGTTACGTGGATAGAACATGGTTTGATGATATGCAGTTGAGGACAGGAATGAATTGAGGCAGACATGTTTCTGGCTGGAGCATGAGTGGAGCTAGTTCAAGTAGAGAGAAAATATAGAATGAAGGACATGGTTTGATTCATTGTTCTTTTTTTGGGGGGGGTGAAGTTAAAGGGGGCAGTTGTTAATATTTTGTCTTTGACATATCTGCAAGATAACGAAGTGAAGTATCCCTGTATAGATTTCAGAGATGAGACCTGAGATGGTGATTTAATAATCAATGACCTACAGAGATAAATAATTGACTAAGGTGGAAATAGGATCAGCCTGTGAGAGCGCAAACTAGAAGAGACAAGTATCGAAGACAACAACTGAGCAAGAAACATACTCCAAGGACACGAGGGGTAATCAGAAGGATAAAGGGGAGGGAATATTGGAGTAGAATTCAACATCCAGAAGAAGACGTTAAAGAAACAAACAGTGAACCACATCAAACTGGAAACCAGCATCAAATACCCCCTGGATTTAATAAAATCATCGCTCATCTGGGGAAGTTCACCTTTGATGGCATTGTGGGGGACCGATATTACCTTGAGTCAGAGAGGGAGTAGTTTGGGGTCTGGAATGTCTTTAGAGAGGAGTAACCCTTGGTTGAGCAAGATGAAGACGCGTGTTAGTCCAGGTAGGCTAGAGAAACAAATTCATGGAGACAGTCATATGTATATGAGGGAAAGGTTTATATACAAGAGCAAAGGAACATTGAGAAAACATCCCAACCCAGTCTAGTCCAAGGCCATAAGTCTGATATTAGCCCAGTCCAAGGCCATAAGTCTGATATTAGCCCATATGTCCAATACCAATCTATAAAGTCCTCTTCACACTCACGAAACACATGCATTGAAGCTAAATGCAGGATCATCACAAGCCAGTGGGTAGAAAATCTTTGGGTCCAGTAGCATTGTAAGCATGTCAGTGCTGGCAGGGGTCTCTCTGTGGCTTCTCCGGCTCCAGAGGTCTGGTTGCATCTCCGGCTCCAAGGTCTGGTTGCATCCATGTGGCTTGTCCAGCTCAGGGCACTAGGGTACTTCCATGTGTCTTGTCCGCTGCAATGAGAGAGAGAGAGAGAGAGAGAGAGAAGAGGAGAGAGAGAGAGAGAAAATTGTTGCAAAGGGGAAGTACCAATTTCCCAGAATTCTCAGGGGAAGGCCATGCCCACACAGACACCTCATTGGCTATGATCTGATTGACAAGCTAGCCTCCACCCCTTCACTCTTAATCCTCAAATGGACTAACGATTATATATTTACCATGTGTCTTCATTAAAACTTTTGACGTTTAGTAATTAGCCTGTTTGAGCTAGTTTAGTCAATAAAAGGGTCATATTAATACAATATAAGGTGACCAGATTTAAAGCGGGACACCATTGACCAGGGGGAGGAGGGGGGGACTCTTGATTAAAAATTTGGTCTATATGAACCAAATAGACCATTCCCTAGCTTATCGTGCATTCTTTCCAAAAATCGGGACTTTTTTAACACGCCAAAAATCGGGACTGTCCCGCCAAACGCGGGATGTCTGGTCACCTAACAAATATCAGGTGTCTTGCAAAACGCAAGGCACAGAATGCATCTGGGATATAACTAGGAACTGGTTAACGTCTGAAACCAAGAGGTATTCCCTCTCTGGGGCTACAAGGTCTCTCCACTTGTGGCTCTACCTACATCAACTTGAGTTCTTTATCTCTACAGACCGTTTCGTTTCTTTTCTTTATTTTCCTGAAGGCAATAAACATTCCACAAGTACAGCCTCAGTTGGGGGGGGTGGGCTGATATCACCATAATTCAAGACAAATTCTAGTTTGAGTTCTCAATCCTTCCAAAGGAAATATTCTCATTAGCCCACCTTGAATAAACTTGCAGCACTAATCTAATCAGCTTCGTCTATGTCAATCCAGAGCTATAAGGGACATGTTGGTTGAAGCTCAAGCTGATAGCTGAGTAGATCTCATAGAACTGGGTGGGAGCTTTTCAAATATCTGACATCAACCCTGCTTCAGAGGTTATGAGGAAAACAGATGGGAGAGGCTTAGGGGGTAGGAGTAGGAGATGAACATTTTTCTGTGACATTAGGGTACTACTGAACATTGCAAAAAGAAACTATGTTGGAAAGCCCACTGGGCAAAAAGGAGTAGGTGTTTCTTTTATTGACAGGAGTGGGGCTGGATACAAACTTAGCTAGAAAGGCGTGCCAATGATGTGTGTGTGTGTGTGTGTGTGTGTGTGTGTGTATAAACATTGCCATTGAGAAGATTCTGACCTGCAGCAACCCCATATAGAGGGTTTTAGAAAATGTAAATCATTAGTGGAGCAGACAGCCCCAGTAACTCCCTCCCAAAGAGTGGATGGTAGATTTGGACCAACTACTTTGCAGTTAGCAGCCCAATGCCTAACCCACAGTGCCACAGCGTTCCTTCCCAATGAGAGTAAAAATAAATTTTTTATTTTAACCCAAACTCACTGCCACTGAGTCAAAACTGCTTCTGTTGATACAAGAGGCTGAAACTCATGACAGGAGTAGAAACCAGGAGCAGCTGTCATTTTCAAACTGCTGACCTTGAGGTTAGCAGCCCAATGGATAACCACTACACCACCAGGGCTCCTGCCAATGAGATAAGAAGGTGAAAAATTGGGGGCTTGAATGATTGGTTTATAATGAAAGATGATGAGGGGGTCTGGGTTAATGGTGGCATGGCAATACATTCCTTGCCCAAGGGAGCAACAGAGAAGGAACTTTGAAAGGATGCTGAGCTTAGACTGATTTGTATTGTTTTGTGCAATGTCAATTGGGTTTGAGTCTAGTAGTCACAATAAATATCTGGTCTGGAGAAGTTGTATGTATACATAGGCACATGCACACTCATATATACACAGTTAACATTCTACAAGCACCAGGGAAAGGAATTATTAGAAAGTTTTGAAACCAAAGTGCTCAAAGGTGGGGGAGGGGGGGAACAAACAAGAAAAAGATGACTACATCTGTCTGCTCAACTACTAATGTGGTTCTAGGAGGCCTCTGTGGAACTATTAACTATTTATTAACACTTGTTATTGGAACTCCTGTGTGATATTGATATAGCTGTAATTGCTCATTTGAGGTGTGTATAAAATTACAAGCTGTTCCATGTGGATAGCCTCTTCAAATACCTCTTTGCAAACAAGGTCACAATCACAGGTACAAAAGATTAGAACTTTTACATAATCTCGTGGGAGATCTGATTGCTTATCAGCAGCACTGAACAATATCTTAGGGTATTTTGTAATAGGAAACAACTATAACACTAGAGGGACACAACATGGACTACACACTATGTTCCCAGCTCTGTAGAAATACCCCAGACAGAAAAGGAACATGAAGAAAACACACTAAAATATCCGCAGTCATTTGTCTTTGATTGGTGGCTCCACAGGGATTCTCCCTCCTTTTAAAAAAGTATGTCACGACCAGCATGAAATATTTCTAGATGGAAAAACTCCATTTAAAAATATGTTATTGAAAGAATTCTAGGAAAACAGGAGTCAGCGGCAGAGTAGTTGATCAGTCTTGTCACAAAACAAAACAAAAAGAAAAAAACTAAACAAAACTGAGAAATTAGGTGACAAAATAAAAAATTCATGGATAATTTTTGTCATAAAAACTAGATGGCCAATGGGAGTAAAGCCGCCCGTGAGGAGCCCCCCAATAGACTTCAGGGTAGGAGGGGCCGTACCCGGTGCTCCCCAGGTCTGGTGGGGAGATAGTCATAAAGGTCAGTGGACAGACCTGAACCTATGAGTGGATTTTTCATTTCTCCCCTTCAATCTTTTTTTTTTTTTAGTCTCCATTCTTGTTTTGCTTACCTGGATAAGATAGGCATGGGAAGCAAGCCTGAGGAGAGAGCAATAGGACCAATGGTTCTGGGGAATTGGGAGGGGGAGGAGGCAAAGGGAAGGGAGTGGTGAGCAAAGAGTGCCATGGACAGGGGAACAACTAGGGAATTAAAATCAGTGGGGGTGGGAGGCATAGAGACACTGGTGGTGCTGGAGAAACTGTAATCTAGCCAAGAGGAATTACCGAGAGGCAAATGAAGGGTGACTGTGGTGGTGGGGCAGGAGGAAGGTAAAAGGAAACAGAGGAAAGATCTAGGAGGCAAACTCATTGATAGAGGTAAAACTTAGTTGTGTACATATTTAAATGTATTAATTCATAAAAAGAGGTTTGGGCCTATGCACATATTTTGGGCCTTTACTCAAGCCCTCCCTTGACGTAAGAACATTTTATTCTAGTAACTTGGCATTCTGTGATGCTCACCCTCCCGACATGAATGCTGAAGACACAAATGGATACATAAGCAAATGTGGTGAAGAAAGCTGATGGTGCCCAGTTATTAAAGGATAAAGCATATGGGGTCTTAAAGACTTGAAGTTAAACAAGCAGCCACCCAGCTTTGTGGCTTCCCTAAGCCACAAAGCCCACATGGAAGAAGCATGCCAGCCTGTGTGATCACGGTGTGTTAAAGGGATCAGCTATCAGACATCAGAAGACCCAAAACAAATATTCATATTTATGCAAACAAGGGGGAGTCGGAGTGGCAGCAATTGGTCATCTTCTCATGGAAGGGTCACATGAAGGGAGTCAGCCAGGGTGCGGTATAGCACCTAGGAAACACACAATATTCTTCTGGCTCCTTGAGGCTTCCTTACCCCCAATAGGATGACCCCAGATCGACCTTACAAATCTGGCTAGACTGGAGCATGTATGCAGGTATAGACAGCTTTCAACACAGAGAATCCAGGACAGCTAAACCCCTCAGGAACAGAAATGGAAGTAGTGATTCCAAGAGGGCAGGGGGAAAGTGGGGGGAGAGGGGGGGAAAAAGGGAAAACAGGTTGCAATGATCAATATATAACCGCCCCCCCCTCAAAAAAAAGGGGGAAGAACAACAGAAATGTGGGTGAAGGGAGATAGCAGTTGGTGTACGATATGAAAATAATAATTTATAATTTATCAAGGATTCACAAGGGTGGGAAGGTGGGCGAAGGAGGGACAAAAGAGGATCTAATAACCACGGGCACAAGCAAAAAGAAAATGTTCAGAAAATGATGATGGCAACCTATGTACAAATGTGGTTGATACAATCGATGTATAGAGTCATAAGAGGCCCCAATAAAACGCTTTTTAAAAAACCTAAACAACTAGATGGCAAGGTATCATCATAAACTTGGAAACACAAGTCAGTGAAAGTCTCTGTGTGCAGGTGGACATGGGATAGAGGCCTTGGCTAGGACCAGGGCAGTGATAGGATAAGGAGAAATGCCACTATTTTCTAGGTATTAATGTAAATCATGGCAGGATGACTTTATAACAGCAGCTAAAGAGTCAATATCCTGAAGGGTTTATCTTCAGTAGCGATGCCAGGAGG
>NW_022103920.1:29262245-29267600 GCF_000313985.2 Echinops telfairi
GTGGGTGAAGGGAGAAAGAGGTGGGTGTAAGACAAGAAAAAATAATAATTTATAAATCATCAAGTGTTCATGAGAGAGGAAGGGGGTGGGTGGGAATGAGGAGCTGTTACCAAGGGCTCAAGTAGAAAGAAGATATTTTGAAAATGATGATGACAACATGTGTATAACTGTGTTTGACACAATGGATAGATGTATGGATTGTGAGAAGAGCTGTAAGAGCCCCAAGAAAATGATTTTTAAGAAGAAAAAGATGGAAGGGACTGAAGCCATCTGCTGCTGCAGCGTGCCGACCAGTCCCTCCTCATGTGCCGCAGAGAAGGGTCACCTAGCTGTGGTCCTCATGGGAGCGACCACCAGGGCTCTCTTTCCTCCCTTAAAGCTGAGGAGCGTGTTCCCTCTTTCAGTTGGCTGTCAAGCACTTAGGAATTGTGCCACTTGGGCTCCTTCTGAAGCAGCCCAGTCCCTGTGGCATCTCAAATGGGCCCCCTCCTCCTTCCTAGGACAGGGTCCTATGGTGAGAAACTGCTTAAACTAACTCACAGAGAGAAGTCACAATTGCACAGGAAAGGTCAAAAGAGGCCCTGGAAAGTGGAAGTTCCGAGGAAGAGCATTCCAACAGAGTAGCCACTTACCATCTGTGTCTAGTCTGTTGTCAATTTTAATTAATTTTCTTAATTAATAAAACATTTAAAATTCAGCTTCTCTGTCTCACCAGCCATATTTCAAGGGCTCAGTAGCTCGAGGGTGAAACAGAGTCAGGAAATCCCGGGGCAATTATTTTTAAACACTTCATAAGACAAGGAAAGAGCATCTTCTGCACCTTCCTTCTCTGAAAGGAGCCTGGTGGTGTAGTGGGTTCCACGCTGGGTTGCCAACCGCAAGGTCTACAGTTCCAATTCACCAGCTGCTCCATGAAAGAAAGATGAAGCTTTCTCCTCTCTTTAGCTGTCACAGTCTTGGAAACCCATGGAGGCAGTTCTACCCTGTCCGGTAGGGTCACTATGAGACAGAATTGACCCAGTGGCTGGGAGTTTGATTTGGTTTGGTTTCCCTGAGAAAGTACACAAAATAAAGATAGAACACATAAAAATTAGTCACAAAGGTGTTATTTTTCACTTGGTTTCTTATTGCCTTAGGGAGAATAGGCACAGAATGTTAACATTTCTACTCTAGGAACAAAAACATTGGGGGGAGGGGGCTGATTATAAAAAACAAAACCAAATACTCTTACCCCAAAGTGTAACAAGATTTCATTTTAGCTTAATCTCATAGGACTGAATTACCTCTACTGAGTTGCATAGAGATAAGTTTAGAAATGATTTAATAAGCAGAATGCAACGATATGATCAGTTTCTCCCACTTGTGAATATTAAGTTATAATATGATAATAAGAATATGCTAACTCATTTCAAAGACAAACAAGGAAAACCTGATGCAAAACAGAGGATTGTAAAATAAAAGTATGAGACATTACAGCAGTGGAGTTTGCTGGAGTAATAGGTTAGGATGTGCTGCGTGTGTTGAAACGGCGAATCTCAGACGATTGTTGAAGCAAACATACATTTGTGGACGTATACCGTGGCTCTGTGTGGTGCTTGTGGGTATACTCTTCATGGCACCACAGTTCTTAGGTAGAAAGACATCCTTTAGGAATGTCATTTGTAGTTTTATTCAGTAAGCCGTATCATTGTAGAAAAGTTCGGCAAATAGTTAAGAGAATGAATAGCATTATGCATATTTAAGCAAATGCCATCAGTTCTTTATCTGAAGTATTGTAGCAATTTATTTTCAGGGGGAAAAATTTCCCCCTTAGGTAGGCAGTACAGTGTTTTAATATAAAAAAGAAGGCTTATGTGTGGGACACAAGTGTTATCCACAGTTCCTGGAAGCTTCAATGCTCACAGCGCAATCTAGCGCCATTTCACTGACAACACACCACCGTGTTGGAATGGGGTGGGGCTACTTTTAGTAAAATGGAAAAAAGTCATTTAATTGTAAAGCATTATTCTATCTGTTAAATTGTCATTTGATAACTAACTATTCCTGAGGAATTTACTCAATATCTCATTTTTAAACTACTTTTCCTTGGGTGTTCCATGTCCTGAGAGTTCAATATGTTATGTTAATGGAAACATTGTACTTTGAAGATTGCCTCTTAAGTATACTATAAACACAAGTCTCTGGTAAGCCTCAGTATGAGAAAAAACTCCTAGTCTATTTTTCATAAGTTAATTCAGCCCTAAAAAGGGATGGCACCAGCCTATTTCGGTGTAGCACTTGCTGTCTTAGCTGGGCAAGGAGGAAAATCAATTGCCGTTGTGAAAGAGATGTAGATTTTGTTCACGGGAAACACAGGCTTTTAATCCTTGGATGAAAACCCAGCCTGGAATGGATCCCGAAAAGGCATACCATTTATTTCTACCATAAGAGGATGTATGCGGAAACTCTTAGATACCCATCAGTTCAACAGATGGATCTGCTTAAATAATGATGGGAGAAATCTGCCGAATAAGGCCAGCATACTCTGCTTGGATCCGTGAAAAGTAAATTGCACAGTACCAGTTCTTGATATTTCATGTGTTTCTGATAAGTCACCGAAGCCCTATCAGTGCGCATGTGCATGTGAGGACTGCTGAGCGTATCAAAAGGCAAATGAATTAATTGATTTATATGCTTCTCATTAAGATTGAATTTCTCTATAACCTTAAAAATAAAAATGTACTCATACAGTCCAAGTATGAATACAGTTAATTTTATCCTGTTGTTTCTGTTCCTGGTGAATTAACAAGAAATAAAATGTTAATTGTATGTTACATTTCACTGCCCACAGCAGGCTACTAATTCAATGTAATTTAATTCAATTCACTTCCTACGGAGAACTCATTGTTCTCCCAGTCAATATGGCATATAGCCCAAAGGGTGAGTTTTTTCCTCTATGTCCTAGTGGGGAGAGAATAGGAAAATATGAGGAAAGAGTTAAATAGCAATTTAGTTATTTAATCAATGGGAAGTAGGAGTGATGGACAGTACGCATTGTAAATTTAGAAAGTAAGACATAGTATAAGCAGGTGTATAGCAGCTCTGTTTGTGATAGCAAAACACGAGAAACAAAATGCCCATTATCAAGGAAGTGATTAGATATGTTGTGTTTAGTCAAGCAGCTTAATATTTCAAGGGAATGCCAACACTGACAGTCTGACGTAGGTAAGTTTGACTTGGGACAACAAGCTCTTTCTCTTAAGAAGAAGATACACTTGGATCCTGCGCTCAAATACTGACAGAAACTCTCAACTAAGAAAAGATTTAACTAAAATAATTGAAGTAAAACCTAAAAGTATTCCTTTATAAAATTAGGCAATACAAGTTCTTGTTAACTCTGATGAAACGTTTGCCCGTTAACTTTCAAACTGAAAAAATAGATGACGTTTTCATTTTGCATGGTGGCAGAACTATTGTGAGCAAAATGGAAAGGTCAGCCATTTGAACTTACCAGCTGGACCATGGAAGAAAGATGTAGCAGTTGGCTTCCGTAAGGATGAACAACAAACAAAAATTTTAAAGAAGAAAAAACTAAACCCATTGCCACGGAGTGGATTCCTATTCACAGCGACTCTGTAACGGAGCCAGAGGAGAACTGCTCCTGAGGTTTTCCAAGACTAAACCATCTAGGAGCGGACAGCCTCCGCTTTCTCCTGCAGAGCGCCTAGTGGGTTTGAACCACCGAGGTTGTGGTTATCAGCCCGGTGCTTAACTGACTGCACCACCAGGGCCCCTTCCACAAGGATTTACAATCTCGGAAGCCCTATGGAGCTGTTTTTCTCTACCCTAGAGAGTTTATGAGTTGGAATTGCCTGAGCAGCAATGGCTTTGGTGTGGGTTTTAGAAGACAGTCTCACGAAAGCCCTAAGGATCCCGCGTGACATGGTGGTTAAAGCGTTCAGTTGTGAACGGAAAAGTTGGTGGTTCGAACTCACCAGCCCCTTTAAGGGAGAAAGATGTGGCAATCTGCGTCTGTGACTGTGCCAGCCTTCCTTACTCTACGGGGCAGCTCTGCTTCCCCCTATCGGGCAAAACACGCATACACAAGAAAAGGCTTATCTTTATTTTAGTAAAATATTACAAACTGTCCAAGTGTCCATTAATATAAGACTAATTATGGAAACTATACTAGATGTGCACCATGCATCAAAACTGATATTCTCTGCTTGATATTCTTATTTTAGCTATCTAATTATTTTAGTTATTTAGTTATCCACAGTGAAGTAGAGAATTTTAATCCACATGTAGCAGCAGCTGGTCAATAAACAAGTTTTATTTTCCCAATTTTTATGTGTCTGAATATATTATATAACACTATATACTCAGGATCAGGATATTTCACATATGTTAGAGTTCTCTAAAGGAACAAAACCAGGACACTAATGATTATATATATTTATATAGATAGATATAATATAAGAAATAGTCAATTAATCTATAAAGCAGTACAAATAGCTCAGTGCATCTCACTCCCGTGAGACAGTTATGAGACACTGGCAGTCCTTCAAGTCTTGAGGGCAATTCAGGCTATCTGGGCACAGCAGCAAACAAGAAGGATGGTCACCAACAGTTGGCCGGATGACAGGGTCCGGCAGTCCCCAGCTCAATCAATATATACTCCACTAGCATGGTGAAGCAAGGCTTAAAGGAACCTCAAGCTAAAGTGACACAGTCCACGGATGTCCCACAGGAAGTGTAGCTTGCAAATGGAGGCAGAGAACAAGCAAGGCAGCCGCACACTGGTCCATCATCCATGAGCAAGAGAAAAGAAAGGCGAGGCTCGCTGAGCCATTTATCGCTCTGCCCTTCAATTAATCCCACATGTGTTCATTGTCCAGGTTGGCACAATAAACCTATCTAGCACAGCTGAGCACATAATAGATGTTCATTAAGTTTTTGATTGATGGTATTCAAGAAGGAGCAAAGCAGTGAACATACCATAATTGTCTATGGTGAATAAGCCACTAATTCTCTTTACAAAATTTAGATTACTCTTTGTTACTCCCAAACTTAATTAAGCTTCAATAATAAGGAAAATGAGTTACCTAATCATTTATTAGGATACTTTATTAGGAATCCTTTAAAATATATAGGCATTTGTGCTATACTTTTCCCTTGGTGTACTGCTTTAGCAGCATCCTACACATATAGTATATATTTCCTATTTCATTCATCTCAAAATATTTTCTAGGAATTTCTTCTAAGAAGCATTGACCATTATTGTCATGCTATTTATTTTTTAAATACCTGTGAAGTTCCTAAATTTTCTTCCAGAAATGATTTCTAATTTTATTCTATTATTGTCAGAGAACACAC
>NW_022103920.1:29269192-29270546 GCF_000313985.2 Echinops telfairi
TTTCATCAATTCTGTCAATTTTGCTACTTATATGAGGCAGCTTCAAAAAGTTCTTGGAAAATGGAGTTAAAAGATGATGGAATTTTCCCACAAATTTTGGAAGCTCCTTTAAGACCCTATTGTTAGGTCAATATATGTTTAAATGTTAATATATTCTTGATGAATTGATGATAAAACTTTCTTTGTTTCTAGTAGTAATATTTGTCTTAAAGTCTATTCTATCTATTTTAATATAGCTATTCTGGTTCTTTTTTGTAACTTGTTGCATGGTTCAACTAGGGCTTCAAAGAGTTGGAATTTTGTATAAACTTTTTGAAGTCCAAGGTATATCTTTGCCACTACTTTATTTCCAACATATTTGTGGTTCTTATCTAAACTGTGTCACTTCTAGATAACTTGTGGTTGGATCATGTGCAATTTAATCTTTTATGCCAGCATCTGTCATTTAATTTGTATATAAATCATATATACATTTGATATGATTACAGATAAGGTCAGTGTTATGTCTAAAATTTTGCTATTTTCTATATATCTTAATTTTTTCTCCTCTATTCCTTCATTAACGCCATAATTTGTATTAAATGGTGGGTTCTTCGAGGGAACCGCCTGACAGGTTAGTTAATGGGGGATTTCTTGGATTGGGGCATTCAGAGGCTTCCAGAATGCAAATGTTCTCCATCAATGCAGACAATTAATACTTGAGAAGATGGTGAAGCCAAGGAGGATGTTGGCACTAGAAGGAGCTGAAATGCCACAAAGTTTGATGCCTTACTGAAATTTGGCTATTTTTCGTCAGTGAATCCTCCCTGGTATACCACATGTTTTGCTTCATTTCCAGAGTTCTAAAAAAAGTTGATTCCGACATTTTTGGTCAGTGTTCTCATTGCTTTTATAAAGGAGAGAATTTTTAGCATGCTTTACTTCCCAATTTTCCCTGGTGTTTCCTTATTAGGCTACTTCTAAAATGTAAAGAAAGCATGAAAAGAGTCATAGCAGGTAGTGATATCATAGCTTAGGAAGGGAATGCTAATGACATTTTAAAAGGGAAACCCACTTCCCTTATATTTGTTACACATAGTCCTACAAAAATATAACAAAGTTCCATGGTATTAACATGATAGTAACAAGAGCCTACACGAATATATTTACGATAGTGATTCTCTTGGTCCATATTTTTAAATCCCCTCATTGACCCACTCCCTCATTTTGTCTTTTGGGGCAAAGTATGGGGTGGGAAGAAAAAAAAGTAACATTTATAAAGCTTCTAAAAGTTTCTATATTCAGGCCTGTCTGGATAGGACAGGCTGGATGAACAATCTGGAGGAGAAAACAACGGGGCTGACAGTTCCGGGGG
>NW_022103920.1:29272017-29274349 GCF_000313985.2 Echinops telfairi
AAAAAAAAAGTTTCTATATTATGTCGATAATGTTCCATATAAGTAGTATTCTTTATCTAAGGATGATAATACTTTCCAGTAAGTAATAATGCATTACGGGCTACCTTGATGTGGCCCTTGTCTTATTACAAAGCTTTAACTTGGATAAACAACAAAGAGCACTTGAAGAAAAAAGCGCAAAAAACCCAAAACTTTAAATTCCATCCAGTGACATAAAAATTATTAAAAGTAGTTCCAAAACATAGCTACTTAAATACAGATGAACACGGGTATCTTTATAATGTAATGCAATATAATAGCCTCAGGAAAACTTGGAATATGGTTGATGTGGAAAAGGCCTACATGTATATTCACACACATTGCTGGTGGCTCAGTGGTTACAGACCTTGGCTGCTGACCAAAAGGCCAGCCATCGGGACCTACCAGCCATTCCCAGGGGGAAAGGTGTGACAGTCTGTTTCCATAAATATTGGAACCCAATATTTATGGCATAATTCTGCTCAGCCCTACAAGGTTCTTCTGAGTCAGTATCTACTCAGCAGAAAAGGGTTTGACGTGTGGTTTATTAATTTTCTATTGTTGTTGCAACAAATTACTACACAGTTAGTGGTAACAATACAAATATATTCATTTACATTATGTAAGTCAGAAGTGTAACCGGGATCTGAATGGGTTGAAAATCAAGGTATAGCAGGATGTCCTTTTCTCTGGAGTGCTAAGAGAGAAGCAGTTTCCCTGCCTTTCCAGCTTCTAGGGGCTATACACATTTCTTGTCTTACGGCTCCTTTACTCCATCTTTAAAAGTAGAAACACAGCATCTCTCTGAGCATCCCGCAGCATCATTACCTGTCTTTCCCTGACCATCGCTGAGAAGGCTCTCCACTTTTAAGGATGCAAGTAGTTAGACGGGAACCAGATACTCTAAGATACTCTCCCTGCCTTCTCTCAAGGTCCTTAACTATAATCAAATTCGAAAAGTCCCATTTTCCTTGCAAGGTTTCAGAGATTAAGACACGAGTCTCTTTGCAGGACTACCATCTGTCTGCTCTAGGAATGCTGGTTCTGTTGATTGAGTCAATTCTGACCACTAGAGGAGCAGTGAACGAGAGGAAGCCCTCAAGGAGATGGATGGGCAGTCTGGCTGCAACAGCAGGTTCAAGAATAAGAACAGTTCTGAGGAAGGCACAGGTCTGGGCAGGTTGCCTTCCGTTGAGTACAGCATCGCTATGGGCTGGAACTGACTCGACGGCCCGAACAGCAGCAACAACATATGACAGAGCAGAATTGCTCTCTTGGGCCCTTGAGGCTGTAATTGTACTGGGAGTAGAGTGCCAGCGGTTTTCCTCTATGGAGCTGCTGGGAGGGTTCACACAAACTGTCCATTTTGGGTTAGCAGCCCAGGGTTAAAACCAGTATGTTAAAAGTTGATAGGGAGCAATATGGCATATGTAGTGTATATGGTACACATAGTGTTTAAAGTATATATACAGTATATATATAAACTTCAAACATGTATATATGTTTGTTTCTATATAATGTATATGTACTCTACATATTAAAGTAATGTGTATATATATATACTACATATTAAAGTAACTAAAATAGAGCTCATTTCCCCATGCCCCCATTATCTATGCTTACTGTCAATAACACGGGGATATCAGCATGATATGCCTTCTGATGTAATACATAATGCTTTAGACAGTCATACATGAAACATTCTTGCTAATAAATGTTTAACATAAGTCTTATTCAACCTGTAGATTTAACCTCCAAGTTATAGGCACTGCAGGCGATCGAGGATCAATATAAAGATCATCAAAAGAACATCAAAAAGAAACAATCAGATGGAGCAAACATGTACGAACATCTTTGACAAGTTTATACGATAGAGGAAAATAGGAAAGGAGAATAGAAACTGCTTTCGATGATAGAAAAGATGACAAAAAGACAGTGCGCACTCCTTGAGGAGATCTTCGTTTGAACAGAACTGTTGTTCCTTAGGTCCTGTGGGTCGTCCTAACTCCTGGTGACCCTGTCTACAGCAGGACACAACACTGCCTGGTCCTGTGCTCTTTCACAGTTGTTGCTACACTTGAGCCCATTGTTGGAACCACTGTGTCCATCTTTCTCCTTGGCCATCTTCCCTTTTCTCCCTGACCCTCTACTTTAATAAGCGTGATGTCCCTTCCCACATGTCCAAAGAGGGAGCGATGAAATCTTGCCATCCTTGCCTCTAAGGAGCATTCTGGCTGTACTTCTTCCAAGACAGACTTATTCTTCTAGCAGTCCATGTACTTTCAATATTCTTCAGCAGCACTATAATTCAAAT
>NW_022103920.1:29274861-29277174 GCF_000313985.2 Echinops telfairi
TCCAATTCCAGAAGAGGCCCCTTTCGTCTTCATATTGTCCAGCTACTCAGTTTTGCTCAGCTACACATTGAGTAAGGGCAGTGAACGGCTATCAGCCATACGCACACCTTTCCTCATATTCAACCACTCAGTATTTCCTGCTCTGTTCAAATCTGCTTCTTGGTCCTAGTATAGGCTCGGCAAGTGTACAATGAAGTGTTATGGAATTCCCATTTTTCTCTAAGTTAATCATGGTTTTTTATGATGGGTAGAGTTGAACATCTTTGTATCGTCAATGAAACGCAAGAAAGCATCTGTCTGGTAGTCTCTGCTTTCAGCTAAGATGTATCTGTTCTCAACAATGAGAACTCTGGTCCCACAACCTCTTTTACATTTGGATGGCATTTCTGGAAGCCCTTTGTCAATACACTTTGTCAACCATTTAAAATGATCATCAGTACAATTTACCTGTGTGTGATATTAATTGTATTTTCCCATGATTTCCACATTCTTTTGTGTCCACTTTCTTGAGAATGGGTAAAAGCATAGGTCTCTTCCCATCAGTTGACCAGGTAGCTCTCTTCCAAGTTTCTTGGCATACACAAATAAATGCTTCCAGCACTTCTTCATTAGCTTGTTGAAACATTTTTGTCAACTCCTGGATTCTTGTTTTCTACTAATGTCTTAAGAGCAGCTTTAAAATAAATATTGCTGTAAAATGCAGTTTGGAAAAAACTAGCAATATTTGGTTATGACTGGAGGCTTACGTGACAATAGGAATTTTTCTTAAATTTATGAATTGTGATAATAGTACTCTAAATGAGTGCAAGAATGTTTTTATTTTCTGTATGCTATAATAAGATGGAAAGTGCTATGGTACTTATTATGGTGTTATAAGTTTATTTTATAATGTTCAGTAAAGGCATATCGAGGAGAAAGAGTTATGACAAAATCTTAATGAATTTGGGGGTATATGGGTCATCATTGATCTTTTTCTAGTTTTCTGTATGATTAAGCATTTTAGGTTAGTAAAATTCCTTAAAAATGCAATATAAAAATAAATATATGTATAACTCAATTGTCTTATAACCTTCTGAAAGTAGTTGTCATTACAGAAAGAATGTGGTCTATAGAAATAGAAAAAGGAAAAGAATTCAATCAAAACTTTGAACTTGTTCATTCCAGTTTGACCTCATGCTCAGAATTTGCATTTGTACCACAGGTAGCCTGGATTGGCACCTACATTTTAACTTACAGATCCTCAGCTGATTCTTATGAGCAATGCAGATTTATATTCATTGTCCTAACAAAAGAACAAATTAGTTCAAGGACCAGTAAAAAGATTATCGTCTTGTCTGCCAGTTGCCTGAAACATTTATGCGTGTACACTTTCCTGGATTTTTAGTCCACTCTCTAGGGACTAGTCCTGATTTTTTAAGTACCCATAAAGATAGCCTTTTAAAGTGTTGAAAATAAAATATAGTATCTTTAGGGATGATGTGCACCTGATGCAAGCCATTATATTATTGTTCTTATTTTTTAGTTTCTCATAGCTTACTTTCCTTAGATACAGGATCAGCATGATGTTAATGATACCTAAGATTCATCCTCTCAATGCTTAAGAATAATTGTCTGCCTTAGTAGTTTAAACATTTGTCAACTGTTTAGTTTTTTCCTAAATTTTCTTTGATTGTTCTGTTGAGGATCCACACAGCAAAACATTCAACAAGGTAACAGTTTCTACGTTAGTGACATTGATCATAACCTCTGAGCTAAGCAGCCACTCGGATCCTCCTTTTGCGAGTCGTTCCTCATCACCACAACCTCCCGGGACCCCGACGTCCGATGTCCTCTTGGTGTGTTGCTGTCAATTTGATCCCATACAACTGGATCTCAGAAAGGCGTCGCGCTCAAGGCTGACTCGTTCAGCTGAATTGCTGTTCAGTATTCGGACGACTTCAGGGTCATCTTTTGGGTTTTAGGTTTTAAGATGCTCTCAGGGCAATCGTTTCAAGAGTTTATCCCTGCTCCACGGCTCCAGAAACACTAAGCGTTCATGAGAATTTGATCTTCTTGGCACAGTATTTGAATGCTGGAACGTGTGGTGAGACAGTCCTTCCTTGTTCCTGAAAGCCATCCCCTCAATGGTGTTTGTTGGGGCAGCTCTAGGCCTCAGATGGAGAGGCACCAAGGCTAGCTGCTTCACCACTAGCTGAAAGGTTGGTGATTCGAACTCACCCAGAGGCACCTTCAAAAGACAGGCCTGGCGAGCTTCTTCCAAAGGTCACTGTCGTGAAAAGTCCACGGAACAGTTGTACTTACACACATGGGTTC
>NW_022103920.1:29278059-29296007 GCF_000313985.2 Echinops telfairi
AAGCCTCTGCAACTCCCATCAAACACTTGCCTGGGACGAAGCAAATAGGGTGTGCGTGACCCTAACTGAGGGGCTTGGTCAGTTTTTGTTACCACCCCCCTGACTCTAAGGATGAGAAGAGACAGACACCCTGAGGTCCTTGAAAGAACGTGTTCAAGAGCTCTGTTCGAAATGGCCGAGGCCATAGAGCCCAGACGCCTCTGAAGCAGAGAACCAGTCACTGAAAGACTGAGGGCCAGAAGGAGACTTAGCTACCGCGGGGCTGAGAAGCTGAAAACTGGAAAGTGAGACGTGGTTGCTGGCTGAGGAGATGAATGACTGTTTCGCATTCTTAGCATTCTTACTGTTTGCTGATCCTGACTTGTGGTGAACTACGGACTTTCCTAATAACCCCCTGAACTGTGAACATTCTCTGTGAGTTCTGGGTAGCTGTTGCTTCTTTTGCGGGGACCCCTCAACCTGACCAAACAGATGTCCTTTTCTAGGGACTAGCTGTCCTGACAATGTTTCCAAAGCCTGTGAGACGAAGTGTTCCCCATCCTCGATTATAATGAGCCTTCTGACTGTATTTCTTCCGAGATAAATTTATTCTTTGGTAGTCCACAGTACTTTTATATTTTTCACCCAAATCATATTTCAAATGCACTGATTCTGAAGGCTTTGGTCTTCCTTATTCATTGTCCAACTTTCACATGCAGACGAGGAAACGAAAAATACTATGGCACGAGTAAAGTTAGTCATTCACAAAAGGATACATGTTGTATAAGACCACTCATGTAAAACATTAAGAAAAGGTTTCCACACGGAAGGGAACATTCTTGGAAGGTTACTCGGGGTGAAAGAGGAGGGGAGGGAGGGAAAGGCCCGGCCAGGCGATAGACACGTGTGAACTAAGTGAGGAGAAGTGGACATGACAATGAGAAGGAGGTTTGCAAGCATTACAGGCGACAGAAGCAAATATTGTCATATACCCAATTCAGCAATAGTGGTGATCTACAACTAGATGCTTGGGGAGACTGAACAGGCATGGGAGGGAGAGTAGGAGGATAAGTTTGGCCGAGATTATGCATCTATGTGTGCTTACTGTTGTTGGAAATATAGTCATAAATGTGGGAGAGCACAAAGTGGGAAAAGTTAGGAAAACTTCTGAGACATAACCAAACATACTGAGGGAATGGGTCAGAAGTCGTGCGGGGGATCAGGCTCATGGTCTCAGAGGAGCCCTAGGCCAATTTGCATCATATCGTTCGCAAAGACAGCATTCTACTTTGATGGCCGTGGATGAGGGATTTAAAAGCTCAGGAGCAGTCACCTAAGGTACAACTGCTGGTTTCTTCTCTTCCAGAGGAAAAGAATGATCAAAGGAGGAAGCCGAATGGAAACCATCCAGTGGACTGATGGACCATGCAGACATCAGTGTTCACTAACTGAGGACAGAGGAACTCCGTGCCACCGTGCTACAGTGCTGAGTGCTTTGAAAAGCATCGGAAGGACAAGGAAAGGGCGGGAGAAAAATGCGGAACAGAACACAGCCCTGAAAGTGACCGGGTTTACTGGTTGGATAGTGACCGGTGGATCCCCCAAGACTATGGGCCTTAGTCACCTTTTAGTTCTGGTAGTGAACTCACCCAGAGTCAGAATAATCAACCATTTAAGATCAATATTTACCCAAGAACAGAGATCAGGGGGTTAGGGAGGAAAGAGGGATAGAAACAGGAGGCAGGAAACCGGAGGAGGAAGTGGGATAATCGATGATATATTGTAGGGATTGCAACGGATGAGCTGAAACAAAATGCGTATGTATTATTGAATGTAAAACTGATGATCTACTCTATAATTCTTTACAAATAAGAATTTTAGAAAGAAAGAAGGAAGGGCGATTTCATAGCTAAACTTTGGGAATATACTTGAACTACCTGATACCTGAAGTGGGCTATGAAGAAAGTGGAGGGTAGATATTGCTTAATTTAGAAGAATTTAGGTAAACTTGGAGGAATACTGATGATATAATCACAGGATTTTCAAGCTGGAGTTTCTAGTCACAAGCAACTTTTAGAGGGCGATTTTTCTCACGTGACAGAAAATTGATGAGAGGAACTGAGATAGTTTATTGTGCCAGCCTGGCCGATAAACACAAGTGGGATTAACTGAAGGGCAGAGAGATAAATGCCTTGGTGAGTCTCGCCTTTCTTGTCTCTCACTCTTTGATCATCGGACCAGTGTGCGGCTGCCTTGCTTGTCCTGTGCCTCAATTTAAAGGCTACACTACCTGTGGGACGCCTAGCTTGTGGACTGTGTCGCTGTTAGTTGAGGTCCCTTTAAGACATCGCTGGAGCTGGGGACTGGCAGTTGGTGACCTGGCTGGCAGTTGCTGACCTGCCTTCGGATTGGCTGCTGTGCTGACATAGCCTAGCTCTCTCTATAAATAGAGGAAGATCTGGCAGGAGATTGGACTGGAAGGACTGCTAGTCTCTCACATCTCTCTCACGGCAGTGAGTTGAATTGAGCCATTTGTAGTGCTTTATACTTTAACTGTTTCTTTCTTGTATTATATATTTAACTGTATATGATTTAACAGTTCATTCCTTGTTATATATCTAATTATCTTTATAAATAAATATATTCAATTATCAGCAATTTGGTTTTATCTCTCTAGAGAACCCTGTCTAACACAGGAACAAAGGTAGTAGTGAACCAGCTTTGAAGTTATGGTGTTCATCGGTCTCCTGTTGAATTCTACCCATTGAAGTCAACTCCAAAGCAAGGGAAGGCTCTCCGCATGTTACTGACACTAGTTTATTCTCTCAAAACAAGCAGGAACGGCGGAGACGTCCTGGGTTATGCCATGGGCTGCAAATGACAGGATTGGCAGTTCAAAATCACCAGCCACTGATGAGGCCTGCTCCTCCTGATCAGTGTTAGTCTCAGAAACCCACAGGAATTGTCCTACCCTGTCTGGTAGGTCGCTCTGGGCTAAATTGGCTCAGTGTCAGAGAGTGTATGTATTCTCGGGATTGAATTTTTATTTGCGTTCTTCTTATTCAAAAGATAGTTTGCTCTATTAACCCGTAAACCTCTGAATTCAGTATGTGTGTATGCGCATGGAGACACTTCTGAGAAGTCACAAGGGAACCTTGTCAGTTTTCTGTCCTGGTCCAGCCTGTCCCACAGCTCTGAAGAGAAAGGCTTTGTCAGAACAACACTAGGGAAGAGTTTTGCTGCCACCTAATGGAGAAGTGGAATATTTTTGCTAACTGTTCATTTCCTTTCACCTTGCGGAACCCACATGCACAATTTTAATAGTCATTTTAAAAAATATTCTTTAATTGCACATGTTTACTTTTTCCCTTTTTAAAATTTTAATTTTATTGATATATGTGAGTATGTATTGTCATGGTCGCACTGCAGTGTGATAGAATATGAAAATTAGCATTAAATTAGATTTTAATAAAAGAAAACAGTTATTTATTTTCTATACTATTGTTTAAGATAAGTTTATAAAGCTCTAGGGGTGTAATATATGACTTATGAAGACTTGGCTCTTTTGCTCAATGAACTTTTAGGCAGCTTTGATAAACCTAGGAGTGAAAAGATAGATTTCGTAATAAAATGGACCACTGAGGAAACTAAACAGGTGGAACTACATAATAAAAAAAAAGAATGAAAGATACTATATAACATAGCAAAAAAATGAAAACCTCTAAGATTCATGATTGATATGCTAAAGTACACTTTAGATTTTAAAAAATCCTTTACATTCTCAACAAAGCCTTACTTTCAAAACTATTCTGTTTCTGTGGACTCAAAGTTAAACTTTGAGTTTCACAGAAGAATAATGATCGCTTTGTGTCGGGTTCTTAGCACTGGCTCATTTTCTAGGACAGGGAGCCTTATGCCTTAGTCTTAATGGTGGGAGGGGCAGCTTTAAAAGGAAGGAGAAAAATAGAATTAATAAAGAGGGAATTGCAAGGGAAGGCATTTTTATTTTAAAGGTATTTGTCTAGCATTTTTATTTTAAAGGTATTTGTCTAGAACACATGGTGAGCTCTATTGAGAAAGGAAAAGTTCAGTACAAGGAAGATTCCAGGCTAGCCTTGATCCAGCACAAACCAAACAATTGTTAGCTGCCACCCAGTTGGTCCCAGCCCCAGGGGACGCCATGCCCCACAGCACGGACCCCCTGGCTCTCTGCCCTTCATCTCACCATCGGTGTTATTCTCGTGCTCATTGTTGCCGCCGCCTTGCCCATCCGTCTCGTCTCGCTGAGCATGCTCTTCTTCTGCTTTCTGAAACATCTTTTTGGTGTTTTAAGGAGTCAACGCCGCTCTGGCTCTGGAGTTAACTCAGTGGAAAGAGCTCTAGTCCCTAAAGAGGTTCTGCTTTCAAGATCTGCTGTCTTTGTGTTCTGTCTGGATGCTAGACGAATCTGCTCCCAGACGTCTGTCCACTGTTCAAATGAAAACTGAAAACAGAAAAAAACACGAGAGCAAGCGACTCCCTCATGTAGATAAACGGAAGAAGCCAAGGAGCAACCATTTTGGTGGATGGTTCTCTGTTTTTCAAACTAATTTCCTTGAATGACCAAGTCACAAGTTGCGAAGTCAGGTGTGGCTTATCTCAAAATACGCAATGCAGATTCTACTCATGACATCTTGGGAAGGGAAATGCCTAATTCTGTAGTGAACAGTGTGTAGATGATTTTCCCCTGATAGTTAAAGAAAAACGTAAAAGGGAAATGACTAGCAGAAAGGCAATCATAGAAAGAAACCCCGGACAAGGACACTTGAAATGCCTGTGGCAGTTAGTTAAGTGCTGGCATGTCTAGTCCGTGCGGTACGATAACACTCCTTAGATCCTGTTCTTAAACCCTGCATGCCAGATGAGGGCTGCCATTGACTGGTACGTCTTGGCTGGGAAACAATCCAAATTTGACTAGTAAAAAACGATACATTGAAGTGTCCTTCACAAATAATCTAGCTGTAAATGCAAAGAAATATATCTATATATATAAACAAAAGCTCTAATGGTAAAAGTAGGATTGAAACATAATTTTGAAAAAGTATCGTGAGGGTCTGTCCAAGAAATGCCTCTATGGTACATGATTTTAAATATAAATTATATAGACATATAAAAGTTATGTATGTATTAAAATAACCAACCCAGACCCATTGCCATCAAGGAGATGAAATATGACCTCACAGGGTTCAAACAGTTACAGCAGCAGACAGACTCATCTTTCTTCCGCAGAGCAACCGGTGGCTTGGACTGCCAACAAATTCCCATCGTATTTAAATCAATGCTTTCAAGTCCTTCGCTGACCTGACGGCCCCATTGTTGTTAGGCCCCATCTGGTCTGTTCCCACTGGAGCAACCGGACCCACAGTGGAACAAACCACTGCTCAGTCCTGACCCTGCTCACCATTGGTCCTCTGCGAGCGCACTGTTGCTGCCCGGGCTCCATCCATCCCGTTGGGATCCTTTCTCTTGTTGGTGCCTCTCCTCTTTACCAAGCACGATGTCCTTCTCCAGGGACCGGTGTGTGCTCACAACATTCCCAAAGCACACGAGACAAAGTCTTGCCCTTCTTGCCTCCCAGGAGCCTTCTGGCCCTCCTTCTTCCAAGACAGATCTGTCGGTCCTTTTCGCAGTCCAAGGTGCTTTCAATATTGTGCACCAGCACCACAGTTCGGATGCATCCATTCGTCTTCGATCTTCCTTATTCGATGTCCCATTTTCACATACTTATGAGGAAATGGAGAATACCATGGCTTAGGTCCGGCATACCCTAGGCCTCAAAGTAACAGCCTTGCTTTTCAATCCTCTAAAGAAGCCTGGTGGAGTAGATGAGCCTAATGCAACTTGTCTTTTGATTTCTTGACTGCCGCTTCCAGGAGCATTGATCGATTGTGGATCCAAGCAAACGAAGATCCTTAACAACTTCAGCCTTTTCTTCATGGATCATGAGGCCACCTAGTAGTGCAGTCATGAGGATTTGGGACTTCTTTCCCTTGCGTTGTAATCCACACCGAAGACGACCACTGGATCTTCATTAGTAAGAGTTTCAAGTGCTACTTGCATGAGATATTGATGGTATTCTGTAGTTTGAGCATTCTGTTGGATCACCTTAGTTTGGAATGAGTACAAGTATGGATCTCTTCCAATCAGTCAGCTAACTAGCTGTCTTCCAAATTTCCTGGCATAGGCAAGTGAGTGCTTCCAGTGTTTCACCATTAGGTGAGATGTCAGCACCATTAGATCATAAATCCATTTAAATAGACTACGGGCTGGTGCTGGTCATAAGGTTTGAGGGGAAAGTTAATCTGTCATGTTTTCCAAGTTCTTGCTGTTCATATTTTCAGCTGTAATAGCAAGCCCACGAGAGCTAGTACACTAAACCCTTCTCCTGGCCACTCGGGCTCCTTTGTGGTACTTATAACGGTGGACTCCAAAGGCATCCTGCCATTCATTCTCTGGCTTTTCTTCTCTCCGTTGTATTGAAGATATTTAACCTGGAGTCAAATACCTCATTGGCAAGGAAGTTTCAAAATACCAGTTCACAAAAGATATCGGTTTGTAATGAGTTAGTAAATATTTTCCCAGTCCAAAAATAGAATTTGAAGTACATTTGAAAATATATTGGCAAATTTAATAATCTTGGTAACATTTATAATCTAGACAAATGTCTCTCAATATATGCACAAGAACAGGTATTTTTGCCCCCAATTCATTATGCTCCAAATGTAATCATAATAAATTATTGGAAAAATGAGCAAATTCTTAGATGCCACAAAATGTCAAACTATTTCTAAACCTTTACTTTCCATGTTCGTACTTTGCTGCAGATCGTTCATAATCAGTTCATGCACTGGCCCGGGGCCAGGGACCACCTAGAGTCTCATTGAGCTCAAAGGTTCATGAGATGTCATCAATTGTAATTTTGACAAGACATGAATTTGAATGACATTTGCTGTGATGTCATTGTGGGCATTGTTGGTGAGTTCTGTGTGGCCATTACAATAAATGATACAGCCCAGCTGGAAAGTAGAGGGCGCTGTGGGAGACAGCAAGAATATACTTCTATCTTTTAATCAAGCCGACATTTATAACTTGTACTGTTTTATTCGCTATTTTGTTATGTAGACAGGGAAGCTATTTTTGTGCCCATTTTACAAATAAGAAACGTAAGTTTAGAGCACATCAGTAATTTGTCTAAACTAATGTAAACTACATAGCGAGAGGCCCCAAATTACTACTAACATGTTTGCATTTCTTGTGCGTTATTCAGATCTCCCTGCCCATTCCTTTTTCTTCTCTACTACACTACTAGCCACCACTCTCTACTACACGATGCAGAGAATTCCAGAACATGTTTACCTGTCTTCCAGTGACCGCAAAGCTACTCTGTGGGTCCTCACAGACCAGGATAGCCTGGAGAAGAACGGGCATCTCAGAACCTTTCATTGTGCTCCTTCGGAAGGTGGATATGGATCAAGAGGCGGGTGTGTGAAAAGGAGAAGGGCAGACTGCATGGCTTAAAACCAGGAAAGGTGTGTGGCAAGGTTGTATCCTCTCACTATACTTATTCAATCCGACTGCTGAGCAAAGCACGAGAGAAGAAGCCTTGCATTGGGTAAATCTGCTGCACAAGAACTCTGGAAATGTTGGAAATCAAGGATGTTACTTTGAGGACTGAGGTGCACCTGACCAAAGCCAGACATATTCTAAACCACCTCATCTGCAAGTTGGACACTGAATAAGGAAGACTGAGGAAGAATCCAGGCATTTGAATTATGGTGCTGGGGAAGAATATTGACAGTGATGCGGACTGCCGAAACGAAGAAACCAATCTGTCTTGGAAGAAGTCCAGCCAGGATGCTCCTTGGAGGCAAGGATGGTGAGAGTTTGTCTCATGTACTTTCAACATATTATCAAGCGAGACCAGCCCCTTAAGATAGCCATCCTGCTTGGTAGAGTAGTGGGGCAGCAAAAAAGAGGAAGACCCTCAGCAAGATGGGTTCGCACATTGGTGGCACCGATGGGCTTGGACCAAACATGATTGTGAGGATGGTGCAGGAGCAGCCAGTGTTAGTGCCGTTGTACGACGGGTTGCTATGAGTTGGAACTGACTTGACAGCCCCTCACAACACCAACTTGCATAGTTTCCCTCAATTATTTGGTGGGAATTATAGACAAATGGATACAAGAGTTGTAAGTCAGTAATTTCACTTCATTGCAACACACTGTTACCCAAGTTATCCACAGGGAGGAGCAGCACATTTTACTCTTTTAGAATCTTCTTAGCATAGTGGGTTATGCATTAGGCTGCTAACTGCAAGGTCATCGGTTGAAACCACCAGCCACACTGTGGGAGAAACAGGAGGCTGTCTACGCCTGTAAAGAGTTATAGTCTTGGAAACCCACAAGGGCAATTTTATCCTGTCCTATAGGTTCATTCTGAGGCAGACTCAATTAATTAGTTTCAGTTTAGTTTGAATAGATAACTGAGTTAGTCTGGGTAGACTAGAGAAACAAAATTCATAAACACTCATATTGTATAAGAGAGTTTTATATAAAGGGTAAGTGTACATTCAGAAAGCATCCCAACCCAGTCTAGTCCAAGCCCATAAGTCTCACATTAGCCCATATATCCAACATTGATCTACAAAGTCCTCCTCAAACTCACAAAACACATGTAATGATTCCAAAAGCAGGAGGAAAGCCGAATCAGTGAACATGTCAGAATCTCAGGGCTGGCAGGGGTCTCCACATGGCTTCTCCAGCATCCAGGGCTGCATCAGGGTAGGTCCATGTGACTTCTCTTCAGGGATGTCTCGCAGGAAGTGAGCCTTGCCAGCTGAGGCAGAGAACTAGCTAAGGCAGCCACAACTGGTCCAATCATCAGAGAGCAAGAGACCAGACAGGCGAGGCTCACCAAGCCATTTATCTCTCTGCCTTTCAATTAATCCCCTGTGTTCATTGGCCAGGTTAGCACAATAAACCTTAACTATCACAATAATGATAAGAAATGGCATCCTGTTTTTGAAGCTAAAGCTATTGCAATCTTGTACCTTGAACAAGTCAGACTTATTTAACCCTGAGATATCAGTAGGTATAAAAACAATGGTTTATTTAAAAATAATCCTAGAAATCCAACCTACTTTAATGGAAGGGTTGGATCTTCAGAGTCACTTGGGGCCCCGGGTTGATAGAAAGTTCATTGATCACAACTTCCATAATCACCAATGTGGTGGAAAGAAGAATTGTAGACCAAGCATTTGCAATGGAGGACTCAAGTTTCCCATTTGATTGGCCAGAACCAGTCCTATGACCCTTCCTGACTTTGAGTGAGCAGTGATGTGTAATCCGTTGTTTGGGAGATGTATAGACTAAGGGAACTTGCGTGAAAATGTGGAACATTGATAAGAATGATCACACCTACCCATTCATTCTTTTGTTTCTCTCTGTCTCTCTGTCTCTGTCTCTCTGTCTCTGTCTCTCTCTCTCTCTCTCACACACACACACACACACACACACACACACACACACACACTCATTATGGTATAACCCATTCACCCTGTTAACTCCTTTGATGGTAACAAGTCCAAATTTCTCAGGCCTCTTTTGGCTTTACAGGTGGTCTTCTCCTGGTCTGTAAAATACAGGGGAGTGAAGCCAGACAATAAACACCAAGTTGTAATTTATCTCCTCCTAGAATTCTTCACTAATGATGCTGATATTATCCTCTCCTTACATGCTTCAATTTGTGTTTGCTTACTCATTTTTATATTAATCACTGTGAAGATCATGCTTGGTAATGCAGAGGGGCAGCAGAAAAACACAAAAGGAAGGCCCTCAACAAGGTGGCGCCAAACGGTGACTGCACCAATAGGATCAAACATAACAATAACTGTGAGGATGGTGCGGATGGGCAGTATTTCATTGTCATGCATCTATGGCCTCTGTGAGTTGGAACTGCCTCAGAGGGACCTAAGAACAGCAGCAGGAGCAGGAGCAGCAGCAGCAGCAGCAGCAGTTATTTGCACAGAGGCTGTACTTGTTAAACTAAGGAATTTAAGGAAAAGATACAAACTGGTGTTTGTTGCTGCAAATTTCTCAAATCATAATCTGTTACCAATTGCTCATTCCCTTTAATGCCAGTTTCAGAAAGAAGAGAAGTGAATGCAATGCCCCAAAGATGTCATGGTTTATAGCGATTGGCTCCCCTTCAAAGTGAAGTAGGTAGAAAAGTCAGAGTAAGCTCAAAGAAAATGCTTATAGAAAATACAGCAAATGGGCAGATTGGCTCTCACAGATGAGGTGCCTGAACCATTAACAAAGGTAATGCTTTTCTAACTTAATTAGAACTACAAAATATAAAATTATGTGGCAGTTACATAATCTGTCAACTGGAACAAAGGGCTGGGGTTTAGCCTGTCAATCAGGTCACAAGGTAACACCCATCAGAAGGATTCTGGAAAACCCCTCTTTTTCTCCTGGGAAGAGAAGCATATTCTTTCTCTGTTTCACCTTCTTGTTGACCAGCCATATGGAGCCATGCTGATGGCAGCCAGAGCCCGGCCCTGGAGCTGGAGGGGCCACGTGGAGCCCCACGCAAGTGTTGAGATGCTTCCATCGCCACTGGATCCACAAGACTTTCCACCTACTGGCCTGTGATCTTCCTGCTTTCGGCATCATTGCATGTGTTGTGTGAGTCTGTAGAAGAACTTATGGGCTAATATTGAACTTATGGACTTGATCTGGACTGGGCCAGGTTGTTTTCTTAATACACAATTACTCTTGGATATAAAACTCTCTCTTAAGCACATATGCGTGTCTTTGGATTTATTTCTCTAGTCAACCTGGCCAAACACAAAAATGACTTATATTTAAGGTTTCAAAAGCACATGTTTATAAATGCCAACATAGTCTTAAACATTTTAGCATTATCACTTTAGCTTATATTTTGCTAGATAAGTTTGAATTAGGTAACATTCTAAAAAGTATTATTTATTTATTTTTAAAACCATTTTATTGGGAGCTAATATGATATTATATCATTCCACAATTCAGTCACATCAAGCACTATTGTACAATCATTACCACAATCAATTTCTGAACATTCTCTTTTTTCTTGAACTCCTTGACACCAGCTCCCCTTTACCCCCCCTCTCCCCCTACTGTATACCCCAGAAACCCTTATTCTACTTGCTGTCTCAATAGGTTATCAATCCTAAATTTCATAAACTGAAAAACCGAAAACCAACCAAAATTCAAGTGGGTTACCTCAAACAACAAAATACATCTGAGATAAACCCCAGTAAGAACAAAACAAGACTCCGTAGAAAATGTTGAAAAGGTCAGGTCCCACGTGCCTCGCAGGGGGGACCAAGGGACAAGGCTTTCACTGTTTAAGTCAGGTTTGTCATTTTGATCTTCTATGGCCATCTCTCCCATGCACTCTGGTTGGTAACCAGTTTCCTCTCATCCCTCTATTATGGTAGAGAGAACTCACCGGAGGCTTATCTCCTGTGAAGGTCTCACCAATGTCTCTTGGGCTTCTACTGACATCGAAAGCCTTCTGCAATCCAGAATCTCACAATTTAGGCTTTGAGTCTATTCCCGCCTTTGCTTTAGATTTTATGATTTACAATCGTTTGGTCACTGACGTTGGTGTGCTTTTTCCCTTTGGATGTAGTTGCCATAGTGTTACTTATTTATTATTGTTAACATCTGATTTTAAAGCTTCAACTATGAACTTTGCAGAAGTAAATGGAAATGATGAAATGAGAAATATATGAAACTTTGAAATAATATTCTTTTTTATTGTGTGAGTGATTTTGCCAGAGTATAGGGAATTGGTATGATTTTATTTAGCTCATTTTATGCAATATGTCTGTTAATTAAAAATATGTTGCATATAATTATGTACATATGATATACAATATAATCTATCTCCATCACTCTAATTAAGAGAGCACCAGAACAAATATAATTTATATGTATTTTGAAAATATGTATAATATTGAAGTTTTAAAAATTATGTTTGCTTAAAATGAGACATTAATACATAGATTTGAATTTGAAAATTAAATGAATGAGCCATTCATTTCTGCTCATTTACCTCTATAAATATACTTGTAATTTAGCACTCATTTATCACACTGCATTCTCTCACCTGAATGAGGAGAAAATGAGTTATTTATAAGTAAAAAAATCCCCAAACAAATATTAAACAAAGATATCACTTGAGTTAGACATGAATGGCATAAAACACTAATTACTTGGATTAATATTTATGTGGTTGACTTTCTTTTTGTTTGATGTCTGATAAATTATATATTAAATAAATTAGCAAAGCATTGTAAAATCTTTTAAGGATAAAAATGAACAAATATTTAATTATAAATATATTTCTCCATATTTTTAATATGAGTAAATAAGAAAGGCAAATACAATAACTCAAGGCTCTCTTTAGTTCAAATAATATTCATGGGATTTGTGAAATGCTATAGAACATAATTTATATTGCTATAGAATATGTAATTTTGTGGTCCTATGTATAGTGAAAGGAACCCTGGTGGTGGTTTTGGGTGAGCGCTGGCTTGCTAACTGGAAGGTCAGCAGTTCAAACCTAAGGAGAAAGCCATTCCAAGGAAGAAATATGAGGTTTTCTGCCCCTGTAAAGATTTCCAGCCTCAGAAACTGTGTTAGTCTGGGTTGAGTAGAAAAACAAATTTATAGACACTCATATGTGTATAAGAAAGAGCTTTATATACAAGAGCAGTTGAATATTGAGAAAACCTCCTAGCCCAGTTCAGATCAAGTCCATGAGTCCGATATTAACCCATATGTGCGATATCAATCCATAAAGTCCTCTTTAGACTCACAAAACACATACAATAATGCCAAATGCAGGAAGATCACAGGGCAGTAGGTAGGAAGTCTTGTGGATCCAGTGGCATTGTAAGTATCTTAGCACTGGCAGGGGTCTCCACATGGCTTTTCCAGTTTCAGAGGTATGGCTACATCAGCTTTTCTCCATGTGTCTTCTCCACAGTGATGTCTCACAGGGAGTGAGCAGAGAGAGCGAGAAAGAGAGTGTTTCCCACTTCCAAGGATGTGGGAAACAGAAGGATTTCTCTCAAGCTGTCTCCCCCAAATATGTGCCAGACTTAGCTGCTTGAGAATGACTATACACTTGGAGGTCATCAGGAGTAGATTAGGGGTCATGCTCCTTAAGAGCTATCAGATATCTGAAGCAAGCAGACACCACTGTTTATACCACCAAATAGGGCCCACTCCCTTCTGATAAGGATAGTAGTTGTCTGTTTCCTTGTAGGAGACACCAGAGAGGTCAAACCTGCCCAAGGATGACCAAGGTTAGACTGCCATCATGAATCTAGGGTCCGCCCATCTTGTCACATGTATACCCCTATACCTTCCCATTCCTATGGGCACACCCCTAGCTCATCCCCTTCCTGTTACACTTATGCCTATCATAGATCCCCTTCCTACAATGTGTATGCCTATTGTACTGCCCCTACCTGTGACATGTGATTCTGTAATCATGTCCCCCTAAAGTGATATAATGATTGGTTAGCAATAAAGAAAGAGCTCTCTCTGGCTCCTGGGGCCTGGAGGCTCTCCCTGGTCTTGGCTTCCCGGGGCCTTCTCTGGCCCTCAGACCAAAAGCTCTCCCTGGTCCTCGGGGTCAGGAGGCTCCCCGGTTCTCGGTCCCCGAGTCTGCTCCAGCTCTCATGGCCAGGTTCCCCCCAAGAGGACCACCAAGCGGGGCTGAGGTGAGCAATGCTACCATGAATTGTGTCTGACTCCATTACTTGACTCTATCTTTTACCTCTCATGCTCTCTATGACTTTACTATAATCTTTACCTATTATCACTGTATAATTGCGCCTACTGGACCTGTGATGATTTGTGGGGGACTCCCTCCCACCTTACCCCGACATAAGGAGGAATACAGGAGTTCCCAGAGTCCTCAGGAGGCCATTCCCACACACAGGCCTCATTGGCTATGATCTGATCGACAGGCTAGACTCCACCCCTTCACTCTGAATCCTCAAACTGACACCAGATTATGTAGCTACCACAGAAATTATGCATAGTGTCGCTATGATTCAGAATTAACTTGAGGGCAGTGGGTTTGGTATTTGGTTTGGGGTGTGCAGCAAAAGAAAGGGAAATGATAGTCAATTCCTTTCTACTGGAAGCAAGGTGAGAGAGCCCTAGTGGTGTAGTGGTTTACCTGTTGGACTTCTAACCACAAGGTCAACAGTTCTAACTCACCAACCTCTCTGAGGGAGAAAGAATCAACATCGACTCAGTAAACCTCAGTTTGACCTGGTATGCAAGACGAGGACAGGATTCTGGAAAATGCTTCTGTGTCTCAGAAGTTAAAACGTTCTTTCTCCCTCTGGACATCATTAAAATCTCTCCTAACATACTTTCACTTGAAAAAAAAAAGTTTGTCAAGTTAAAAAAAGAAAAGAAAGAAAAGAAGTTTAGAGGTTGTGGTTAGGATTTAAGTTTGTTCAATTGAACCCAAGACATTTCTTGGGGCTCATACTTTATTTTTGGTAAATGCAATTTGTCTTACACACTCCCAAAGAAACATATATAGCATTTGAGTCTAGGAAGCAGGTGATAAATGAAAAAGAAGTAAGTTTTCAGTCATTCAGCAATTAATGTTCTGCATGGTTTAAAATTATATTAGTATTAATTAGGATTTAATACATATATCACAACATTCCATAGTTCAACCATGTCCAGTAGAATTGTCCATTTGCTACAACCATCAGTTTCCAAATATTCCCTTTCTACATAGACTCCTTGACATCATCTTCCAACCCCCCAACACCCCAGTGTAACCCCTTCCTCCTGACACCCTTATTCTACTTGCTTGTCTTTATAGGTTCATCAATTCTGAGTTTCATATCCTGAGAAATGGAAAAACATCTAACACAATTTAAAGAGGGTCCCCTCACCCAATGATGTAATAATACCTCTGAGCTACACCCTAATATGTACAAGCAAACGCAAAACAATACAAACCAAGCATACGGAAAATTTTGGAAACCAGATTAGGATCAGCCTGCATTCTAGGGGGGATCTGCTGACAAAGTTTTAATTGTTCAAGTCAGATGTATGCGTTTGATCTTCTAAACTCAACTCTCTAATGCATGCTGTTTAGTAACCACTTCCCTCCTCCTCTCTCAATGGTGGGCAGAGGAAGTTCACCAGAGGCTTATTTCCTGTGTAATTCCACAAATGAATTGTGGGCTCCCGCTGTCATCCACAGCATTCCGCAAATGAGATTCTCACACTTTAGGCTCTGATACTAATCTCTTCTTTGACTTTGGATTAGATGCTTCACAACCCTTCGGTGACTGATGATGGTGTGCTTCTTCCATGTGACTTAGTTCACATCTCGCTTAGCTGGCTGCCAGGCTGGTTCCCTTCCAGCAATAATGAACGGCTTGCTGTTGTGTGATGTATGTCCATTACATAGAAACACTCAGGAAGTTCAAATGTTCCCATATGGATGGTATATGTTCTTTATAGTAGGCTTTCTGATAAGACAAAAACCCAACCAAACGAAACAAAAACTATTGTTGGCCAGTCAATTCTGACTCATTGCAACATCATGTGTACAGAGTTTGACTGCTCTGAGGTTGTGACCAGTCAGAAGCCAACAACTGGTAGGTCCTTCCTGGAGGGTGCTGATGGCTGGGTTTGAACTGTCAACTTTTGTTTATTAGTTGAGTGCATGATCACTTACACTACCCAAGGTCTCCTTTCCTAATGATAGTGAACTTAAAAATACCACAGTGAGCCTCACGATAGTGAACCAGCACTGCTGAGAAATCCTCAGCTTTGTTTTCCTCTTTTGTCAAATGAAAGTTAACCCCTCAGCCTTGGTTTCATAAAGTGAAGGTTATGGGTGTGAGTCAGTCTTTCAGGCTCCATCAGCTCAAAGGTGGGTAATCGGCGTTGTCTACGACAAGCAGTGACAAGGGTGCAAAGGGCCAGGGCCGCAGAAGCAATTGTGGGTCTGCAGCACGGGTTCTGGGGTTTGGGCACCCCTGCCCTCAGGAGATCAAGGTCACTGAAGTTGTAAGTTTTAAAAATATGCCTGTCTTTGGATCTGATGATTTGGTCAAATATGATTGTCTAAATTTATGCTCAGGATGAAACACTCCATTTATTCTTTTAGAATTCAAATCCAGACAGTGATTTCTCCTGCGGTTCAGAGGTACATTAAAGGTGGTTGGAAGGCATGTGAATGTGACACTATAACTTTTGCTAGCTGGGCACCATCAGCTTTCTTCACCACATTTGCTTATGCACACATTTGTCTTCAGGATCATATCTGGAAGGTGGGCACACACTGATATGATGTTTTGTTCTTTGATGCCTGATACCTGGTCCCTTCCACACCTCGTGGTCACAAAGGCTGGTATGCTTCTTCCATGTGGACTTTATTGCTTCTGAGCTAGATGGCTGCTTATTTACCTGCAAGCTTTTAAGACCCCAGATGCTATGTCTTCTGATAGCCAGGCACCATCAGCTTTCTTCAACACATTTGCTTATGCACACATTTGTCTTCAGTGATCATATCGGGAAGGTGTGCATCATGGAATGCCAATTTAATAGAACAAAGTGTTCTTGCATTGAGGAAGTACTTGAGTGGAGGTCCAATGTCCATCTGCTACCTTAATACTAAACCTACACAAACCCTTCCAGAACATAGGAAAACTCCCAAACTCTTTCTATGACACTAGTATAACTCTGATACCTATATTGGGCAAATATCACACAAGAATTGAGAACTACAGACCAATATCCCTAATGAGCATAGATGCAAAAATCCTTAACAAAATACTGGCCAATAGAATACAAAAGCATATTAAAAAAATAATTCACCGTGACCAAGTGGGATTCATACCAGGGATGCAGGGATGGTTCAACATTTCACTCTTAACTAGGATAAAAACTCAAATCCAAACCCAACCCACTGCCTTCAACCAATTCCAACTCAGAGTGGCACCACCTGGAGTTTCGGAGACTGTGATAAATCTTCATAGAAACAGACAGGCTCTACTTCTTCCAGCCCTGTTCCCCTCAAGCTGCTGGTGAATTTGAACCCCTGACCTTGGTGATTGCACGTTGTTGGGTGTTGGGATTTTTGGTACACTTTTAAAATAAATGTGAACATCATCCTGGAATGCAGCTATGCTATAATAGTCTGGTCTTGGCATCACTAGCTTTTAAACCTTTCTGGGTGGAACCTGAGCAGTCCCCAGTCAAGGACTACTTTCCCCCCATTACTGACTGGGGCAGTACTCTTCAGAGTACTCTTCTTGATGCCCTGTGTATTTTAAGGATCCTCCTTTTTGGTTCTTGGGAAAAAGTTCTGTGCTGTCTCTGAACATGTGTCCTTGGCCTCCTTTCTAGTATCTCTTTGCTCCACCTGGTGTGCTTGCACCTGTGCTCTGATGAGTACTCCAGGGACCCTCTGAAGAACTCAGGCGCAACCTCTCTTTGAAGTGCTCTCCCCTTTGATGTTTGGCCTCGTGAATTCTCACTGCCGTGGCCTTTCCAGTTTCCTCTTTGTCTCCTCAACTCTGAGAGAGATTGGGCCTCTGTTTGGATTCTCTCTCCCTGTGCTGCAACTTGGAAAATAGCTTTTGAAAGTAAATTGATGGCAGTTATCAGATACACTTCATTCACGTCCCTTCTCTTAGGAATCACTGACCTGCACTGTCTATTTTGAAATGCCTGAAACTTGTATCAAATATTTAGCTCAACTTGCTACTTAAGCTAGGAGGCTCAGTCTGTCCATGCTAGTCTGCTTTGGCTGGCAGTGGAAATTCTTGACTTTTTAAAAAAACGGAACTAAAGCTCTTGCCCAAATTCCTCTGAAAGTGCAC
>NW_022103920.1:29297184-29302555 GCF_000313985.2 Echinops telfairi
CCACATGTGATTATCGGCCAGGCTGGCACAATTAACTAACTCAGAGAACAATGAAAATATTGAGGCTTTAAGATAATTATGTTTAGAATTTATTATTTTTACAATGCTAAATAGTTATTTCATGTTATTCACGATACTCATCTAAAAGTAGCATAGGCAACAATTAATGTATAGTCAATTAAACTTTGAGTCAAGAAAAAGTCCTATATCCCTAGGGCTTTATTTTTGTTATGAACAAAGATAATGCGAGTTAGAGTCACATCCACATGCCTTCCGACCTCCCTTACTGTTGCTCTGATGGCAATACAAGAATTCAGAAACGCTTCTTGTAGAGTTTTAAATGGTTCTCTTCCAGTGACCATACAAGTAAGCTGGTCATCCCTTACCTATGCACTCTGCAAGCAAAGAAACCATAAGACCCCACACCAAGGCAAACCTCTCTTTAAGCACGTAGATGGCACACTGCATGTCTGCTGTCAGTGGCATAGTCTTTCATTGATCTATAACCAGGGGCTTGTAGTGATGTAGTTGTCAGAAACAGGAAGAAGGCTCAGGATTTTCTTTCAGGCTGCTTCGTTATAGTATCAATGACTTCAAATGACTTCTGTTTAATATTATACTGGAGTCCCTAGTCAGTCCAATCTAATGTATGGCCTAACTTCTAACACAGGATTTTTTTTTACTATAAGTGTAATTTATGCATGCCATAGAAAACTGTGAAACCAGAAGTTTAAAAAGGTCATTCATGGTTCAACTACCCAAAGAAATGGACCTTTAGCAAAGTAATAATTTTTTATTAGCATCATTCAGTTCAAAATAAGAATGACCATAGCAATAATAAAACTATAATGGTAAACAACATGTACCAAATAGGAAATCTCAGATTAAGTGTCAAAAATGTTTGGATTTCTTTGGAATGTGCAATAATTTGGATTTCAAAGGCCACCACATAGAAACTAAGAATTCCCCAATTAACGTATTTGGTAGGAATCAAGATAAGAAAGAAAATAATGTATTTGCCAGTTTCTCCTTGTAGTTTGTCAATCATTGTACTATGCATATTTAAGCTGTGCTACTTGGCACTAGCAGGAGTCCTGGTGGCCTAGTGGTTATGTGTTGGGCCGCTAACTGCAAAGTCGGCCGTTCGAAATCCACTCGTACAAAGAGTTACAATCTCCGAAACCCACAGGGACACTTCTACTTTGCGCTATTGGCTCACCATGAGAATTGACTCGATGGTTGTGAGTTATTTATTTATTTATATTTTATTTGGTACAAACAAGGTTAAGCTTGTTATACCCTTCTGAGTAGTTTTTATCACATGCCATAGAAATCTGAATTTGAAAGCTTAATTGGCAATTTATAGATTATCAGTTAACTATGCCCTTCTTTTTGAATAATATAAGGAACTTCATCTTTTAATATTAGTCAAATTCTCTATTAACTACATGTTGTCCTTATAAGTATTTTAGTTAATCCTGGCCTTACTTCAACCCACAAGTTAGATATTCTCTCTATTGATTTATTTCAACAATATTTGTTTAGATTTAACCTCTCGTTAAACCATTTCTTTTGTCTTCTCTGACCCTCCTCAGATAATTTTTTCCCTAATTCTTGCAGTAAAATTCTGTTCCTAGTAAACTCAGTGTTTTCTTGCCTGGAAAATGTCTTTATTCTGTCCTCGTTCTTGAACGAACTGTTTTCTCTTCTCAAACTTCCATTTGTCCATCCGCCAGCTCTACTCACAGTTAATGTTGTTTTCTCTTTCATTGAAATCATGGGAGTTCTCAGAAGACAGTTTATGGAGGTTCCCATGTCACCCCTACCTCTACCTGCTACACTCGGATGGCCTCACTGAAATGCTGCATGACCTCACTGTGTCATATCACAAATGCAATTTTTCAAATGTCAACACTACCCAAGGTGAACTCCAAATATAATGCAATCCAAATCCTAATTCTAACAACATTCTTTAATGAGATGGAAAAACTAATGGCCAACTTCAATGGGAAGGAGGGATAAGCAAAGACCAGGGAGAAGCACAGCGTGATTGAAGAGAAACAAGGCAGGCGGCCTCACACTCCACAATTTCAGAACCTACTAGCCAGTCATGGCAATGAACCAGCGTGTTACTGGTACAATGACAGACATGGGGACCAGTGGGACAGAATTGAGAATCCAGCAGTGCATTCATTCAACAAAAGTTTTGCCACACAGTATTATTCGTTAGTTACTATAACTAATAACAAACAGAATAATTATTCTAGAAATAAGTGAATAATGATAGTTTGTTAGTTATTATAGCCAATGGCTTATTACTATGGTTGCTAGTTATTATAGCTAATAACTAATTGTGGTAGTTACATAATTTCATGTTAACTTGAAGATATATACAAGTGCAGGGGTGGTATTCAACCTGTTAGGTCACAGCCTGATGGTGCCTCCTTGTGGGTGTGGCCTTTTCATTAGGAGGGCCCTGGGAACCTCCTCTACTCTCTCTGCCATCACCTTCCTGCTGACTGACCCTGTTTGCTGTCAGAACCCTGGAGATATTACCAACCACCATTGGCTCTACATGACTTTGCATCCAACAACCTATGATATTCCTGCATTCCGCATCACTGCATGTGGCCATGTGAGTCTGAAAAGGGACTTAGGGACCAGTAGCTGTCCTAGGGACTTGAGTTGGACTGGACTGGGATGTTGTTCAAAATATAATTACTTCTTGATATAAAGCTCTTTCTTACACATCGATGAGTGTTTCTGGATTTGTTTCTCTAGTCAACCCAGCCTAACACACTTATCAATCTGTTTGTTAGTTATTATCTACTTGTATCTATAATATTCTTTTGGGAATATAATATTCTTATCTTATAATTATAATAACTAACAAATGCAGTGATCAGTCCATAAATAAGTGACTAGTAACTATATGAAATAACTATTTGTAACTAATAGCTATCAAACAGATTACTCATTCTATAACTAAGTGGCTAATACCTGGGTGGTAAGGATGCCAGGTGGTACAGGGCTTGTACTACCTAGTCTGGTTGCCAGTTGCAAGGTCTGCGGTTCAAACCCACTAGACACTCCACAGGGGAAAGATGTAGGTGTCTTCTCCAGAAAACATGTACCATCTTGGGCAAACCCCCCAGAAGCAATTCTACTCTCCTTTCCAGGGTTGCTATCAGCCCACATCAACTTGATGGCAGTGGATTTGGCTTGTGGTTTGAATGTGTGTGGTGCAGCAGAAAGGACAACAGATTGTCAGTGACCTGCAGACACAGATGGCATTTTTTTCAATGTTATACCACTTTGGAGAGGAGAGCAGCTACACAGTGGCTACCCCATCAACACGAAGGGGGCTTCTTGGAAGAATCCCATTTCTTTCTATTCCATTTATCCATGAACATTCCCTGATTGACTAAAAGACTGAAACCTTATGGCCCGAGTCTGGACAGTGTGGCTACTGACTTATTGTTTGGCCTGTGAGACTTAGCCTCTGATCACCATATCCCTTTTGGTGATGCATTTATAATAGTTATTGGAATGCATATGCCATATGGCATTGTCAGTGCATCATTGCTTTAGCTTACGTTGCAAATATGCTCGCTTGTATCACTCTCTCCTCACATGTCAACCTGGTTTGGTTGCAAATCCCTGTGTGAAAATCACTGTTAAATGAAAATAGAGGATGATCACATCAGTTCATTGCCAATTTACATCATGACACCACTGTCAAATGCCATGATTACATAACTGCCAAAGCACTGAGAATCCTGGCTCAGCCAAGTTGACACATTACTTAACCATCACAGACAGCATCACCCTTGCTTTGCACTTCAGCATTGTTACTGCAAGACACATGCCAGGTATTTTCAAAATAGTTGGATATTATGTATTGTTTATGTAAATGCAGAATGTTGGGTGATGAATGAGATCGTCATTAAGTGAAGTGGATTAGTGTTCATGGGTAATATCTTGAAATTTTGCAGAACTTATCCTCTGTAGAAACTCAGGCTCTTTAGCAGGATCTAAGATTAATTCTAGGTGTTTTAGAAGATGCTGATATCTGTTGTGATGTTAAATTTCTCCTCATGGCATAAGGCTGCTGGAAAAAAGAGGCAGACTTATTTAGCAAGGTGGACTGCTACACAGAACACAGAGATTAAATTAGCTCTACTTTTGGTGAAGACTGTTAAATTACAGGTTTATAAGCAGGCCCTCTTTCTGTCTGAGCTACATTTTCTTTCATCTTCCTGTGTCCACCAAGTTCTGCTATTACTTTATATATCAGATTTGCCCCCTTTTTTATACAGCTCCTTAGCCAAATCTTTGGCCTTGTCCCCTATTAAAGCCCAGATTGTTTTATTGGGTAACCAATGGGTTTCCTGACAGTTCAGCACCTCTTCTGGTAGATGTTCTCTACTCTTGCTTCAACCTCCTAACCCAGTGGTTCTCAACCTGTGGGTCGAGATCCCTTTGCAGGTCAAAAGACCCTTTCACAGGGGTTGCCTAAGACCATTGGAAAACATATTCCCAATGGTCTAAGGAACCGAGACACTGCTCCTTTAACCATCTCCAGGCAGGTCCACCCATATGCAGACACATCCACATAGGGGTACCCCGGGGTGATGACATCATAGCACCAAACCCATCACATACACCCCATATAAAAATACAGGTGTATGTGAAAGGGTTGGTGCCATAATGTACTTATGTGGACCAGTCACACATGTGGTGAGAGCAACTGCTGTGTAGAGAGCAGCTACTCTGTTAAAAGCAGCTACTGTGTTGAAAGCAGCAGTACTGGAGGTAAAACAACACTTCATGAACTATTCTTGCATATTATTTTTGAGATTAATCACTATGCTTTAATTATGTTCAATATGTAACAATGAAAATACATCCTGCATATCAGATATTTACATTTTGATTCATAACAGCAGCAAAATCACAGTGATGAAGTAGCAATGAAATAAGTTTATGGTTGGGGTCACCACAACATGAGGAACTGTATTAAAGGGTGGTGGCATTAGGAAGGTTGAAAACCACTGTTCTAACCCATTCTGACAGAATTTCGAGAACATTCCTTCTAGTGCAGTGGTTCTCAACTTTCCTAATGCAGCGACCCTTCACTACAGTTCCTCATGTGGTGGTGACCCGCATATGTGGGCGTATCTGTATGTGGGTGGACCCCCTGGAGACAGATAGAGGAGCCGCGTCTCGGTTCCTAAGACCATTGGAAATATGGTCTTAGGCGACCCTGTGAAAGGGTTAGGATCCTGTGTTTTATCATTAAACCCTTTTCTGATTGTTCCTTGCCATCTGGCTCATTTTTCCTAGCCCTGAATGTGAGCTAGAACCATTC
>NW_022103920.1:29303239-29329039 GCF_000313985.2 Echinops telfairi
GGGTCGTTCCCTCCTCCGAGGCTGCAGCCTCCTGTCGCGTGGGAGCAGGCCGCGTTTTGCAAGCCTCTTTCTCAGGGAACAAGCCCATGCTGCCATTATTCTCACATTTCAGGCGCGTAGCCTTTGTTACCGAGGGTTTTGTGTGCTCCCAAGGGACGCTCTGGGTGAGGGCTCCCGCCTTTACTTTTTCCTTTCGCTTTAACTTTCTGAAAGTCCAAATTAAACAAGGCTCCCGCTGGTACCAAAGCGTCCTGAACTATTTTGTGTAAACGCTGTTCACCCTTTGAAATCAATACAATTAAAAGTTGTGTTAAGAGGCCTCTCTTTTCAAGGCTCGGAAATTTTCTCTGAGGATTTTAAATCTTGTTCCCAGTCTTTGATTACTTAAACGCACTTCAGAGAAGCAGATATATACATGTGTTTTAATTGCTTCTTAAATTGGCCGAGTTATAGTCTGTCTCTCAGACCAAAAAAAAAAAAATCTTTAAGTGATTGCATTTCTCTGTAGATTAGTAGCTTGTTAATTTTGAGGATGAAATGAACTGAGGAATAAAAATCATTGGACAAGGTATCTTAGGACTCACTTCAAAAGGCACTGAGAGATGCAGGTTGTCTCTAACAAGGCCCTGTCTGAGATCAGAGCTTCTGGGTGACATACTGGGGACATCTAGTGGACAAAAGTCAGAATGGAACCTGCAGGTGCACACCCGCACCGGCTTCTGCCTGAATTAATAGCACGCTTAAAAGCAAAATTCGGACCATATTCTGCACCCTCCTCAACTTCACTATGCTTTCTGTGAGATGAAACGTCATTAGAGCCTCACTCTGATTTTACCTTTGTCTGTTAGTGAGAGCGGCTGATGAAGTTAACGGCTTAGCTGGTTTAATTAAACCTGGTACAGAATTGTGGGGCAGAATTGGATTTTCACTGAATCCACCATGCATTCCAGTAAGCAGGGGAAGAGCTATTTCCATCGGCATCACAGAGGCAGGTTGACACCTGGCACCCATTCCTACCGCATTTGGCCTGCCGTGGGGCAGCGAGCTCTTTAGGATCTCAGTTTTTCCTTCACCTAGAAGGAGCAGTGTTAGAGTGAGGACATTTCACGTTTCCTCTAGATGGTCACCAGAGAGCCTAGTTTTATAATAACATGTTCAATTTCTAGAATGCTTTACACATTTCAAAGAGCGGTCCAAACTATTATCTAAATGAATTTTCCACATAGATGTCCTAGTGAGTTAATTCAAATCTTATACATTGATATACAAGAAGTTAAGGTGACTTGGTTGCTGGAGAAAGATCCTGGGGTTCTTAATACCCATTTTGACTCCCCTCTAAGGAGCCTTGGTGACTTAATGGCTTATGAGATGGGATGCTAGCCCCAGGGTCAGCAGTTTGAGCCCACCAGCAACTCTGCAGGAGAAAGATGAGGCTTTTCGCTTCCTGAGACATTTGTAGCCTCAGACATTCTATACGGGGTCACTACTACTTGACATTGCCTAGGTGGCAGTGGTTTGGTCTAGTAGGTTCTATTAGTGATGCACTATCAGCAGGGAGCAGGTATCGTAATGTCTGGGAGAATCCAGCTCTTTCCTTTTCTCTGTGACCTAAACCCTGTTCACTAAACTGCTAACAGTTAGTAGCTACCAGGTAGGACCTACCTGTACCAAGAGCTTCAAGACATCACCCACCCCACCCTCTTACAACCTTACAGAATATCATCATTAAGCACAATGTTCATTGGAAGCTACAAAGCCTCAAGGGAGTAAAAGAACTCGCTGACCCTCCCCTGGGCTCTGTGACAGGACTTGTGTTTGCAGTTAGGGCTCTCTGACTGAACTGCAGAAAGCTGAAAAGCGTCACTTGCATAAGCAAGGGAATCCTAGAACGTGTGTGCTATGTGCGTTTATCTCCTCCTTCTCCCTCAGAACCCGGGCCCCTGTAGACGGGTGTTCCCAGGCCTCAAACTAGACCATTTCAAACCAGAGACACAGACATATAAATATAACTAAACATGGAATATCCCAAAAGGTTGAACAAAGAAACAAAGAAACCTTGTATTTCAAAAGAGAAATTAAAAACAAAAACAAAAATCCAGCAACAACAAAACAACGTAGGCAGTTTTTCAGCTTGGAGAGTAAGATAATAACGAACATTTATGAAAATTACAGGCCTATATTTATGAAAACATCATGTTTCAGGTAGACCAGGGACACATAGTGGGTGTGTAATTGAGTGTCAAGATTAAATAAGCCAATAGAAAATTTATGGAAGAAATAATTTTGCACGGTGTATTGATTAAATTGGAAAAAAATCCATGTTTGCATGCAACGAATAACGTATATGTTCTGTCGGAATGGACAATATAATGACAAACGATCTGGAATGGCCAGAAGCATCACTCAACTAGATGAGTTGACTTTAAAAAGTCTCACATTACTTATTTTAGCATCCCATTAAGTTGATTAATTTTACTTAGGCAAATATAATTTTGAAGCGCTGCTAGATTTAAATGTCAGTCAGATGCATGTGAATAACACAAATTTACTATTTATTTTTACACAAATATTTAATTTTAGATGTATATTCAGATACATTTTGGATGAGTTGTGTCTTTATATAAAGCAGTATTCAAGAATCAACTGAGTTTTGATTACTTGAATGCGAATTAGTATTTTAAATACCTCGTTATATTCAAATTTCCATTAAACCTTTTCAAAAGATACCGAGTCATTAATGGCAAATGCTTACTTTAACATCCTGGACCCATGTGAAAGAAATCTAGTGTGTTCAGCAAAGGCATGTTGAAACAGTAAAAATTTTACAGTGAAAAAAAATCCATTTGTTTGTAGGTAATTTTATACCTCTCCTTAATTAGACCTGCAATCCAAGCTGCATCTTTTATTTACAGCTATACTATTTGTTTAATGAAATCTACTATAGTTGAGTCAGTCGCAAGTATATATTCAAATTTGCACTCTGTGTAAGTAGAATTAATTTGAAAACAATGCCCTGAATCACTCATTGGACATTAGGCTCCGTCTCATTAATAAAGCTCATACTATCACTGACTAAACACTCCTATTTATCAACAGTATGGCTTCATGGTGGACGGACCCCTTCCCCCACCTCTTTCTCTTTCTTGTGTAAACTAAATGCAAGATTCCCACACAATGCAGGCACTAATCTCCACATCTTTTTTGCAAAACAGAGAAACATATAGAGAGCATGGGTGTAATGGAACCATAGAAAGTGTAGGATTATGCAAAATAAACAAACAAACAAACAAATAAGGCCAGAACATACTAATACGCCTTAAATAAAGTCTTCTAATATCCACGGTGCAGAGCCAATCTGTCTTGGCAGAGAACCCTCAAATCTAATTTTTGAAAGCAGTCTTTTTTTTCCTCCTTGTGGGTTTTGGTGGTCACATGCATTACATAAAGGTGGTAACTAAGTACATATTATTTTCGTTTAATTGGATTAAAATTAGAAATGCAAATTCTCTCGGTACCATATCTATAAGCCCTCATCTCAGTTTTTTTTATGGTAATACCCTTTGAATGGTTTAAGCCTATGAAGAAAAAACACTGAAGAGTTTTAACTAGCCGCATTGCAGGGGGCAGAAAGGAGCAAAGAAGATTTAGTGGTGAAAAGAGCAAATAAATAGGTGCTCCAAGATTAAAAAGAGGGGAGAAGTGCATGCTGAGCCGTTGAAAGCCCTCTCTGTGTTTAAAGAAAAATATTGTTTGGTGCTTTCCCCAGTGCATGATCAAAATAAGAGGTACAAATTAGTTCATGGCTGCTGAAGCTACAAAACACCATGCAGAGCGCTGTCTTTGGGAACGTTTTAATGAGGAGAAGAGGTCATCTGCCTGTGACATTGCTTTTCAGCATTCTTCAAGAACAACACAGACTTCCTGTTCCAAATGTGGTAGAGAATAAAACAACCTTAGTAGTAATCGTCCAACTTTTGAACCATATTCCTGGGAAGCACCGTACAGGGCTCATTTTGTGGCTTTAGTTAGCTGTCTCAAAGCAAACGCTTCCATATTTTCCATGTGCCCTTATTTCAAAAGTACAGTGAAACGGTGGAGCTTGAACATGGATTATATTTATAAAATAAAGTTTTATTCAGGCTTCTAAGAGATTTTAATGTTTTCATTGCTCCAGGTGAACTGGTACACGGTTCATTAACATTTAGCATCAGTGCAAAAAATCAAGGATTACCACATGCGGCATAAAAGGAGGGCTAGTACGACTTTGAAATTAAATTCACTGCAATCTTAGTTTTGCCGCATTTCGAAACGTGATTTTAAAATGTATAAGTTGTTAATGACATTCTAGGTCAAATATTCACAGTCCAATATCAAGTCCTACAGAGACTGGCATTATTCAAATGCGCAACCTATCTGAGCAGGAGCTGGAGAGGCTCTCCTGCCGCTGAATAAATAAGACATTTATTTCCGCTTCAAAGACCAGAACTGTAGCATGATTTGAGACTTTGGGTATAGATTGGTACATCGATTGCCGTGCCACCCTCAAGCAATCGGATGCCGTTTATTTTTCATTAAGGTGGCGACATCTGGGAGATGTTTCTAGATTGAGGAAATGCTGATGTCCACATACCCAGGGTCGCTATCAAGTACACACCCAAACAAAAACAAAACATAAAAACAAACCAAACAAAAATAAAAACCGGGACTTGTAATTTTTCCATATAGCAGTGTTCACAATATTGTTTATTTCAACAGTTTCTTTCCACTCCGTAAACAAGGAGTTCCCTTTCTTCCTCCCTTTAAAAAAAAAATCATTTTTATTGGGGGCTCTTACAACTCCTGTTACAAACCGTACATCAGTTGTATACAACATATGCATAAATATATTTCATCATTCTTTTCTAGACATTTGCTTTCCATTGAACCCTTGTGATCAGCTCCTCTTTTTCTCCCTACCTTCTCCACCTGCCCAACCCTCATGGTCCCTTGATAGATTATAGGTTGTTAATTATTTTCAAATCTCACACTGACCACTGTCTCCCTTCCCCTCTCATTTCTGTGGTTCTTCCCTCTGGCAGGGGGTGCGTGGTTATGTGCCATTCATTGCGATCGGTGGCCCCCTCCCTTTCCCCTTCTCCCCCTTTCCCCGACCCTTTTGGGATCTCTAGTCCCATCCCTGTTCCTGGGTTCCATGTGCTGTGAGTTTTATCTCTTGCCTATATCTATGTACATGCTCCTGTCTAGTGTAGATTGGGAGATGGCACTGAGGTTGTGATAGTGGGGAGGGGGGATGGGGTTGGGGGTGGGTGAGGAGGCCTCCAGGGAAAAGAGGTAGAGGTATATAATAAATTACCGAACACTTAAATTTAATCTATTAATCTCGGAGGGAAGGGGGAAGAGTTTATATTGGAGCTGAGATAGGAGATAGGTTATTTCTGTGCAGAGGATTGTTTATGATTAACTTGTAAGCAAAGAAGCACTTCACTATGTGCACAATTCATTGATTTAGCAGCACCATAATGTACATGTTTTCCTTGCCTCTGTTTAAATTTTAATTCAGTTTTAGCACGAGAGCGGAATCAAGCATAAACTGCCTGCTTCGTGTATGATGAAGGATAAAAGTTGCCCTTCTAGTCCTGCAGCTTTTCAACTACGTAATTGAAAAGTTTTGGAGTCTTACACAGATCACTTGCTTGACTCTGTCTTCTATATGAATTTTCTTTCTTTTCATGCATCTAGTCTTTGTTCTTAAATAATCTTATTTATAACCAGACACCTTTAAGCTGAGCTCTTTAGCATGAAGGATTGTTTGTACAAAGACCAAGTGAGGTGATTATCTTTGACTTACGCTTTTAGCTTGCCTTGCTAGGACTTCTATATCTAGCTTGGCTTGCAGATTTTAACCCCGCTTCCCCTCTGCCAAGGAGAACACATTTGAAACCTATGCCCATCTACACTTTTCCCATTCTTTTCTGCATTGTTATCTTTTAGGATCTAGTCTTCATTTCTTTATCCCTACAAATGAAGGTCCAGAAAGCCTTATTCCTCTCACATCTTTAACGCTGACTTTTCTTAGAGGGGAACCCGGGTGGCACAGTGGGTTATGCACTGGGCTACGAATACAAGATGGAGTCTTCTGCTCCCCAGAAGACAGATGAGGTTGTCTTCTCCTGTAAAAATTTGTAGTCTCAGAAAACCCTAAGGGGTAGCTCTGTTCTGTCCTATGGGCTGCTTTGAGTTGGGACAGCCTTGATGGCAGTGGGCTTGACGACTTTGAGGAGGCAGCTCTGTCCCTATCGTATTTTGAGTACCCTTGTATCTTGAGGGGCTCAGCATCCTGCACTATATCAGCCAAGGCTTTGCTGCTGTTTATAAGGTTCTCACTTGCCGAATGGTTCAGAAGTAGATTGCCCACCAGGCACGCCTTCCTAGTTTGTGTTAGTTTGGAAACTCCTATGCACTCTGTCCACCATAGGGACCCTACTGCTATTAGAACATTTGAACTACTGGCAGCATAATTTCCATTATATCAACAGGCAAGCCATCCCAGTAGGGCAAGCTAACATGTACATGGTAGAAACGTGTCTGAAGTACACATAAGGTTTTAGTTAGCATTTAGCACAGTAGTAATGGCAAAGCTCAGATAAATCACATGAGAAAATGAGAAATGAACAAAGAAGTACAAAGCTGCTATTTTCTTCCAGATTTTAAAATTTACAGTCAAGTCATGAGTGAAGAAGAGTATTTTTTTCAAATCACTAGGAATGACGTAAAATATTTATTTTTAATACTTAAATTATAATATCATATTTTCTAGAAAGCCATTATTGGTAAAGAAACTTTATTAATTAGGGATTGAATTATTTTCATTTTTATAAGCAGGAAATGATTTTCTATGCCAGGCTGTACATGGGTAGCCCAGAATATAAACATAAGGCAATGTGATTTAAAAAAATTAATGAATTACTTTAAAATATCTGGAAATGAACAATTAAATATAAGTACCTTAAATGTTATCTTTGATAATTTTATTGTAGAAAGGTATCTGAATCCATTCTTAGCCACATGCTGATGGAGTTAAAGTTCTCTTTTGGAAAAATATAGAAAAGGTAACTGGTGAAGGTATGAAACTGCATTGTCCTGGAAAGGGGACAGTCAAAGATGAGAGAAAAGGCACACGCAGAAGTGACTTAAATAGAACACATTATTTTTGTTACATCGTTACATAAGCAATCATTGTGTGAACACTTACAATAAACTCGAACGATATTTTATCTTAAAAAAGAATTTTTATTTTTCTTCCAGCTACACATATTTGACAGCTCATTGAAATCTTGATTCAATACTGTCACTCTCAAAGAGTGTTCCATGGGCTCGAGGTTCTAAGACCTTTCAGGAGGTACAGTTTCAAAGTGATTCTCCCTTGATTATAAGACATTGTTGGCCCTTTCACAGCTTTCCTGTCTGCCCGGGAGGCCTGGAAGCAACAGTTGGTGTGTGGTGACAGAGAAGCAACGATGTGTGGTATCACGGCTGGCCATGCTACCAGACAGTGACACCGAACATCTAAGACATCACCTTTGTCGACTTCACTGCCGTGTACTCACAATAAAAGCCAAAGGAAAAGCCAGTTTTTATTTGGGGATGCTCTTGATGAGACAGTAAAACATAATGTACTTTATGAAACCTTGACCCTTGAGCACATTCAGTTTTTTGGGAGCTATACTTCACTGATGATATTTAAATTACTCCTGGATGTGGAACGTTGGTCACTTTGTGCACATTCCATCTTGGGCTCAACCAGAGAAGCAACAATTTGTTCAAATGCTAAAGAGCATAATTGTAAGCACAGGACTTCTTGAGAGAGACCTTAGTTTGAACAGTTGTGTAAAACACACTAAAGATAGTTTGTGATTGAGTTAAGGGATTGTCATTAGTACTTTCGATTTTCTATATGTTTTTTGCACTTCATACGTCAATATCAAGAAGTTACCCCTAAGAAATCATGCACTTGCTCTGAAGGGTACCTCATGACTCGCTCTGTACCTTTTGATGAGCTCCAGGAACGAGCACTACTTTCTGATTAAGAAAAAACAGAACAAACCAAACCAGACAAAAGTCCCTTCTGACCACTTCATCAAATGTTCACCATAGATTGTTAGGGGCGTACAAAGCTAATCACCTAACAATCACCTAATATAAGTATGCTTTCAAAAAAGCACAAAGAAAAATTTCTGAGTGCAGAACATGATAATAATTTATTAATTAAAGAGTGACTTATTTTCTTGGCTCCTACCATTTTACTCCTCTCCTACCTGTTAAAAAAAAAGCACTTCCCATATCACTTTATATTTAATACATGTTAATATTTCAAAGTACCAATAACTATAAATCTTCATTAATAATAACTCTTCTTAAGGGAGACTGAGCTAACTGAATTGTATCATTGTTTAACAAGTCTATTATTTAAGGGTAGTGAGATGATATGAAATGATAAGATATGATATGATAAGTGATGATATGAAAGATATGGTAGAGGAACATACTCAAGGTCATCATCTTTTGGCTCTTATGGGCTTGTTTTAATTTCTTCAGCTTCAACCTGAATTTGCATCTCAGCAGTGGGGGTCTGTTGCACAGCCACCCCTGCGCTGCCGATATTGAACTTCTCCATCATCTCTTGCCACAGATGTGGTCCATCTGATTTCTGTGTATTCCATCTGGAGAAAGTGTAAGTAATCACCTTTTGTGTTGTTAAAGACAGGTGTTTGCTAGGAACAATTCTTTAGTCTTGCAAAATCTTATCACTAGAGCTCCAGCTTTATTTCTATTATCCAGTATGTATTTTCCAACTACCTTTCCTTCCTCTTTGTTTCCATCTTTTGCATTCCAATCACCAATAACTATCAGTGCATCTTGATTGCATGTTTGATCCATTCCAGACTGAAGATGTTAGTAGAATACTTCAATTTCTGCACCACTACCTTTAATGGCTAATGCCTACTTTTGAATAACAGTTGTATGGACTGCATTTCCTTGTCTGCAGATACACATTATCCTATCACAGACAGCACTGTAATTCAAGACAGATCTGAAAGTCTTCTTTTGGAAGATGAATGCAACACCATTCCTCTCGAATCTGTCATTCTTGTTCTAGTGAACCATTTGAATGATGGTGCTATCAAGGAATATCAAGAGTACCATGGACTGCCAAAAGGATAAATAAACCTGCCTTGGATGAAGTACAGGCAGAATACTCATCAGAGGCAAGATGGCAAGACTTCATCTTATATACGTTGGCCATGTTATCAGGAGAGACCAGAGACCCAGTCCCGGGAGAAGGATATTATACTTGGTAAAGTGGAGGGGCAGCGGAAAGAAGAATGCCTTCAACAAGACGGATCGACACAGTAGATGCCATAATGGGTTCCCACAAGAATGGGTGCACAAATGGGAGGATGCTGCGGGACAGGGCAGAGTTTGACTCTGTTGTCCATAGGGTTGCTATGAGTCTGAACCAACTGATGGTATGTTAAGTACAGGAAACAAAATACTACAGGTAACAATTTTTTTCTCCACTATTCTAATATACTGTCAAAAATAAGTTTGAATATAAACAATAAATACTAATACTTAAAAATAATTCCTATTTGGGTGGGTATTCTAAGAACTTTTCCCAAGAAGCAATGCTTGGTTTGCAATTAGTTAAAAATAACATGACTATATTTGTTTTTACAAATGAGGAATATATTGTAGTTATATATTTTCTTTACAACACTATGACCAAGATAAAGAACTGTTTTGTGATGTCGATGTTCCACAAATAATTAATTTATAGCCGATTAGAAGATCAGTCTTGATTAGTGGATCCATATTATCCAATAAGGATATTACCAGATTAATTACCATTAATCTATGTTCTATCCTTGTTCATATCCTGGTCATCATTTGCAAGAGGGTAAGGATGATTGTGAATAAGGAAGATCAAAGACTAATGGATGCATCTGAATTATGATGTTGATGAAGAATATTGAAAATACATGGGCTGCCAGGAAAACAAATTTGTCTTGAAGGAAGTCCAACTAGAGCGCTCCCCAGAGGCAAGGGTGGCAAGACTTCCTCTCAAGTACTTTGGACATGTTATCTGGTGGACCCCATCCCTGGTCCATCATGTTGGTCAATTGGAGGGTCAGTGAAAGAGAGGGAGACCCTCAATGAGACACACTGAGACAGAGGCTGGAACCATGAGCTCAACAAGTAATGAATGTGAGGATGGCATAGGTTTGAAGTGCTTTATTCACAGGGTTGTTATGGACTGGAACCAGCTCCGTGATATCTACCAATATCAGTAACAAGAAAGGTATATTGACGTCATATCAACCCAGCTTACATATGGCATGGAAGTACAGCTTTATCTATTCACCACCTCTATTATATATTTAATAATCATTTGTAAATCAATCTGTTTTAAAAATTGTTGAACACATATATAATAATATAAATGAAACAATAGATCCAATATCCAGGGCACAATTTAAAAATTAACCTACAAAAAAAATTAACCTACATTATCTTACTATCAATTTATAATAACAAAAGGAAAAGTTGATCTTGCCCTATCCACCCAACATCAAGTGATTTCTGACTCACAGTGACCCGATAGCACAGGTAAAACTGCCGCCATGAAATCCCACAACCGTAACTCTTTATGGGAGAAGGAAGCCTTGCCTTTCTTCTGTGGAGTGGCTGGTGCTTTTGAGCTGTTGATCTTGTGGTTAGCAGCTCCACATGTAACCACTACACGACCAGGGTCCTTATTATACCACACAGTTAAATTAATATCATAGTACACCTGTTCTGAAAGATGTTTAACCATAGCTTGCTGTTGCTAGTTGTGTCAGGAGGATTCCGACTCACAGTGACTGCATAGACACTGCAGAGTCGAACTTACTCGCAGGGCTTCTTGGCCGTGAGCTTAATGGAGGCATATCCCAGGCAGGCCTTTTCCCCTGGCACTGTTGGGTGAGTTCAAATTGCCAAACTTTGGGTTAGTAGTGAAGGGCAAACTGTTGGCACCACTTAAGGGGGCTTGTGATTATATATAAGACTATATAAGCACATTCTGGAAGTGTTTGATTGCACAACATATTAAATGGGCAACTTCTACAACCTCTTCCAACATAGGAGCATAACATGGACAACAGAGAAATTTTACACTTTATTTTGGAAATCAAATTTCTTATTGTTTCCATATGGCCTTCCATCGCCCTTTTCCCCATCAGTGAGATTTGAGCACAAACAACATATAGGCAATATGGACTTTGCTGAATATTTGTATAAGCTCTCAATTTGTTTGCCTTCTATAAGTTTGGTGAATATTTCTTTCAACCAATTTTTCCTGCTCTTGTGTCTATATTTGGGAATTTAACACGTTTCAATTCTTCTCTCATCATTTGGGATCTTGGGCAGAACATATTAAAATACTTGGTTAATGTACATTGATGTCCTGGAAGTATGAATAGCTTTTAATGTAGGAATTCTAAATACTTATTCATTATCATCTCCACTGAACTTTTACTGAGTCTTAAAAGTGAAATACTAGTTTTTCTAGTATTAGGCTAACACATTACCACTTTTAATTCCATCTTTTTGAATTTGATAAAATCCCTTCAATTTGTTCACACATTCTATTTCTGCATTGAAGTTTTACCTTTCAGTCTGTGATATCACACCCCAATTTTTAGCCACAGACTAATAGGCACTTTGTAGCTAAATGGCTTTTGTGCGATGATTAAAAATAAGAAAATAATTGGAGGTTTTATATACTACACACAGATTTTTAAAACAAATATTTGAAAGAAAATATACCAGTAAAATCTTTCTATAATAGTTAATTTTATTATATGTTTTATTATAACTTTCTGTAATATGTTAATTTTATTAACATATTCATGGGCACAGGACACACACACACACACACACACATATATAATCATTGAAAAGTAACTCCATACATTTTGTTATATAAGCCACAGGTGTGTTGGAAAGTTCTCTGGCATAAGAAGTATTATTTTTTTGCACCTTAATCTACTTCCTTCATACCTGAACAGATATTGTTTTGGCTGTCACGCTGTCCTAGACTGGTAACAGTGAAACGTAGACTGTCGCAGCCTTCATGGAATTTACCATCTAGCTGCTTCATGGACACGGAAACAAACTGCTAGCACCCTGTAGGAAGGGCTGGGTGAGGGAAACAGGAGGGCACTTACAAAAGAACGACACCGTTCCCCAGTGGGGGTCCATCAGAGAAGGTGTCCAAGGGTCAGTGAGGAGGAAGGAGTTTGCTAAGCACTTGTAGGCGTGTGTAGTGCGTGTGTGAGAGCAGGGACATGGTGACTGAATCAAGAATGCAGGCCAAATGACTGAATCATTGACATCCTTCTTCCCAGAAGAAGGAAGAGGAACCCTGGGAAGCACCACGGAACGGGAAAACACTCATCAGGAAAAGACACCTGGAGGAATGGCAATAATCTTTGGTGAATTCAGCTCAGGATTATTCTCAGAAATTCACCAAAATGCAAGGCTATTGCACAGGAAGGATTATCATTTCAATTTTCTGCTTCCACTCTTTTATTAATTTTGAGAAATGGCATTAGATAGTCTCCCTATGCTTTCCAAAATATGGTGTGCCAACCTAAAGGCAATTTATGAGCAAGCATACATCTTGCATATGTTCACTTTATATCTTACAGTAACAACTCTTACTCAACACAATACATTCTGAGGATGGTATGGCTCATCTATGCTGCCTTTTCTAGCCCTGTTATATCTGCATACCACTCCTGAGCTGTGTTGTAAAATAAGCAGACATCTAAGTGAGGTATCAAGTAAGCCCACCCAAAGAAGCACACCAGTGTGTGTGATTGAAAGAGCATACATAAATAATCCATTCCAAATCTGGAAAGAATGATATCAGAGCTTAAATTATGAACACCTGGTTTGTAGAAGGTTATAGATGACAGTGGAAGCCTAAAATTCATTTGCAGGGTTTCTGATGGATCAAAACTCTAGTGAATCCTGTCTGATCACAGTCAGGTATGTGAACAGCCTTGCTATTTGACACAGAGCATTGTGAAGTCGATTATGCCAGATGTTGTTAAGTTAAACTAACTGATTTGATCTCACTCTTGACCCATTTTTTTTCTTGACCCATTTTAAAGTTGTTTCCATTTTGAATATTGTCTGTTTTCTTTTTGTTTCATCTTGTACTTTTATTGTTTATTGTCTTTGTTTTGAATGATTTTCTGCATATGAGAAGCAAGAGAGGTAAAGCTATAGAGACAGTAACTGGATTATTACCTGGGGGCATGGCAGGAGAGCGTGGGGAGAAATGGGAAGCTAACAACAATGGAGGAAGAGAAAGAAAGGAAAAAGTTATAAAAAAGTTGATTGTGGTGACATTTTCACAACTCATCTTAATATGATAGAACTCTTGGATTGTATGACATGTGAACTATATGGCAAAAGAACTGACTCACTCACTGCCAGGGGGCCAATTCTGACTCATAAGAGTTGGCGAGCAAACGTAGAAAATTGTAGCAGATGACAGTTGGCTCCTGATCCCAATTCTACCTTACAAATCCGGCTGGACCGGAGGACAGACACTAGTACAGATAGGAACCAGAAACACAGGGAATCCAGGACAGATGATCCCTTCAGGACCAGTGGTGAGAGTGGCGATACTGGGAGGGTGGAGGGAAGGTGGGATAAAAAGGGGGAACCAATTACAAGGATCTACATATAACCCCCTCCCTGGGGGACGGACACAGAAAAGTAGGTGAAGGGAGATGTTGGATAGTGTAAGACATGTCAAAATAATAACAATTTATAAATTATCAAGGGTTAGTGAAGGAGGGGTCATGGGGGGAGGCTAAAAATGAGGAGCTGATACCAAGGGCTCAAGTAGAAAGAAAATGTTTTATGAATGATGATAGCAACAAATGAACCAACGTGCTTGACACAATGGATGTATGTATGTATGGTGGCAAGAATTGCATGAGCCTCCAAAAAATGATTTAAAAAAAGAAAAAATATGATAGTTGGAGGTCATATTAAACTTATCCATGAAGTTAAAACAAGTTAAATGCAAACCTAGAAGAACTTCATAGAAGAAGGGGAAAAAAATCAAACAAGTGGAGAGAAAATAAAGATTGCCAGACAAGGCATGAGAATTATAGGACTTGAAGACTTCTAATTAGCAACAATAGAGACCTAAATATAATGGAGTAGTGGGAAGTATATAATTATCAACTTAGATTTTTTTCTTAGTGAAATTATTATTCTAGAGTTAGGTAAAAACAAATAAGGAAGAATAAAATTGATGCTAGTCAGATGCTGTTTCTAAGAAACAACAATGAGCCTAGAAAATTTATATCTGTCAATCTATCATTTCAACTATTGGTTGAAGCAGAATGCTTCCCTGTGCTCATTCAGAACGTGTACATGGATCAAGAGGTATTGTGTGAACAGAGCAAGGGAATACTGCGGGGTTTAGAATCAGGAAAGGTGTGTGTCAGGGTTGTATCCTGTCCCCAGACTTATTCAATCTGCATGCTGAGCAAATAATTAGAGAAGTTGCCTTATATGAAGAAGAATGTAGCATCCGGATTAGAGGAAGACATTAACAACCGTGGAGATGACACATCCTTGCTCGTTGAAAGTGAGGAGGGCATGAAGCATCACTTTCTGATGATGATCAAGGGTTACAGCCTTCCTTATGGATTACAACTCAATGCAAAGAAACCCAAAGCCTCACAATGAGACCAATAGGTAACATAACCATAAATGGAGAAACGACTGAAGTTGCCAAGGATTTTGTCTGGCTTGGATCCACAATCAATGCTCATGGAAACGGCAGTCAAGAGATCCAATGACACATTGCATTGGGTAAATCTGCTGTGCAAGACCTCTGTACAGTGTGGAAAAACAAGGCTGTTACTTTGAGGATTAAGGTGTGCCTATTCAAGTAGTCTCAGTTTGTAATGGGATTGTATTCTGATTATTCTATTGCTCAGTTGGTTCTGGAGAAAATTGAATACCCCATTAAACAGTCTTATTATTACTACTTTTATGATCAGTATCTTTATATCCAATCACTAGTGTTGGGAATTGGAAACACCACATACAAACTCACAGAGAGAATAACCTTAGCAAATTGCATGCTGGGCATTTTATAGAGTATCTCATATTAAAAATGAAAACCTAAACACAAATCACCACCTTAGAGTCAATTCCTGCTTATAACGACCCTATAGGACAGGGGAGACCTGCCTTTGTGGATTTCCATTACTGTAACTGAACCACGGCTGAAAACCTCATCTTCCTCCCTTAGAGTGGCCGGTGCATTTGAACTGCTGACCTTGTTTAGGAGCCCAATGTGTAACCACTATGCCACCAAGACTCTATTCAGATGTATCAAAATAAATAAATAGATGCCAGAAGTGCTGTTCATAATAATACCAAAACATTGTAAGTTGTGAACCACCTGTAATGTAATGTATCTTAATGAACTGTTTATACCTCCACATTCCAGACAATTTTATACAACGCTAGTTGATTTATTGTTGCAAAGTGACTGATTAATTATTCCCAAGCACAGCTGTAATCTTTTCTCTAAACTACCCACAATTTTCACTGGTTCCTTCTTTGTTAAATGAAAGCCAAATTCCTCAGTCTTAAATCTGTTTTGCATAATTGCAGAAAGCTAGCTTTCTGCTTTTATTTCCCAGTCTCTCATCACATTCCTACACATCCTAGTAAATGGATTTACCCAATATTATCATATCCACCCTATAGTTTGATCCCTATCAATTCATACCTGCACCCCATTTGACTTGGCTGGTTCCTGGTCTACAGTCTGCAGTCATGACTGAAAAGTGACTTTCAGCCACCGGGAAGTCACTACCTGCTCAACCAACAGCGTCTAAGCACACCTGTCTTTTCAGGTGAATCACAAAGTCTCCCTCTTCGATCAGGTCCGTCTCTGGTCCTTAGTGTACCTTCCCTGGCTTCCTTACTAGCTGTTCTGCTCCTGATGATCATTAGAGTAATTGATAAAATTTATACTTATTTATAAATATATTATCCAAAAATATCTATCTGGCTATGGGCCTTCAGTATTTGTAGAATGATGAAAAATATAAACTATTTGCATCATATGTGGTATACTTAAAGGTTCTCATGGAATTATTTACTATGTGTTGAATATATATAGACCATCTCATCACAAACAGAAACTTGAGGGAGTGCGGTTTATACCAGTTCTCTTCCTTGTTTACTTCTATAGTTATCTTGTACAATGCCTTGCATACATACAACTCAGTCATTGTAAAATAACAATATAGATACAGTATATAAGAATTTGTTCTCTTATGATGTCTTTGAAAATGTCAGAAAATTTACATAGGAGAAGCATGTTTTCTTTCTTTTTTTTCCTCAAGACAGAATCAGCTGCTACCCCTTAAAATAGTCTAATTATTTTACTGGAGACTAGTTATAGAACCACATGCAGTTGCACTAGAAACAGAATTTCTGGTGTCACCTAATAAGGTTTTTCAAGTTCGCATTACTTATTCTGCAGACTTCTTCATTTGAGTGGATTTTTAAATATTTTATTTGTTTTATTATTCACATTTGGGGTAAAACATATCCTTTCAAATTCGAAGTCAGTGGCACTGCGTGCCAGAGTTGGAATGCAGAGAACTGGCTTCCATCCCATGATTCCCAGCTCTGTGGACTGCCCACTGTGGCTGTGAGTCACATCCAAGTAAGACTTTGCCTTACCTTCGAATGCAGGGTAACGTGCCCTATTTGGTAATAAGAATAAATTCATAACAATCTCTTGTCGGTTGCTAAAGTAAAGCCCAATTCCTTATTCTTGAATTTAAAAGTGTCCATGTTTTAGTTCCAACTTGACTTTCCACTTTTCTTTTGCATTGTTTCGCCTCCCCTTCCTACACCATCGCCACCCTCTATCTCCATCAGCTTTTCTCCGCTTTTTGTTCCTGAAGCAGACGTCTGCTCCCAGGTAACAGCAGGCAATGAAAACGTTTATGATTATGTTATGTTCTTTAGGTTGGGGTATGCTAAAACATACCCCGACCTCTTAGAAGGTCCTTTTCTATTAGTCTCTGTCATTTTACATAATAAATTTAGACAATGGTCCATTGATGAAATATAATGTCAGCAATCTTTCCCCGCTGTATAATCCCTCCCGTTCGCACACTGTCTTCCCTCAGACCACTAAATGCACTTTCTCCTGAGCTGTTTGCTCAGTCCTATAGGATGATGCTGTGAGTCAGAACCGACTCCCTAGGGAGTCCAGGACAGAGCAGAGCTGCCCATGGAGTCGAAGGCTGCCATCTTTTGGACCACAGATCGCCAGGCCCTTTTTCTTTTCTTTTTTGTGTGACCCTGTTGAGTTTCTGGTGTGTTTAAAGTACCAACCTTTCCGTTAACAACGGAGTGTTTAACTCCAGCATTTGAGTTATTGGGCCCAGCTTTATCCTTTTCTCTATCAGTCATTACAAAAATTAAGCTCAGGTGTTAGGAGGGTTCTTGCTGTGCTGGGCTCTGTGGGAGATTTTGCAGGAGGCCATTCCTCCACAAACAGGATTCATGAACTGACGCGAGATAAATCCCGTGGTAAACTCGGTGGTCAGACTCATCAGTGTCAGACATTCAGAGAAGAAGAGTGAACGGGGCAGAAGCGGTAGGAAGCAATCCATAGGGAAGGTGGCACTGGAACTGGGCCGAGCACTCAGAGGGTGGAAGGGAGATTGGGTTCGAGGCTAGGGATGGTGCCGCAACAAGGAGGAAAGTGGCTTAATATTCAGAGAGCACACATCCTACGGTGGCGTGTTAAGAGGATGGAGCTTACTTCCGATCCGGTTCGTAAAGATGGGACTGGGTCCACAGAAGCAATGAAGCTTTGAGACGGTGAAAATGATGTGTAAGGAAACTGATTGGAGGCATGGCTCCTAGGGGCTTAGTGTATGAAAATAGGGGCGAGACTCAGTTGGGGACAAAGAGGACAATGAATTGCAATGATGAAAGGTTTGTGCAAATAGATTTAAAAAACCCCAACTATTTAGATTATAAACTGGTGGATTTGAACCAAGGAGAATCCAAACCCTGAATGGCAAGGAGAGAGGGGGCTGAAATTCGAAGGACAAAAGAGAAGTTTCAATTGTGACTTAGGTTCTGGTAGGAGCAAACCCCCAATTGTTTTCAATTTCTGTGCCCTCTGTTCAAGTGTAATGATCTCTGAGGCCACTAGGTGGTGATCTTTGTTAGTTGGTAATTTGTGTCCCTTTACATGAGTTCAGCAGTTAAAAAAAATCCCATTTTTTATTTCATATAATTTCTTACATATAAGCTTCATACCTGTGATTATATCTCTAGAGCTATTTCTCCTTCTCCTATGTTCTTTTTCTGGGGAGGGGATATGAGAGGAAAAACATTATTTACTCAAAATTCTTAGCATTACCCAGTCCTGGGAAAGTGTGGCAGGAAAAGGAATCTCTCTCTATCTTGCTGGTCTTTATTGCTATCAACTCCTAGAGGTTTCTTGTCTTTGGACAAGCCAGGGCCAGCCAGGATGAGGTGAATGGGTGCAAGGGCCATACGTAGCTTGGTAGAAGGAGGGTTCCCATGGCATTCATAGGCTTCACTGGTACCCAGTCTTCAATACTTCTAGTTGCCCCAAGCCTGGGCTTCTGGCCTACAAAGAGCTCATCACACTGAGGTTCCATATCCAAAGCTCGTCCTGGCAGGGGGGGAGAGAGACAGCTTACTCAAGGAGCAGGCACTGAACACTTGTCAATACTTGTGAATAAATGATTGGATGATGGATGAATGCTTGAATGTCAGCCATGCAGCAGATTTCCGGGTAGTGAAAATGATCAAGGAGCTTGGCTGACATTGAAGACTGGGAACTTGAGGCCAGTCCGAGGTGTCTAGGCCAGGTGAGCTACTTCTGAAAATGAATAGCCATTGAAAACCCTGCAGAGGACAGCTCTACTCTGACACACTAAAGGCTGTCGTGGTTCAGCTTCAACTCGATGGCAACTGAGACTGGTAATGGAAGGAAGAAATGGGTTTGGTCCCAGAAGGCTGAATGGAAGATTTCCATGGAAGTCTGGCTACATGTGTGCTGCTTCACGTCAGTACCATCAGTGCAGGTCTGTCTGGTCACCTGGTCTTAGCCTCCTGTGGACCTAGAAACCCAGCTACCATGGCTAAGGCAGTTCTGTGGGGAAATGCTTTCTGAGTTCCAAACATTCAACTTACAAATGAACTTTTGTTAACCTGTGACTTTGAAACAAGTTCTTATTAAAAGAAATAATAGCACAGTTCATGAAAGTCACTTTTGAAGTGCTTAGTCACAGCAACATATAATTAACGGTAAAGACTTAAAGTGCAAACAGGGGTCTTATCTATCCAAACACTTTTTTTAATGCCAAGCTTCTTGATGATCTTTAATAAACCCATGCAATTGTAACAACAATTACAACTTCAGAGACTTCAAAGTCTGAAGGCTCCTCCTTAATTTCCCAATGCGTTCCTTGTAGAGAAGAAATTCTGGGCATCTCACTGCAGCTATACATTTGTTCTCGGTTGTGAAAATTAGGTTGTCAATGCCCTCTTTAGCAGAAGAAAGGAAGGTTATTTTCTCTCCTCCCAGTAGCTAAATTTTAATGAATTAAAAAAAATTGCTGGTATTCTTGACTGCTTTTTCTTTTCCATTTGACCTTTTGGGCCTATCTGAGCTTTTAGTCAAGGATCAAAGAAGTATGGGTTCTGGTTTAAGCAAACCCAAGACTCATTTCTTTTACCTTATTTTCGTATCTGTCATTTCCTACCAGAGATAAGCATCGCATAGTGTTCATCATTTGAAACTTGACCCCTGAAAAAATGGGTGTATAATACAAAGTTTCTCCGTAGCAAGTCAATGCTGCTACACTTTAAAATAGTAAATTACTTTTTTAGGTAAAAGATCATATAACATAAACTCACCATTTCAACCATCTTAAAGTGTGCTAACCAGTGACTTCCAGTATATTGACAAGGTTGTGCAACCGATCTAATTTTGAAACATTTTCATCACATCTCACAAAGAAAACCTGGAACCCTTGAATAATCACTTCCCATTTCTTCTCCACTGGGCTCTATTGTAGGCCAAGTCGATTCTGACTCATAGTGACTAGACGTATCACGAAGAAAAACTACCCCATTGCAGCCCTTGCAAGCTCTACTCTGCTTTCTGTTGCTCGGTCTCTACTGTGGATAGCCATTTGTAGAACTGGAATCTCAAGTCGTTAGTGCCTGGCTTCTTTCCTTGAGTCTACTCTTTTCCAGGTTCACTCTTGTAACAACACAACCGGCACTTGAGTCCTTTCTATGGCTGATTAATATACCTTGCATGAATATACCACACTTTGTTTACTGATTCATGGGTTTGGTTTCCATATTTTAGTTGGTTTGGATAATGCTACCATGAGCATGTCTTATAAATTTTTGCTTGAACCCACTTCCCATTTTCTGGGATATAGACTGATATATAGAAGTGCAAGTTTTGCATTGTTTGAATCTATACCTAACTTTTAACTTTACTTTTTTACATGGTAATGTTGGTTATTCATCAGGAGGTTATTAGATAGGGCTTATAATACAATCAGTAAATATTATTTATTTACGTGCATTGGAATAGAATAATAATCAATTAGCTCTTGTATTTCATAGTTGAGCACCCCCTCCCCAAACAGAATGAGGGGGCTTTAACAGGTTTTGAAGAAAATTCGATTAATTTTTTAATTATATTTTCCCACCAAATTTTTGAAGTCCCCTCTTATAGTTATACCAAATGCACTGCTACTGAATTGTCCATTCATAAGGACCTTTTGTGAGGTTTCTGAGACTGTAACTATTTCTGGGCACAGACAGCTTTCTCTTTCTCCCAAGGAGCTCCTGATGGGTTTGAATTGCCAGCCTGCAGCTGTTAACCCACTACTTAACCCAAAGTGTCACCACAGCTCATTTGTCTTGTGAAGGTAACATGAAATCGGTATTTTTTTACCAGTCAAATCTACTGAAGCCTTGTTCACCAATAATTACGTTAGGAATTGGGGCAGAGGCAAAGGGCAAAAAAGGTTCCTTTCCTAATGGTACTACATTTAAGAAGAAAGATAATTTTGAATGCAGGTAAGGGCTATGAAGAAACACAGTAGGGGAAATGGTATGGCATCTAGAATGTAGAGTCTGAAATCAGCGCTTCTCACAGTTGAGTGCGCATGAAAATCACCTGGAACGCTTGTTAATATGCAAATTTGAATTCCATTGGTCTTAAGTGGGACTTAAGGGTCTGCATTTCTAACACATTCTCTGCTGCTGGATATGTTGCTTTCAGTAGCAAAGGAGAGTTGGGCTGGGCAGAGAAAGCCTTGGGAACTGGTGCCTTTTCAGCAGAGACATGAAAGCAGAATGGAGATCAGGAACCAGTCAAGCCAAGTTGTGTGGAGGTATGGCTATGGATAGATAATATTTCTTCATATATATTTACATATTCAGATATATACACAGTACACACACACATATAAATACACACACACACTAAATTCTATATAGTATAGAATTTGGGGCAATATTATGAAAACATCTTATCCCTAACCAAACACCGTTGTAGAATATATATTTGGGCCTGGGGGACTTCATGGTCGATTAATACAATGTAGTTAACAAAGAAAATGCTCTGCATTCTACACTGGTGAGTATTGACTGGAAGCTTTTTAGGAATTTTAGAGATTGAGAGTGGTCCTCTAAGGCGCAACCATTGATCTCTTCTCAACGTCAGCCGAGAACAGTAAAGATAATCAAAGTGGCATGGCAACAATTAGTCCAAAGGACTCGTGAACACAGGAATTTCAGCTTCTACTACCCTGAGACCAGGAGAACCAGATGGTGTCTGGTTCCCATGGCTGACCACCCCCAAAAGTATATCAGGAAAAGATCCTTTATAGAGCAGACGAAAAGTGAGGAACAAAAATAAAAGTCAGGAGGAAAGACCAGGCTCATGGTCAGGTTGGACAGAGGCTGCTGGGAACTCTGAGACTATGGGCCTTAGTCATCTTTCAAGCCTGGACCTGAATTCACCTGCCTGGGTCCACTTACCCCCAAACAATGGTGAAGTCCAAAGGGTGAACACTGACCCGGGGAGACCAGCACACTCCTGAGAGCAATCAATCACTCCTGATGTGAGGGCTCAGACTTGCTCAGGGAAGAAGTTTAGAAGGCAGAAAGGGGTACGAAAGAAGGACAAATGGACAGGGGGAGCCACGGGAGGAAGTGGGATCAGTGTTGTTATAATGTGAGGATTGCGATCAACGGCATGAAGCGGCATGACTTGGTGAATGGAAAACGGATTTGGTCTGTGAAGTGTCTCCCAAAACACATTGAAGTAAGAAAAAGATCTGGAATGAGGAGAGGCTGATCTGTAAAACACAGGAAAAAACAATCACAAAGACTCCATGGAAGGAATAGATGGATATTAGAAGGAAAAAGAACAAAGTATGATCTCTTTCCTTATGGGTGTTACACACAGCACATGCTACAATTCCTTAACTCCCACTTCAAGTGTCAAAGCTTACTCTTCGCTGACAAATGTAAGAATGCATTCTGAGGACCAGACACACTTTCATATCAGCTTTCTTTCTTTTGTCCAAAGTGTCTTTGCAAAAATATACTCTTTTCTTATAACATTCGTTGTAGCTCACATTTCTTTTTAACCTTTATTTTTTATTTCTTTTTGAATCGTGGTCTTTTTTTAAAACTTTTTTTTGGAATCATGGCCTTTTAACTTAACACTGTTAACATTTCCAGCACATTATCTATTTTCCTGAAACATAATTTTACATGGATATTTCAAGCGTAGTTTGAAGTTCCTACACTTATATAATTTTTGTGGTTTTACTTCTCTTCTGGATGGGGTCATTGTACATAAGATGATGTTAAATATTATATGTAAATTTAATGACACATCTTGGATTATTTCATTAGATTACCTTTCTAGAAACATAATAATTGGACTTTTGACAAGCAATGCTTAATGACCTTCCAGATAACTTGTTCTCTTTTATACTCATACTATCAGTCCTCATTTTCACCATCCCAATTCCTCTAATATTATCTGCTAGTATAGTAGGTTTTTTGTTGTTGCAGTTTTTATTGAAATAGAATTCATATACCATAAAATCATTCCCTCTAAATTGTGCAATTTACTGTATGTTTAGTGTATTCACACGTTTGTGCATATAATTAATCTTAAGTTAGCTCCATGTATTGTATGTAAATTCAATATCTCCAGTAGTTTTTGTTGCTGTTTCTACATAGTTATTTATACATTTTATAATGAACCTTTGGGCCTCGTTTCTATTAGTTCTAACCTTTATTTACCTTTCCTGCCTTATTGCATTGGCGGGACCCATCTTTTTCTCAATATTTGCTAATACCATTTTAAATATAATATAGGGATTAAAAGTATGTGATTCAAAGTCACATGGATATAGACTTAATATTACACTTTCCGATCTTGCTTCCATAAAAAGTACAGCCTTGGAAACCCCAGAGAGCAGCTCTGTTCTCTCCAATGACCTCACCACGAGTCAGAATTGATCTCAAGGCAACAGGTGCTAAATGTGTATCCTGGAAAAATTGCCCATGATTGAGCAATACCAGTTTCCTTACTGGATAGACACAAGGAGCTAATATGTATGTTTAATGAAAACACTGTATAAAGAATGATGATAAGGTGTTTAGCAAAGTCTTCACTACCTGACTGATATTTATTATTTCATTTTGCTTTTCTAAAGATAAGTGCTGCCCAGTAAATAAAACCATATGGAACCGACACACCATCATAAACGTGTGCTACGGACAACTGCGCTTATGTAAATATAACTGTTGAAAATTTCCTCTAGAAATCCTTAGGGCAGGCTATTTCTGTCCATTCTATTTTTAAATTACATTTCCTACCTGTAACCAGGGTTCCCTGAATCCAGCCCAGAAACAAAGTGGTTTGCATCATTAAAACCCTTCGGAGAACCTGCATTCTCGCCTGGACAGCTCACACAAGTCTCCCATGGTCGTGGAGCCATCACTCGTAAATTAAATCCCTCTGACTGTAACTTCAGATTTCTCTCTTTGATATTGCTATACTTTATAATGTGACACTATTGAATTTAGTTTTGTTAGAGAAAAAGTGGTAGACTCTACTAACCAGTTCTCAATCCTTAAAACATTTTATTTATTATGGCCACAGTAGCAGGAAAGTCCTAAACAATTGTACAAAAGTAAAGGACTTATTTATGTGACAGTAGAGGTGCAAAATGTCTTGAAATTAATTCTCACCTTTGGAAAAGATGCTGGTACGAAGCTGATTGAACATAAGAATTTTTTCCCATCTTTTTGAGATGCAGATACAATCTTCTGGATATTTGTAAAGAAACAATTAAAAATAAACATTGCAGTGAGGAACTTAGTAATAACTTTGAGGAACAATGTTTTGAAAATTTGCAAATATTTTACACATGAGATTAGGTAAAATATATAATTGAATAGGAAGCTTTAGGGCTCTTCTAAATGCTTAAAATGTTTTTTCTTTGTCAGAAGTGACCATCAGATGTGTTCTGGAACAATGATGCAGAGACAATTTGAATGATATGTCTGTTCTTGTCCCAAGTGCTGGCATTCACTGAAACATTGCTTCAGGCCATCACCTGGCATGCCGTGGGTTAAATAAAGGTCAACTCCAAGAAAAAATAAAATAAAAATCAGTGGGCTCTCTCTGTGTGAAAGGGGCAAAATAGTTATCATTTTAGATGTTCCTAGTGCTCTTATAATTCGAGGGTTTGGGTTTCTTTTTTTCCTCCACTGAGATTTTTCAGACCAGTGATGTCCATAATGTCTATGAGTGCCTTGGGGCATTTTGAAGGGAAAAAGAAGACATTTTACCATATATATATATATATATTCTTGCCTATAAGCCAGTGCTTATTATTTAGTAAGTCAGTGCTAAACTGAGTTATAGTACTTTTTATACTTAATCAATAGTCATTTGGAATATGATTAGGTATCTGAAGAATTCACTTTTCAACCTGTTTTTGTTTAGTCTTATAAATAATATCCAAACTCAAACTGGTCATTGATTTTCAATATTCCATCTAACTTAATGGACCCTATAGGGCAGAAGAAATTCACGTGAAGGCAGTAGAGCTACTCGAGGCTGTAATCTTTCAGAAGCGGGTCACCAGGGCCTGCCTCTGCGATACCTCCAGGTGGGTTCAAACTACCACTTTTTTGACTAGTCAATTTGATCTTGCCATCAGCTACCTTGTGGGAGAAAGATGAAACTTTCTACTCACGCCTGGATTTAAAGTCTCTGAAAACCACACGGGCAGTTCTACCCTGTCCTGTAGGGGCTGCTATGAGTTGGGACTGACTCAATGGTATGAGAGGAAATCAGGGTTAAAAGGTGTTAATTGTGCTCATATGTGATGGTATAGCCACAAGGAAAGAGAATACTATTGGGAGATGAAATTTTCCTCTTTCTTGTCGAGAAAATAGAAACTTTCTGATCAGAATTGTAAAAATGCTTGATTTTTTGTTGTTTTATTTTCTTTTGTTGCTTGGTTTTGCTCTGTCTTGTTTTTGTGCATGTTATTATCTCCACAGCTCTGTCTAAATAAG
>NW_022103920.1:29330160-29333680 GCF_000313985.2 Echinops telfairi
GAGCTGATGCCAGGGGCTTCAGTGGAGAGAGCAAATGTTTTGAGAATGATGATGGCAATGAATGTATAAATGCGCTTTACACAATTGATTTATGTATGGATTGTGATAAGAGTTGTATGAGCCCCCAATAAAATGATTTTTTTTAAAAGTGGACTCTTCAGGAAAATGTTTATTGTAACTAGGGAATAAATTCCTTGGTAAAAATAAGATCACAACAGACCTGCCAGAGAATCTGGGAGCGGAAGTATCAGCTGACTCTTCTGTTGAGTATCAGTCTGGAATTGGGTACATGTTGGGGACATGTTTTCTTATTTGCTCATTCATAGCACAGTAGATGCTTCATTCTCAGAGTTGCAAGGGAGCTCAGGAGCAGCTCTTCGAAGGTGGTCAGTAAACATTTGCTGAATTAATGCAGGAATGTATTTTAATGTCTCCCTCACTCACTGTTGTACCCCTTTCCATATTTTATGTACTATGGACTCATTTAGCCCAGGGTTGTACATTTCCCATGACTGATAGCTTAAAAAACTCCAAGGAAATCCTTTTCGTTGGTGGGTCACTCTAATAAATAGATCTCTCTCTCTCTCTCTGAGCCAGACCTTGTCACCCTGAAATAAATGTACACCTTTAGGTTTTAGCTGAATTTTAGGCAGTAACATTAAAATAAATCTACTTCTTTTACATTAATTTCATCACATATTTCACGCCAGTTATCATGCCCCCAATCATTCTTTTCTTCTCCAAGCTAACCTACCTGTTTCTAGAGGATAGAGTTTCCAATTCCCTAACCATTCTGATTCTCCTTGTCCCTGTTCCATTTTTGGGTCCATACCTGTCATCTACCAACCCATTTATTTTATTATCTATTATGAACCAAGTAAATTTTGCACCATGGACTGTGATAAACACTTTGTGTACATTGATTTAGTCATCACACACACTCTCTAAACTAAAACTTTCCCAAAATAAGTTTTGTGAAAGTTGCTCAACGCTTCTGTGCTTCAGTTTCATCGTCCGTAAAAGGGAGAACTATGGTAATTTTGATGTTGTCAGGTGATGAGTTAAAATTTAATCTTAAATGAGTTCATCTTTCTAAAGCACTCAGACATATGTTTGGTTCATAGACAGCTCTACATAAGTGTAATGAAGAAAAGAAAGAAATATATACCTTCAGTCTACTGTCTCCCTATCACATTCTTGTAAAGTGAGGGCAGTCGTCAAAAAACATGTCTCACAGGTATGTCACCTTCTATTCCCTGTGACCTGTGACCATTACTTTATAAGCTGAAGAGGATGTGTCCTAAGCAATTCAGCTGAAGATCCTGATATGGGCTGATAATCCAGGATTATCTGGGTGGTCAGATATAATCTCCCTGATGTTTATAAGAAGGATGTTGGAGAGACAGATAGAGCCCCCTAAGGTATTTACAAAAAGGATGCAGGAGGATTCAGGGCTAAAGGGAAGCACATGTGCTGCTTTTTAAAGAAGGGAGAAGTCACAAACCAAAGAATACGGGTGACCTCCAGAAGTTGAAAGGGGTGGGGAAGCCGAGTCTCTGGGAGACACCTGCCCTGCTTACACCTCACCTTGCTTTTAGGTCACAGAAATTGCTGTCTAACATCTGTCCTCAAGAACCATAGTAGAAGATGTCTGTGTTGTTTTAAGTCACCGTGCTTGTGGTAATTTGTCCAAGCTGGCATAGAAAGAAACCTTATCTGGAATCTTGCCTGGCAAGCCACTCGGGGCTCCAGACACTGAGTTCATAAGCCTCGAGGCCCCAGTCAATATATTGGAAAATAGATCTGAGGTGTAGAAGGTTCCCGCTTGCATGTGATTTTTCTAACAATGGCAACGGGTTGGGCTACGATCTGCAAGATCAGCAGTTCGAAAACCACCAGTGGCTCCCAGGGAGCAAAATGAGGCTTTCTACTTCTGTGAAGAGTTACAGTGTGGGAAATTCCTAGGCACAGTTCTACCCTGTCCTGTCCTATGGGGTTGCTGTCAGTCGGCATCTACTCGATGGCAGGGAATTTAATCTGTTCTTCTCTGGCCCCTTCTCTTGAGCATCATGACGGTGCTCTGCAGCCAACGTGGGGAGCCTCCCACCCACCACACCCCCCATCATCCTTCCTGTTACCTGTGGAGTCTCCTTTGGGTCTTTGAGCGTGAGATTCAAGGTCTCTTAAGAGAGGACGCCTTTCTCAGGACCTTTCAAAGGCCTGCGGTCGTACTTGCACACTAAATCTTAATGGGGGAGTGTCTGATATTGCTTACTGCTTTGCATTTCTTGGATGATGCTTTTGGGATGTCTCAGTTGGTTCTCTCTGCCATCGAGTGGATGCCGACTCACAGAGACGCTATGGGAGATGGGTAAACTGCCCTGGTGGCTTTCAGAGAGTGTCGAAAGCCCCGTCTTTCTCCCATGGGGTGGCTTGGAGGTTTCGAACGGCTGTCCTTGTGGTTAGCAGCCCAATATGTAACCACTAGGCTACCAGGTTAGCAGCAAAAATGTATTTCACTCTTTGAGCCACAGATTTGGTTCCTTGAAGGGTCTCTATCTCATTATCTTCCTGAAGTTTGGTAGGGGAGTACTGATAACTTCTTCCTCCTTTGGAACTCCATCCTCTTTCCCCCCACAAAGTCAAATCTTGTCCCATTTAAAGAGGAGAATTGTCGCCTTTAGTAAAACGGACTCTTTGACTCCTCTTTCAACAAATTACCACAACCTTACGTACACCTATGAATTCGTCCTCATTTCTCATCTTTGCTGTGTTGGTTTTGATTTTGTTCTTTTTAAAGGCCAAAAGTCCTCCCAAGCCCCCCCAAACCAAACAACAATAGCAAAACCAAGATAACTGCCGTCGAGTAGATTCCCACTCTAAGCACCGAAACTCTGCAGGACAGAGTAGAACTGCTCGTGTGGATTTCCAAGGTTGTCAGTTTTCCGGAAGCAGAAAGTCGCATGTTTCGCTTGGGGAAAGGCTGCTGTTTTCGACCTGCTGACCTTGAGGATAGCAGCCCCAAGCAAAAGTGCCATGTCATCAACATTTCTGTGTGGATAAAGGGAGCCTTTGGTAAACGAGTACCTCCAGATCTATTGTATATTAATTTGTGAAAACATTATTTACATATTTGAATCCAAGTAAAATATTTTGTATTTTCCAGTAAGTGGATGCGACACATTATCACAGCCTATCATAAATACATAACAATAATATTTTTTTATTAATTGGACCCCAGGGCATTATCAGTTAGCTATTGAACTGTGTTAACCACAAGCTTAGTGGTTGAAATCTACCGGGTATTCCCCAGGAGAAAGATGAGGCTATTTGCTTCCAAAAAGATTTACAGCCTCACAAATCCTATCTAGGATAACTATGAGTCCAAGTCTACTCTATGACAGTGGGTTTGGGCTTTGGTTTATGTTCAACTATTTTTATGAATTGAAAGAGTTAAATGAGGGTGGTGTAAAATATGAAAATAAAAATAATTTATAAATTATCAAGGGTTCACAAGGGT
>NW_022103920.1:29333780-29337766 GCF_000313985.2 Echinops telfairi
AAGGGCTCAAGTAGAAAGAAAAGGTTTTGGAAGTGATGATGGCAGCATATGTACAAATGTGCTTGATACAATTGATGTGTGGATTGTTATAAGAGCTGAAAGACCCCAATAAAATTTAAAATTAAAATGTAAACAAAGAATAAACAAGAAAGAGTTGAATGATTGATAATTGCTATAACTAAGTTGATATTATAGAATAAAGATTATTATTAAGATAATAATTAAAATACATTTACAGTAAATGGATGGATTTCCTTCAACTTCGTGTTTTCACTCACATATGCTGCTAAGTACATTGAACAGCACGAGGTAAAAGAAAAACCTTGCATTACACACATCACTGTTAGTCAGTTTTCCAAACTTGTGTCCTTTGTGCTCCAGAGGCCCTAAAATATAGAAGTGAGGGCAAGCACAATTTTTCATAAATCTATGAGTGATCATTTTGGGGATGAAGAGGTCCATGTTGAGTTGTCATTCACCTTTCTTTGAGATTAGCAATTTTAACAACCTTTACTTAAATAGAGTTAAACTCCCAGAGATTTATTCTATCAGTGAACATATTGTGAGCATCTTAGTAAAAAGCTTGACTGAAATTAAGACTGACTTACGTTATAGCTCCTAACAATCACCCTACGAAGATCCCCCACTGAATGCTCTTGATCGAATGGGGGAAAGGCGGTACTCACGTGACTCAGAGCACACCCTCGGAACAGAACCCCCGGACTTTCACCATCAGACAGTACTGTTTTTGACACCACATCCTCACGGATGCCACTTGCTTTTCCAGGCACTCCGGGACTAACTAGTGCCTGCATCATCTGCTTTAGAATTCATGGGGGCTAAAAACATCTAGTTTGCCAGTTCTGGATTCCCAAATTCTGTTTTTTCACATTTTAAAAACACTATTCTGATCGTTAACTTTGGTTCCTCAAATATCTTTCCAGTTCCAGGCTCCTAGTATTGATGATTGTTCAGGCCTGGACAATTTAATGTATTTGGCTCCATCTGATGATCCCTTTTTCAATTTCAATTTCATTGTCGTGATTGCTCTATACACTAATGATTACTATGGATTATGGTTTAAGGAGTACATCAGAGTTGAGTAGTTCTGCTTTGCTATGTGCACGTCCCTGGCTCCTGGGATGCAATTGGTCATATGGAATGTTGGCTTCTTCCTCGATCCACCTTCCTTTACTGGTGTTTCTGCTGTCTTCCAGCAGCAAAAAGGTGGCACCTGGAAATTAGCAAGTGCACATATATAAACACAACCACTTAACCAGCCAAGTAATCGATGCTTATTGGAGTCCTATTAGCCACCAGAGACTATAAAAGATGGGGAATCTAACAACATGGGGGACAACATAAAAGATCACCTCACCCTGCATATTCTTGTATGCAGCAATAGAGAATAAACAGGTACTTGCAATCGTGATTTCTATGAAAATAGTAGAGTTGACTTTACAAAAGAGAACCTCTTATCCAGTGTTTAATGTTTAACACCAGATAGAAAAAAATAGAACACACTCCTTATTCCCATGAAAAATAGCAATTTTTAAAACTTTTTGAGGTAAGATCGTCTTTGTTCCTTTAACATACCCTGCCATAGCTAGGATAGGACCTGTGACATGAAGCATGCAGTCTCTGGTTTTGCATTGTAACAATGACACAACATTATTGAAGGTAGAACAAATTATTTGCAGTTAAAGAAAATTAACCTATCTTTTTTTTTCTCCCTTTGCAGATTCTTAACAATCACATCCCTCTGTAAGGGAAAATCAGAAAAGCAAAGGTTGGCTTGATGTCCTCTGAGTGCTCAAACCAGAGTTTATCTAAAAGAGGTTATATAAAGATACAAGTTAGAACATTAATTCTAAATTCCCTGGGGTGTGTGTGTCTAACACAGTCACTTCATATTATGGCAGTGATGCAGTGTCTGATGCAGGGTGATATTTTGTAGAAACTGAAAAGAAAAACGATGTTTTCTCCCTCACCTGGAACAATAATCCGTATGGCCATTAGCTGCACGGCCCATTCCTCTCACAGCTTCATGGTTTTACCTCATTCCCTTTGAAGAGGGGTCTTCGAGGACAGCACTGCTCTTCAGTCTGTAATAGCCCAAGTCCGACTTGGAATCGGAAAAGGAGCGCTCTTTTGTGTCTGTTTTTCGGTTTGACAGTTGGTTCTATTTGCTGTTTGTTTCTCCTTTCATGAGGATACAACTTTCATCCAGGGAGATGTATGGGTCACTTGTTAGTGCACTTAAATACACCAAGGCCCTCCACCAGCTGGAAATTGTGACTTGCAGCTGAATTATTTTTGCACAGCGAATGGTTTTCCTTTTGACATATTTTAATATACTTGCACACTGAGAGCAAGAGTGGGTGAACAGAAAACAGACTGTTTTATTAACCCAGCAGTAACCTTTGAGGTTTGTACATGTCTACTTTTTTCCTTGCCTTTGTACCTAATCCCAAGAGACTGGTTTCTGGCTTTGCTCAGAATAACAAAGTCAGGCACAAATCTCCAAACACAATGGTTAGCGGAATGCCAACTGTTTCTTCTCATCTTTTTTTTCTCCCTAAACTTGAACCTTAAGAATTAAATCTTTATGGAGGAACCATAACCACTAAAGAATGAGGTTGTTTTTTTTTAATTCAGAGGCTTCTCTTGTCATTTATGTGATTTATTTTCTAAAAGGTAATCTCAGGTAATAAAATAAATACATTTTTTGGATGTGTTTTCCAGGGTGCTTCTTCTTTTTTTCAAATCCAGTAAATATGGAGAAGAGAAGTCTGTAGCAAGCTGTATCTGGAGTCCAAGTTCAGGGAAGGGAACCTTCAAGGAAAATGCTGAAGGAGATTCTCCACAGCCAGGAAGCCAAGGGCTCACACACTCAAGCTTAGTGCCATGCTCATGCACACCAACGCACATAAACTTTTTCAAACAACATCAGATATTGATTCAAGTCAACTACTACTTTCCCCCCAAGCATGTATGCTTGCAGAGGCAGTCTGGGGTTCTGAACAAATGTCCAGTTGATGTCCAACCCAGAGCTATAAATCAATCCCTAGGAAACCTAGTATCTTAAAAATTCAAGGTGCACACAATGGTTTATAAGAACAAACAATTGCTACTTTGTCATGTGCCCCAACACATCATTATTTTGTTAAAGATGCTTTAGTGTATCTGACATTATTTCTTAAATGTAACACAGAAAAGTAACATGCTCACTGCCCTCAAGTAGATGCTGCCTGGGAGGACAGGGTCGAACTCAGAGATGCCTCTATGAGCCTCTGAGACGGCAACTCGTTACTGAGCAGAAAGCCTCATCTTTTCCTAGGCAGTGGCTAGGGGTTTTGAATGGCTGAAATCGGGGATCGCAGCCCAATGCTTAAACAGTATGCCATCAGGGCTGTATATTATATAGTAAGATGAACATTTGACTAACTGATGTTAGATACTAACCATCCTAACGGTTCCAACTTGGTTATTAGGGATGATTTCTAAGTAAACACAACACAGTAAGGAACCATCCACTCTTACATGTACTGCAAGAAGAAGAGAAAAATCAATGAGAATCTAGGTCCTATTCCAATTACCACTGTGCATATTCTTTGGTGTTGTCCAGAAGTTTGGACTTTCTGCCTCGTAGTGACCCGATGTATCAGAGAAGGAAATCAAAAGTGGGTGAAGGGAGATGTCGGTCAGTGTAAGACATGAACAAAAAATAACAATTTATAAATGACCAAGGGTTTCATGAGGGAGGGAGGGAGGGAAGGAGGGAAAAAATGATGAGCTGATACCAAGGGTACAAGTCGAAAGAAAATCTTTTGAGAATGATGATGGCAACCAATGTACAAATGTGTTTGACACAATGGATGTTTGTATAAATTCTGATAAGAGCTGTATGAGCTCCCAATAAAATGATTAGAAACAATGATAATAATAGAAGGAAATACTGCCTACTCCTGGACATCTTCATGATT
>NW_022103920.1:29338078-29356839 GCF_000313985.2 Echinops telfairi
CCCAAGAGGAAAGCGAATTTTGGGAATAATGAGGGCAACAAATGTATAGATGTGCTTTACACAATTGATCTATGTATTGTGATGAATTGTATGAGCCTCGATAAATTGATAAAAAAAAGAACTTCATAAAATATGGTGAACATTGAATGTGGCCATTAAAGGGAAAATTTTAAGAAAAAAAAGAAAAGGGTAACCGATGACAAGGATCTACATATAACCTCCACTTTGGAGGTCAGTCAACAGAAAAGTGGGTGAAGGGAGACATTGGACAGTGTAAGATATGACAAAATAATAATGACTTGTAAATTATTGATCTATGTATTGTGATGAATTGTATGAGCCTCGATAAATTGATAAAAAAAAGAACTTCATAAAATACGGTGAACATTGAATGTGGCCATTAAAGGGAAAATTTTAAGAAAAAAAGAAAAGGGTAACCGATTACAAGGATCTACATATAACCTCCACTTTTGAGGTCGGTCAACAGAAAAGTGGGTGAAGGGAGACATTGGACAGTGTAAGATATGACAAAATAATAATGACTTGTAAATTATCAAGGGTTCATGAGGGAGAGGGGAACGGGGAGGGAGGGGAAAAATGAGGAGCTGATGTTAGGGGCTCAAGTGGAAAGCAGATGTTTTGAGAATGATGATGGCAACAAATGCGCAAATGTGCTTCACACAATAGATGTATTTATGGATTGTGATAAGCATTGTACGAGTCCCCAATAAACGGATGAAAAAAAAAGTCAAGTGAGAGAAAAAAAAAAAAGAAAGACCATTCTGGCCAAGTACCAATAGGTAGCTCCAATTCATGGTGTCTTATTTAACAGCATGCAAATATTAAAACAACAAAGCATACCTACAAAGTAGATCATTCTCTCATTCCAGCTACTACCATCATCAGTATCACCATCACTGTGATCGGCAGGATAATAATACTGCTTGATATTTTGGATCTCTGTTCCACAAGGTCTCCAGGGTTGGAGTCTACTCAACGGCTGTGGGTGGGCATTTTAAAATTTCCTGATAGTACATTGTAATATGGATGTTTAACAAATATTTATTTATTAATTAATTTTAAAACTTAAATTTGCCTGTTTAAGACTGTATAAAATACAGGTTTTCTTTTTTCCCTCTTGATTCATGAAACAGTATTTCTTATGAAACACGTCATGTGAATTGAAGACACTCTGGGGAGCGTGGGCTGCTAACTACAAGGTCAGCAGATTGAAACCACCAGTCTCTCCTCTGGAGAAAGACAAGACTTTCTGGTCCCATAAAGAGTGATGGGCTTGGAAACCCACTGGGACTTTGCCCTATAGGGTTGCTGTGTGTCAGAATCCACTAGATAGCAATGAGTTTGTTTTTGTCTGTTAGGTTCGATCTTCTTGGAACACCTCATATCATTTTGTTGATAGCATATGCCGAACATATTAGAAAACCATAGACTGTTTCTTTCCTATAATGATCTCAGACTTTTGGGGGCTCTCCTAACCTATCTCCACTCCTTACTGGGGAGGGGTGTATAGGGAAGGGGCAGTAATGATGCCTAATGGCGAGAGGGCATGCGTGGACTTTAACTTTCTAATTAAGGGAATCCCAAAGCCGCTCCATTTAAAGTGGTTGCTTGGGGGCTACCTCTGCCACTTAATGGCACGCGCTCGGACTTTCATGGCTATGAGGTGACGCTTACCCATGGATAGCCTTCTCTGAGATGCATCCTGCCTTGCCAACCTCCCAGCTTCCTGCCTACTTCCACTCTTGTCTGTAGCGAATGGACTTCACGCTTCACGGTCTATTATCTCTGCAGAGGCAACATCAAAGGGCAAGGTCAGGGGATTTGAGCCTGAGCTACAGGTTTCCAGTTGAACCCTCCTCTTTGCCACCCTCACCTGTGGAGGTATTTGCCAAGTCAATGTTTCTCATTTGTCAAGGTCACTCTGCGCTGTCAGAGCTCTAAGTGGGAAAGGGTCGGGGGTGGGAGTGCAAAAGTTTCTCTTCTTTCTGTTTTGCCTTTCTCCGTTGGACTTTCTACCCTTTTGCCTATTAGATACACTCCCAAAGGTTTTCCCCAGTCCTCATGCCTGTCGTCTTGTCTCCTGTTGCTTTCTTTCTCCGACTTTTGGGGCTGATTTCTCTTTGGTCTGCTAGGAGCTTCTTTTTCCTGTTTATGCTCATTTTTCGCTGCGTTCACAGAAAGAGAGGGCTGCAGGGAGAGGAGCTGAGATACAGAACATGGAAACTACACCAAGCAGTATGTTTCAAGGATATTTACCCTAATACAGAGGGGGAAAGCTATATAGGGAATATAGAAAAATAAGAGACTAATACAGTAATCTAGAGAATAGTAATACAGAGACTAAGAGGAAACAGTACAACTATAATTGAAATTACAAAATCACTTGCTGAACTATTCCGTTCCAGATTCCATTATCTGGTTGTATTGGAGTTATTCTAAATCTGCTCAATAACCTGTAAGATTAAGTGATTTCCTTCAGACATAAATCTCATGTACGTTTATGCTAAATACCCTTTTGAAGTTAGTGTTTCAAAGACCTCTTAGAATTTAACTTTTTTATATAGCTCAGACCCCAAAAAAGGAAATGATGTTCAATGGTCTGCATAATACGCCTTACATTCTTTAAAAGTTCCTCCACATCCAGTGTTGATAAAAGGGATAGAAATTACAGAAGCTGCAAAGGCTGCAATTCATAAAATGACAACTAGGCACTGTCTCTAAAAAAAAAAGTTTTTTTTGATCAGAAAGAAGGAAATTTCCCCCAAAGTTCTCTTTTGTTATAAATGTAAGGGATGGTTGGTTCTGATCTGAGCAAATGTAGCTACCATACCTCATCATGAGTGAGGGATGAATGCCAGCTCTAGTTTATGCTAAGTCCATCCAAGTGATGCTCAACACTGTCATCAAGAACCCTAAAGAAGTCACCATTGTGTCGTCTGAATAACACATATTACACATCAGAGACATGTGGACTCTAATGCCTTGTGAAATAGCCTCATAGCCTATGAGTTACTAATGGAAGGACATGAATGGGTCACTGCAGCTGCGTGGGGCAAGAGCGGGGAAACACCTGCTCCTGTAGAGGTCTCAGTATTAGGACGGCTGGCACCGTGCTTCCTGCTAATCAAGACCAGCTCTGCAGTGTTGCTCTGATTTTGGGTAACGAAGCTGAGAGAATCGTACAATCTTTTATACACTGCCACATCCAGAAAAGTTACAATATTAATGATCTCTGGCCTTTACTATGATTGGCCTATAATTTTAGCCTAATTTTCCTTTACTTACACTGAAACTTTATAATCTCCCTCCATAAATGGGAAGGCTGTTGTTCATTTTCCTTGCAGGATCTCCTTTTTTTTTTTTTGATGGGGCTTTTAATGATCTATTCTAAGTAGTAGTCACTGCTTCAAGTTTTTTTACATTTACTTTATGAAAATGCATTTTACGTTAGGAAAATTTATTTTACATTAGGAAAATTCATAATAGGGATTGGCTAACAAAGATGTAATTTCCCCCCTAGAATTTAAAAATGGTATGTATTCAACATGCAATTGTATTTTACTACTTTCTCATGGCAACATTGTACTTCATGTTTTCAATGATCTTTTACATATGCATGACCAGATATGTGAGGGACTGCAAGAAATTCATGGGGCCAGGGAATGAAGAGATAATGGAATTTTCCATGAGCTTCTTGATGCCCCCTCATATAGATGTTAATTATTTCTAGTAGCCACCATTAGGTGAATAATGATACCTATCAGTCTTAACTGAACCTATGAGTGAAATTGCCAACATAAATACATGTGAAAAGCAGGCATAGTCTAGATTTACACTCTAAATTTATTTTTAATATTAATACATAATTATATAAGCTGAAGGGTAGAGGGCAAGATTTAAGAACATTCTTTTGTTATAATTTCCGAGAACAACACATATGTTCTCACAAAATACAACCAAACACCTTGCTGTGCTTCCCTGTTTCCTACTTCATAAACACAGCAGCTGTACAAGCCCTCGCTCCTGCCTGAAGCAGCGCATCCTCTCCTCATTCCTTTCAACAGTGTTCTTCCAAAATCCTGTCGACTCTTCCTTGTAAATAGTCTGCCTCTCCTCCTCTGCTACCACCAACCCACTCTAGGCCATCATATTTCTCAGCTGAATTTTATCACAGCTTTTATGCTGGTGCCCTTCTATTTAGTGTTGTTCTCCCCGATCTTTCTTCAACACATAGCTCCAGTGATGTCTCATCTTGTAAATACAGTGATGGTGATCATGGTAGGTTTAACTCCTTGCCCCCAAAGAGATGTTGATGTCTTCGCTTTTGGTCTCTGTGAACTTCACCTTCTTGGGAAAGTAGGTTTTTCCAATTGGTTAAGGCGAGAGTAGGTAAGGGTGGGTACTGAAACAAATCCAACCAGGGTCCGTTTAAGAATGCCCTATGTATTGTGATAAGAGTTGTATGAGGCCCCAATAAAATGATTTAAAAAAAAAAGAAGAATGCCCTATGAAGGCACAACCCAAGGTAAGGTGCCAGGTGATGCTGCAGGAAGAGATCGGAGTACTGACTCTTCAAGTTAAGAAATGCCAAGATTGCTAGCAATCACTGGAAACCATGAGAGCGTTTGAGAAGCTTGGAGCCTCCAGAAAGAACGGACCTTTCCAACACCTGAACTTTGGATTTCCAATCTCCAGAATTGGGAGAGAATAATACTTGAAGACAGTTTGTTACCTTAGACCTAGGAAAGGAAGACAGTACCTTTCTCTCAAGCAAATAAACACATACACTTACAAAACTTTTCAGTGGCTTCTCCTTAAGATAATATCCAAACTCCTTAGCCTTCTGCAATCCCTTCCACATTGTGCTTCCCTTAGGGGAAAAGATAAAAAAATAATAAAAAGAAAGAGAGTTCATAGTCTCTAATGATAGTGTATCCTGGCTTTCTATATTAATGAAGGAGGCTAGATAGTCAGACTTTAAAAAATAGAGGTACATGTGGTAGCATGAATCTTTTACGTTAAAAAATGAGAACATCTTCAATGGTCCCACAAAGGATACTTGTTAGCTAAGTTTAGCATTTTCCTTCAGAATTCTTGTTAGATCTATGTCAACACGTGAAAAAAAGGTTCAGTTGAACCCCAGTTTTCTGACCTTATTGAATGACAAACTTTTTATTAATCTAGAAAAATTTTGAAACAGTTATTACTTGTTGCCTATTATGGCCATTGAGATACAGAAACAACACCCAGAAGCATTGCATAATTCTGAGATGTGAACAAATAATTTTTAACAACTTACAGTGTTTTCATCATATGCACCAAACCAGTCAAGTTTATTTCTGCCATCAGTGTTATTTTAGAAGTGAAAATTCCTTTGCTGGTTATTGTGAGCAAAAACATCCCTCCTTTTTCTCCAAGCAGTTATTTAAATAGAGACAGCCCATCAAGTCTGCTACCGAGGCAAATAGTTTAAATATTTTTAAAACACGGATCCATAAATCATGTAGTTAAGTGCAGAACACCTATGTGTTGAACTTCTACATGAAACTGTTCCCTTCTGATTCTATCTCCATCTTCCTTTCTTACATTACAGTTGGCACGTGTTGCAAACGGCCTTCTTTCTTCACTGTTATTAACTTTCCCCTTTTAAACAGAAAAAGGATCTTGCTTTCTTTGATTCTCATTGATATTTTAAAAGGATTTTTTCCCCCTCTCTTGCTGTCTCTCTCAGTCAAGTCCCATCTCAATGGTCCTTTCTCCTTCATTGTCCTTCTTGTGCCTCTCCCCTTATCCCCGCATAATTTTTCCCTTTCTTTCCTGGCGGGGTGGGGGGTGGGGGTGGGTGGGGGTGAAGGGAAATTTAGGCTTCAGGGGCTCACATCAGTTTCAGGCCTCCAGCAAAATGCAGTCACTTAAAATGAAAATGCCAGTTTATACAAAAAGGGACGACTTCTTTGTTTAATTGGGGACTGATCTAACGCAAGCTCATCTAAAGACATTTAAAAATAGAATTTCTAAATAACTAATAACTGGGAAATTCTGATCTTGGGCTTTAGTCACCGAAGATAGGAAAGACATCTGCTTCAGTGCCCCCAGCTGGCTTTCACCCAGGTTACCAGGCTCAGTATGCCCTTGCTCTTTCTTTTCTCTGTGCCCATCTGCTTGGAGGGTGTGTTCTCGCCCTAACATATTTTCAGACCCTTGCCATAGGGCAGAAGTGCCGAGCAATTATTTGTTGAGATAGATAGCCCACAGAATACTGCAAGTGACATCTGTTCTGTAGGAAGTCCCTCCCTTGTGGCAGGAGTGTCATATTGGCAATTCATAGGAATATAGGAATTGACATGCAGGGACGATGGCCTGTTTCATCTTATCCTGAATCCTCACTCGCAGAGCATCCAATACCAGATGCTTGAGAGGGCCACGTAACCCCCTGATTCTCTCTTGTTCTCCCTACACCTATGGTAATTGGCTATATTACACTCTGGGAAACAGTTCTTCCTGCTCCCAGCTGGTAACCAAATTATGCCCTAAAGCAGGAAGACTGGCATACTTTAAGGTTTATTGTAGCTATGATGATGAAAAATGGGGATGTTTTTCATATTAATGCGCTCACGAGGTTGCTTGACCTAAATAAAAGCCTGAATAAGAAATTTCACAAATTACTCTTAAAGCTTATTATTTGGCAAAATTAGAACGACAGATGAACATTTTAATCTTTCAAGAGTGCTCACCCCCATGTTTATCTATTGGTTCTTCGATAAACCAACTCTTTTAAGCAAATAAAAAGAAAAATATGCATAGCCAATGATTTAAGACACAGATCTTTGTATAAAGGTATATTTAGTAAAACTTAAAAAAATGTTCTTATAGAACTTTTTATTTGTTGATTTTTTTCATCATTTGATGATACGAAGTCTGGCAAAATTTGGAGATATGACCATTATTGGCAAACTAAAACTCTGCCCTTACTTCTTCCAAACAGATTGCTTTGCCCTTTTAGCAGTCCACAGTACTTGCAATATTCTTCTCCACACCACAACTAAGCACCACAATTCAAACACATTGACTCTTCGTTGGTCTTCCTTATTCAATTAGATTAACTCAATTTGATACAAAATTTGATGAACTTATTTCCTTAAGTTTATATTTAATTTAATATGTAAAGAATTGGTATTAATATACTGAATGTATTGTGCTGTTGTAACACTAACTACTATGGAAATGAATGACCTCAAACAACTATTTTACTTCTTTATGTGTCTGTGGGTCAGCAGTGTGCATTGGGCTCATTTCTGAAGTTCTTCTGCTGGCTCTGCTACCTGGTGTCTGATCAAAATCCTGGGGATAGTCTAAGAGAGTCTAGCTCATGAGTCTGAAAGTTGGTGATGGCCATCAACAAGTCAGTGCTCATGCAGCGGGATAGTTAACTTTTCATATAGTGATGGCATTGGGTGTCATTCATTGCACTTGTAGACATCTTATAACAAAGTAGAATTGTCTTCATGGATTTCCTAGTTCTAACCTTCACAGGGAGCCCTGGTGGTATAGTGGGCTACATAGTGGGTTGCTAGCCAAGGACTTATAGCTTCAGAAACCCCCGAAAGCAGGTCTCCTCTGTCCTTTAAGGTCGCTATGCATGAGAATTGATCCAATGGCAGTGGATGATTTTGATTTAATCTTTGCAGGAGAAAATCACCAGATCTTTTCTCCAGCAGGGCTTCTGGTGGTTTTGAACCACTGACTTTTGATTCATAGCTGTGTGGTTAACCATTGTGTCATTTCTTCATATGGTTGTCGGGGTCAAAAAGCAGCCAGAAAGGGAGCCCATCCAAAAGGGCAGGTTTTTCTAAAATTCTGCTTGCATTGATGTCCTATTGGCCAACCCAATATGACATGGCTCAAGAGCAGTGTGGGAGAAGTCTATCTAAGGGAGTGGATACAAGGAAATATGATTCTTTAACCAGAGCAAATACTAATAATAAAATAGATAAAACCCAGTTGATAGGTCCTTTCTTCTGTGGATCGTGCATTTGGTGTTATGTCTAACAACTCTTTTTATCTTTTACTAGACTCAATTTGCTAGCCTGTTGATGAGGAATTTTGCATGTAATGTTACAAAAGATAGTGATTTGTAGTTTTCATATTGGAAATATATATATATATATATATATATATATACCTCATTTAATTGGGGCAATACTGATCTCATAAAATAAGTTGAGAGTGTTTTTCTTCTATTATCTGCAAGAGATGATGTAACATTAATGCAAGTTCTTCAAGTGTAGAATTCCTTATGGAAAAAAATCTTGGCCAAGAAATTTCTTTATTTGAAAGCTATTAAGTTACAAATTCAATTTCTTTCCTAGTTATACTGTTATTGAACTTTACAATTTTACTTTTGGACTTGTGTAATTTTTTTGGGTTCTATCTGTTCTTACTTTATGTATTTTGATACTTTTTTGTTTGGTATAGTCACATGTCAGTTTGCTATGTCTTCTTGATAGATGTATCTTTCCTCCATTATGGCACATCTCTCAATATTTCTGATTAGTTTCATGTCCAGGAGTCTATTTGATGTGATGTTTGTATAGACAGTCCTGCTTTGTGTGTTTTAAAGTAATGCTTGTTTGGCGTATCTCTTTTTCCATTCATTTCCTCTTCACTTGTCCACTGCATCAGGTTTAAAGTGAGTTTCCTGAGGGCAGTATACCATTGATGATGGTTTTTTAAATCTATATTGTTAGTTATTCTTTGTATTTTAATGGATAGATTTAGAATAGTTAGATTTAAGGTAATTATTGTTATGTTAGGGGGTAAATCTGTCATGTTATTATTTGTTCCTTCCATTTCTTTCTCTTTTTTTCATGTTTCTCTATTCTTGCTGTGAACTACTTGAACATTTTAAAGTTTAATTTTCATTTGTTTAGAGTGTATTTAATTATATCTCGCTGCATACTTTATCTAATGATTACTCTAGGTATTTTGGTGTACATAGTCTACTTTCAGCGGGAGAACGATGACGTTGTGTAATGCCATACAGATTTACATTTTGATGCTGTGTAATGCCATAAAGATTTGTATTTTCCTAAGCCCACAGGGGCAGTTCTACTCTGTTCCACAGGCCATTAGGGGTTGGTATCAGCTTGATGGCAGTGGGTCAGTCTACTCTCACAGTCTCTATATATCCCATTCTAAGGTGTTCACATTTTACCACTTCAAGTAAAGGGTCAAAAATTCACTTCAGTTTATGGTCTTTTAACTCTGTCTACTCTTCTTTTGCCCCCCTTTAAATTTGTCAGTTTTAATGGAAGTTGTGTACAAGACTAATTTACTCTTGCATCTTCCCAAGTAATTCTTCCTTACTTACGGTTTTCTTTTCCTATTTAGAGAGATCTGGCTTTCTGATTGAGGATCTTTATTTGGTCTTTGTCCAGTTTCAGCCTCGTGATCACCCCCTTCTAGGGTGAGTGCCCGCATGGACGTTTGTTATGTTACGTCAGCTTTATCTCACTGCACCTGTACAACGTAGGTGACATATCTTTTTCCTGTCAACCTGGACCACTTTGGCCAATTTGCTGTCCTTTGTGTCCTCACATAACCCGAATGTCATCATCCCGTGGATGGGCACGGACTGAGCATTGTATTTCTGTCTCAGTTCCATGGAAAGACAGGAAGACAACCTGTGAATGTGGGAAGGCGCCTTGAAATGCTTTTTCTGATTCTTACTCTGGCTTGAAGTCATAAAGTGATTGAACTTGCTTTTCACCACCACTCCTTCAGCGATGCCCCCCAAGGGAAAAGCTGTCTACTCTTTAAATATAGTTGTTTTAGTGAGTTTATCAATATATTTCAGATGACATTATACATTTTGCTTCGGCTATTAAGCATGGTTTCTTTACCAAGGAGAATAACTATTAATATTTCTACAATTCCATGATCCTTTCTGTGCCAGGCATGGTTCAAGTGTGAGTTGTTTTACTGATAGGGGATTAATCCTCTCAGGTGGGAGGGGGGCATCTATTGACTGGGGTGGCTCAATAGACTCTAGGGGCTCAATATCCTCCTCTTCTGGACCATCAGCCCATATGTTCCCATCCCATGTTTCAGGGTCCCATTTCTTTGTGATTAATGCTCTTACTTTATTATCAGACCCTGTTCTAGACCTGCAATTCAGCTGATGCTGTAATTCAGCTATTCGTATGATGAGACTCTGGATTTGGTTTTCGGCAATGTCAGCTCTATGACTAGAGGAGAGAAGACTCTCCTTTGCAGCACACGCAGAAGCTTTTAGGTTTATTATTGGGCACTTGAGACATGCTTCTCAAGTTCTGGGATTATCCCTTTCCTTGATCACATTTTCTGTTGTAAGGAAGACCAGCCAAGAAGCTTCCCTATATTTCTCATCCTGACAAAACTGCTGGAAAATATCAAACACATGATCTCTCAGAGCCTCTCCTCTCTCCAGCACTTCATCTATTGGTGGTGATACTCTGGATACTAGCTTTGCCATTTCACCCCATGGATTAACTCAGACCCACTCTAGTAACCGTGGTGGACTGATCCATGCCTTTAGGGGTAGAGGCAGCATTTTCAGTGCCGTTAGGCCCGATCAGACTAGAGAACCAATTCAGGAAGCCCATATATATGATCTTGTTTCTCTAAACCACTCCCAGTACCAATTGTGTTAGGCATGGTTCTCTAGAGAAATAAAATGGGAAACTTATGAATACATAGATTGGTTTATACAACGAGAAGGAATATATATATCAACTCACTTTTGTGGAACAGTTAATATACTGAATGTCCTTCAACTCCTGGAGGGGGCTTTGGTTCAAGGTCAAGGAAGCAGACAGTGGAGCTTTCTCTCAGGCAAAACAGGCAGAGTCTGCCTACAAGCAGCAGACAACAGGGTGCATCAGCAACAATCAGCAACAGTCAGCAACAGTCAGTAGTACTGGAGCTTAGATGGGCTATAGAACTCAAGCAATGCAAGGTGACAGGATCCACCAGCTTCTAGCTCAAGCAACGTGCACACCAGCAGCGTGGCGAAGCAGGAACCTCAAGCTCTAGTAAGAATGTTGGCTTGGCCCACAGGTAGTGTTGCACACGGGTTGAGGCAGAAAACTAACAAGCAGCAGCACACTGGTCCTATCACAAAAGAGCAAGAGAGATGGGAGGCTGGTGTGGGGGTGGGGGTGGGGTTAGGCAAGCCCCGCACAGCCATTTATCTCCTTGCCTTCCAATCAAGCATCAACCTTATTAAGCGCCACCCACACATTCCTATTGTCCTAGTTGGCATGATAAACCTAACTATTACACTTTCTTTCTTTTTTAATTCCCAAACCTCTTTTTATTACAATTTTTTTCCTGCTTGGAAAAGTTCCTTTGGATATTCTTTATAGACAGGCCTACTATGTATAAATGATTTTAATATTTTAAAATTTGAGACTGTCTATATTTATCCTTAATTCCTGACATATTTTTACTGAATGTAGAATTTTGCATGGAAAATCTTTTCTTTCAGTGCTTAAAACCACTTCCTCTGGTCTTCCCTTTAAGGTATTGCCATTCAAACCACTGTTTTTCCATATCTGTCATTTTTGTCTCACTGCTATCAACAGCTTTGATTTTTCTTTAGATTTTAAAAGCTTGATTATGAACACTCTTGAGGGAGATTCCTGTGAGTTTTCTTCTTTTGAGTTTGTTAGATATCTGTAGATTTATGCCTTTCACCAATTTGGGAATACATGTTATTTATTCATGTTTCAGTCTCATACACTTCCTTTTCTTCTTCTGAATCTAGAACCATACGAATGTTAGATTTTAATTTACTTATATGTTTTATTTTTCTGTCTGTCTCTGGGGGTCCTATTACATTTCTTAAAGAGCCAATTATCTCTTTATTATTTTAAAAAACTCAAATTGAAACCCACTGCCAACAACCCAGTGATCCTACAAAAATGAGTAGGATTGCCCCTGTGGGTTTCTGAGGCTGTAAACCTTTATAGGAGTTACAGTTGGTGTGTTTGAACTGTTAATCTTGAGATTAGCAGCCCAATGTGTATGTAACCCACTACAACATTATTTATAATGGGTAGCTCTACATTGTTGTTTATAATGGGTAGCTCTTATTGATCTCTCTAAAGCACACTATTCTATCCACTGTCATCTCTTATTTACTATTGAGCCCACCTAGTGAACTTTTCATTTTGAAATTTCTTTTTAATATCTTGCATTTCTTAAATGAGTCTTTCTATATATTCATTAGTTTCAAGGTATTTTGATATTAATATGGAAATATTCTATAATGGCCACTGTGGTAGTTACATAATTTCATGTTAACTTGATAAATAAGTGTAGGGGTGGAATCTAGCCTGTCAATCACGTCACAGTCTGATATACTTCATTTGTGGGTATGGCCTTCTCATCAGGATTCTGGGAACATCCTCTCTCTCTGCTTCATTTTTCTGCTAATAAGCTACTTTGAGCCACACTGATGCCAGCCAGAGCCCTGGAGATGCATCCACTGCCATTGGATCTATGTGACATTGCACCTACCAGCCTGTGATCTTCTTGCATTCTGCATCATTGCATGTGGCTGTGTGAGTCTGAAGAGGGATTTATGGAGTAGTATCAGATTTATGGGGTAGTATTGGACTTACGGACTTGATCTGGACTGGGCTGGGATATTTGCTTGATATAAAATTAGTTCTTGATATAAAGTTCTCACTTCTACACATATGAGTGTCCCTACAATTGTTTCTATAGTCAACCCAGCCTAACACATGATGGTACCTTGGGAGTGGGGTACTAGAGAAACAAATCATGAAGATGGAGAGTGGACGCTTGTCTGACTTATGCCTCATGGTCGTTTTTCTTCTTTGACTAGCCAGAGGTCAAATTGGCCCACATAGTTTACTTGATTGTTTTCTGGAAAGGAAATGAGAGGTGAAAGCTTGATTCCTAGAAGTTGTCTTTGGTTAATCCTGTCTGAAATGGCAAAGATGAATGTGATAAATGTAAAATTTAAGCTAAGAAGGCAAAATCCCCCCTTGAACTTCTTCTCTGAGCTCATGCTCCTTAGTCAAAATGAAGGCCCCACCTTGGCTTGATGCAGTTAGATTCCTAAGGCCACATTGCTTATGAATGGAATAGTTTAGATAAGGATGAATAGGACTTTTAAGAACATGTTTAGGCTCTGGCTATGTCTATACTGATTTCTTCCAACCATTGATACAATGTGTGACTGAGATGATTATTAGGAAGTATGGAAATAGTTTGTAAGCTCACTGTCTCCAGCCATTAATTTGAATCTTTAAATGGGTTCAGACATACCTGCAAGGAAGGCTCTGAAAAGATACACCCCACCCAGTGTCTTAAATGCCCAGGACATTTGCTTTTGAAGAGGCTTGCTGTTGACAGACTGAAGGAAAAAAAAAAAAAAAGGAACCATTTGGCTTTTTGAATTTTGTGCCTCAAGTTGAAAATATCTCAAGCCATGAAGGGACTCTCCTCTCTAGAACTGAATGTTAAAGGGAGACTGCAGGCAGCCTGAAATGCTTGCTAGGTGACTACCTGGAGCCACTTATTGAGTGGAGGTGGGAAAAACCCAGGTTGAATCTGGCCACTGACACACATGTACCTTGTTCACAAAGGCTAGAGGAGAAGACAAGAGCGGGTTGGCTGGTCTGAAGTTCATGACCTAGCCCAAGAGGGTTAGGGTTGTTGAAATTTTGTGACAGGGCCCATGGTTGAAAGATGAGGCAGCCAACGGACACCATGGTGAGGCTCGGTGAGGTGGACCACATTGAGTTGACCAGAACTAACCAGATGAAGAGAAGATTTTTGAGCCTGTGAATTGGTGAATACTGCTGATGACTTTATGGACATCCTGTCCTGATTTGACTTTGCTTATGGATATGGGCTCACAAGCTTCAAACTGGAATGAAGATTCTCCATGTCAGAGAACATGCTACACAATTGCGGCAGTCCACTGAGAGGGAACTTCCAGAAGTTCAGACTGGATTCCGAGGAGGAGTGGAATAATGAATAACATTGCTGAAGTCAGATGGATGTTGGCTCAAAGCAGAGAATACCAGAAAGATGTTTACTATATTTCAATGACTATGCAGAGGCATTTGACTGTATGGACCATAATAAACTGTAGACAACCTTGATAAGAACAGGGATTCCAGAACACTTCATTGTGCTCATTCAGAACTTGTGAATACTGCATGGTTTAAAAGCACAAAAGGTCTGAAGCAGGGTTGTATCCTCTTGCCATGCTTGTGTAATCTGTATGCTGAGAAAATCATTAGAGACACTTACTTACATGAAGAAGAGTATGGCATTAGGATTGGAAGAAGGCTTATTAACCACCGGTGCATGCAGATGGCACAATGTTGCTTGTTGGAAGTGGGGAGGACTTGAAATACTTGCTGATGATGATCAAGATTGCAGCCTTCAGTATGGAATACAACTCAAGGTAAAGAAGACCCAAATCCTCCCAATTGGACCAATAGGTATCATTATGATAAACAGAGAAAAGATTGAGGTTGTCAAGGGTTTTGTCTTACTTGCATTCATAATCAATGCTCCTGGAAGCAGCAGCCAAAAGATAAAAAGACATAGATTACATCAGATAAATCTGCTTCACAAGACCTCTTTAGAGTATGGAAGAGAACGAAGGTATGTCTGACCCAAGCTATGGTCTTCTCCATTGCTACCTATGCAGGTGAAAGTTGGAGATTGAATAAGGAAGACCTTAGAAGAGTTGATGCATTTGAATTGTGGTGCTGGAGAAGAATATTGAAAATACCAGGAACTGCTAAAAGGACAAGCCAATCTGTGTTGGAAGAAGTAAGACCAAAGTGCTCTTTAGATGCAAGGAGGGCAAGCCTTTGTATACATTGGACATATTGTCAGGAGAGACCAGTCCCGGGAGAAGGCATCACATTTGGTAAAGTGGAGGGGCAGCGAAAGAGGAAGGCTATCCGTGAGTTGGAAGCATAAATGGCTCCGGCACAGGAACAGTTGTGTGGATGGCACACGACCGGGCAATGTTTTGTTTTGCTGTGCAGAGGACAGGAGCTGACTTGATGGCACCGGGCAACGACAGCAACAACAAAAGTGAGGCTATTTTAATTGGCAACAAGGCAATCACAATACTAAATGAAGCAATGTAAGTGATTTTATAAAGAAAATGAGTGTGTGCGCATCGGTTTATGTGCACGTGTTTGTGCATGAAGACTGATGGTGTCTGACCCTGTGGGGAAGAAGACATTTTGAGTCCAGTATTTCTTTCGACAAAGTGTTTAAAAATAGCTGGTGCTCACCAGAGAACATATTTTATTAATAAAGGAAAATGTTTCTGACATGTTAAGTTTGAGCAGAGGAAGGGAAAGTAGTTTGGATATGCAGTTAGACTTTACAAGACCCAGAATCAAACTCACTGTCATTGAGTCTGTATTGACTCATAGGACCAGGACTGTAACTCCACAGGTGTTGAAAGCCCCGGCTCTCTCCTGCGGAGCTGCTGGTGGGTTTCATCCTGCCGAACTCTTGGTTCGCAGCCCAACATGGACCTTCCATGCCACCAGGGCTCCTTAGAAAAGCCAAGTAAATCCATTGATCTCACCGTTATGTTGAGAGGGGTTAGGTGAAGCTAATAAAATCAGAAATGATTAGGTGATGATATGCTTGCTCACTGCTCTTGAGCCAATTCTAACTTATAACAACTCTATAAAAGCTTAGAATTAATTCACAATTGTATGTAAGGGGAAGAGAAGACAGGCTAGGTTGAGGGGGTAATTGGAAAAGAGGACGGTATAAAGATCAAAGGTATGCAGGTCAAAGCAAGAGACATTCAGAAAAGAGGTCTTTATTCTAATGCTGTAGAAAATCTAGCAAGGACAATGTGGGCTCCTAAAGGACATTGGATTAAACAACCAGTTGGTCTTCGAAGGTATCATCAGTTCCAAAGAATTTAGGGGCGAAAGTCAGATGACATAATTGTGATGAGGAACTGTAGGATATAAAGGTTTGACGTGGAAGAAGGGAAGGGGAACTGATGGAAATTTCGGGGAACAGTATGGTCAAATCTTAAAATATAGGAACATGATATATTTGCTTTAGTCAGGTAGAGAATATTTCTATAAAGTTTTGGAGTTGAGTACTTGTGTGTGTGTGTGCGTATGAGTCCCAATGTCACCTTCCCACTCAGCCATCTCCAAACACACGCACTTGCTTAGTTTTGCTTTGCAGTTGGTATAGTCCCTGTAGTAAAACTCGGTTTTCATTTTCAAAAAAAGCAAGAACTCATAGAGAAGATAGGCATTAAGGTGAGGTAAGGCAACAAAAATTTTGAAAATTCAGTGGTTTCATGGCCAAATATCAGACTGCATTTTGAAAAGGTTAAATTCTGAGTGGAATATTAAATACAACTCTGTTATAAATTCTGTAAATCTTGGCTAGCATTTTAGTGGTGCCTTTGCAAGTGACTATTACACTTGTTAATTAACATTGAGAAAAAATGACCTGTATACTCATTATTAGTACCACAAGGAACAATTCATCGAATGTATAGTCAGGTCTATATACTAACATCTATAGCACAGCATATTACCTAAAGCCAAAATCTGTTGGTGTGAAGTCCATTCCTACTTACAGCAACACTGAAGGACAGAGTAGAACAGTCCTTTAGGACTCCCAAGGAGGTAAACATTTCTGGAAGGAGTCAGCCGTATCTTTCTCCCAAGGATCCTCTAGTATTTGGTTTGACCCACTAACATTTTGATTGGAAGCTGAGCACTTAGTTCACCACTATGCTGCTTGTTATTGTTAGGTGCCAGCAAGTCAGTTCCAATCAATGGCTACCCTACGCACAACAGAGCATAACACTGTCTGGTCCTAAGCCATCCCATCATTGCTCCAATGTCAGAGCCCATTGTAGCAAGTGTGTCAATCCATCTCATTGAGGGCCTTCCTCTTTTCCACTGCTCTTGCTCTTTACCAAGCATGACGCTCTTCTCCAGGGACTGGTCTCTCCTGACAATATATCTAATATATGGAAGAGGAAGTCTTGCCATCCTTGCCTCTAAGGAGCACTCTAGCAGTACTTCTTCTAAGACAGATCAGTTTGTCCTCTTATCAGTCCATGGTATTTTTAATATTCTTTGCCAGCATCACAGTTCAAATACATTCATTCTTCTTTGATCTTCTTTATTCAATGTCCAATTTTCATATGCATATGAGGCAATTGAAGATACCATGGCTTGGGGCAGGCACACCTTAGTCCTCAAAGTAACATCCTTGTTTTCCAACACTTTAAGAGGTCTTGTGCAATAATACTTGTATGCCTTTTGATCTGTTGACTGCTACTTCCATGAGCATTGATTGTGGAGCCAAGCAAGGCAAACTCCCTGACAACTTCAACCTTTTCTCCATTTATTATGAGGCTACCTATCGGTCTGGTGAGGATTGTGGTCTTCTTTATATTCAGCTGTAGTCCATACTGATGGCTACAATCTTGATCTTCATTAACAAGTACTTCAAGTCTTTCTCCTTTTCAGCCAGCAAGGTTGTATCATTTGCATATTGCATACTGCTATCAAATCAGTAGGATTCTTTTAATTCAGTGATGCTTAGTTTAAGCTTTTATTGGGTGTTAGCCATTTAACTTTATTTATCAATGTAAAGGTTAGTTGTGGAAACTCCTTCACAACACAGGTGTTATTCTAAACAACAAACAGTAAATTGACCACTGAGTAAGGAGTAAGAATAGGAAACAGATCCACTGAGTTGGTAATATTTAAAGTTGTTATAGCCCCAAAAATGTATTCTTATTTTTTCCCTTTTTTCATTTACATAACATAGGATGCTTATGGGAAGTTGAAACCTGAAATCTAGTCTTGACCTAGACACAATGAAAGAAATATCATCACATTAAGATCAGTTGGTCGTACCCATTTGACATTAAAACAATTGAGTTTTATTAAATTATTGAGGTTACCAGATGTTGGGGGAAAATTTTCTGTAGTGTTTATGATCTCACACTTAAAAACCAAGATTATTTCCTTTCTACCTACTTAATATATGTAAAACTACCTCATAGTATATTACTGGTCTCAACTCTGTCTCAATGTTTTATATACTTGTCCCTTATGCCTCCATATTTTTATTGTGGTTGTAAATTTAGTCTGCTTTTGTTAGAAATTCTATTCATTTTGTAAAATCCTGTTCATTTGTCTGGTCTGGGAAAGTGGAAAATTAAAAAAAAGAAGAAGAAAATCCTATGTATAACCACTTTACAAACTACCTTTAAGAAGCTGAAATCCTAAGAATTCAAGGAGAAAACATTTCTGATTTTTTCTGCATTTTGCCTTCAATTCAGGTCTATCAGTTTATTAATACATTTTCCTAATATCCATTTAAATCTTGCTTTGCCTATTAAGACTTTGTAAATCAACAAAGTCATAATTAATGGAAAGAAGGCTAGAGCTATTTCCATTTAAAAAATAACATGCTATTTTAGACATAACAGATACATGTAAAAAGTTTGGGGCATGAAGTTACAAAGAAAATCTGTATTTGGCAAGAGTACAAGAAAAGCAATAAATATTAACAAATTAGCAGGTCAAAACCATTTAACAAGGCAAACCCATTCCAAAATCATTTAATATAGTAAAAACACAAAATAAGTGATAAAGTAGTGTGTTAGTCAGGGTAGACTAGAGAAA
>NW_022103920.1:29356939-29362692 GCF_000313985.2 Echinops telfairi
GAAAGAGCTTTATACAAGAGCAATTGAATATTGAGAAAAAACATCCTCATAGTCTAGATCAAGTCCAAAAGCATTAAATATTAACAAATTAGCAGGTCAAAACCATTTAACAAGGCAAACCCATTCCAAAATCATTTAATATAGTAAAAACACAAACTAAGTGATAAAGTAGTGTGTTAGTCAGGGTAGACTAGAGAAACAAATTAATAGGCACTCATATGTGTAGAAGAAAGAGCTTTATACAAGAGCAATTGAATATTGAGAAAACATCCTAGCCTAGTCTAGATCAAGTCCACAAGTCTGATATTAGCCCATGTGTACAATACCAATCTATAAAATCCTCTTCAGACTCATGAACACATGCAGTGATGCCCAATGCAGGAAGATCACAGGTCAGTGAATGGAAAGTCTTGTGGCTCCAGTGACGATGTAAGAATCTCAGTGCTGGCAGGGGTCTCTACATGGCTTCTCCAACTCAGGGCACTAATGTAGCTCCATGTATTTTCTCAGCTGGAATGTCTCTCAGGGAGTGTGTGTGTGTGTGTGTGTGTGTGTGTGTGTGTGTGTGTCCCGCCTCCAACAAGCTATCTATCTCCTTAGTGTTTCCAAAAGAGGTCATCAAGCTGTGACCTGATTGACAGATTAAATTCCTCCCCGTTCACTCTCAAGTCTCAACTTGACAACAGCTTATGTAACTACCACAAGTATGTAGGTATAATCTTCAAAATTCAGAGTTTCACATTCATTATTAATTGTCATTTTTTTCCCCAGAATTCCTTTTTTGGGCCCAATTTGGTGCCTTGTGTCATCATGATATATTTTACCCATACCTGTGTCCTTGAAAAAATTGCTGTTTTAAAAATAAAATTTGAAGACAGGCATCATTTCCATTTACTTTCTATTTTCCAGCAAATCTATTCCGAAGACCATACATGCGGCGTTCAGGTCTCATCTCTATCATAGATTCATGGAGGTCATGACTTGCCTTTCCCTAGGACATTGTCCCTAGGGGACAAGGTCCAAGCAAATGCTTTCTTTGAAATTTCACAGTACTTTATCTGTTGATCTGTTAACTCAATAAGTACTTAGAAAGGCCACCTGGTTGAATAAATGAACCCACAACAAGCTATGCAATTTTTTTCACTTTTGTTACAAGTGACTAATGCATTCAGTTTTTTTAAGGACCAGTTGGAATTACTGTTAATGACATTTGCTGCAGTCACTTGTTAAGTTAACTTCCATTTTGCTGCTATGTCAATGGAGGTGCCTAGTTGTTGGCAATAATCATATTCCCTTCCTCAGTATACTTTTTAAACAACAAATTAGTGCATCTAATCAGTAACTGATGAAATGACCTATATGTTCTACATTAAATTTTTTTCTCAACATGGGTAAAGTAAACAGTAGTGACCATCACAAAAATTTGTCTTGTTTACTTGTTGGTGATTACCCAAATCAAACAAATTAATTAAATACTTTCATGTGGTAAGCATTTACTTTGACCATAATCCTGCTTTGAAATCAACTACCAAGCAGGAAGGTGCAGCGAATCAAACTTTAATTCACATATACACACACATATCAACCTTCCTTTTTAAACTTTGGGAATTCAAACTTCACCAACCAAGAACAAGAAAAATCCTTTAGTTGAAAGCACAATGTTAAAATATCTGATTATTAATCTTATTTTGCCTCCGGTAACATATTTATTTTAGAATTAATAAGAGACATGAAAGATGTATTTGCCAGGATTTTTGTCTATTTAAACCTGCCTTTCCAAGCAATGTTTTAATCCTATTAAAGCTAATTGAATGGAGTCTGCAGGCTTTGTCAGTTAGGTGAAGTTCAAGTTGTAGCTGGTATCAAAGGAAGGAAAAGGGGAAAACCAAACCATCATGTGGAACTCTCGTCATCGATTCTTTCCACTGGGACCTCAGGGCAGCACGAAAAGTTCCTGAGTTCACAGGCCAATTCACTGGGGACACTGGGATCTTATTTGGTCTCGGAAAGGACAATTAGTAGGGAATAAAAACGCATCTGTTTGGAAGTTAAATGATGTCTTTCTGGGAGATCCAGTAGCTCGACTAGAGATGAAAGTCTGACAGTGTTTCCATGAAAAACCATTTTGCAGGGCAAACACCTTCATTGTGAAATTTTGCTCCAGGCTAAAATTGGCATCAAGATTCTTGCCCAGAAGCTATTTTGTTTTAAAAATGCAGTTTGTGCACTTTAGCTAAATGGTTAAAAGGGATGGGTTTATGTGCCCTAATTTGACTTTGAAATTTCATTACATTTTTTTTTTCATTTTAGTTAGTGCATCTTTGAAATTGTATTTTAGAATGATATTTTCAACTGGGTGGTTTTTATTCTTTGCAACTAGACAGATTTATAAAATAAAAAGTAGAGTTTGAAAAAAATGCACAGTTATTCCTATGGTTGTCTTGTAAGTTGGATTAAGACATTAAAAGTTTTTTTTAAATTTTATATTTGCAAAAGTTCGCTACAGTAGCTCAATATCTCAGAATAGCTCAAATATCTCAGTTTAGCTAAGATCTTCCATTTTTGTGCTTATTCTCTCTTTGAAAGATTTTATAATTACAGGATGCCAATTTTCGAATGGTGGCAAGTTAAAATGTTCATGCATTTCCTATAGCAATAACCTCTTGTTAGTAGTGATCGAATAGAGGGGAAATAAAAGTGCAATCTGTAACTTTATGGAAGAGCTAGGACGGACAGTATGGCTTTTATTTAGGATCGTGCACCAGTTAAATTACTTGGAATGATCAAAAGCTCTGTACAGTGTAATCCATGAGACCGCGCTTGTTGCTACCGCAGTGTGCCTGATACAATTCTGTTCTATTTAACACATTTTCCTGGAGAACTTACTCAGAAGGAATTGGAAGGGTGAGTTTTTATGCATATATTCCATTAGGCTCAGATTTCAGATGTCTAAAGTAGCCTCTTCAGTCTTCTAACCTTGAGTGCCTCTCTTGATAACACAATATTTAGCACCAGCAAATTATGCATATTTATTAAACTATAAAATTTATAGTTATAGTATTATATCTTTGAGACTCACTTCTTTTTCTTTGAGATTAAAAAAATAAATGCTTGGTAAAAATTCTAATATGTTCAATTCTCTTCCCTGTGGTGAAGCCTCATATGGAGATAGTGTCCTAGATATCCATTGTTAGTCTGTGTGATGGATTGATCCATCTGCTAGAGGCCACGTTGTTCCTCTAGTCTAGGGGTTGAGACCTCTTATAGGTAGGAGGGCGAGGTTTCTGTGATCCTTGGCACTCTGGCCTCTGGACTGAAGAGAAGTTCCCGTGACAATGGCAAGGAGTACAGAGGAAGCACTTTCCTTCTTTTGAAAATCCACTCTGCCACACATTTCTATTTGCGTGCATCCTTTCTCTCACAGTTAGCTAGTAATTGATATCTTACCCTAGCCCCCAGGACAATCTGTGCCTATCCTTCATCTGAGATACTTATATTAGTTCTTCCATTCACCATGGAAATGCTATCTCTTCTATATCATTGCTTGACTTTCTATTTAAAAATTGAACATAAATCACCTTATATCAGGTTACATAGTTAAAATCTCAATTCATTTGTTTTTGTACCTTTGGTCTATATGACTAATGGATATGACATCACTGAATTCCCTCCAATGCTGATAGCTGATTCACACCTGACAGTCATTTGGCAGTTATTCTTGAATGATCTTTATATACTAGTTATAAATGGAGGGGATGAGATTAATCCTCCTCCCTTTGGAGATATGCTCAGGAGAGAATTCCAGGCACAAGATATTATGCTTGGAGAAGTAGCGGATCAGTGCCATGAGAAAGACCCTCAATGAGACGGATTAACACAATGGTAGCACCAAGGAGGGCACAGGACTAAGCAATACGTAATTGATATACATACAGTCCTTAGAATTTAGAGATGATTTTTACAAAAACTCTTTGCTTAAGAGTCAACCTCTTCTAATCACCTTTCATCTCATGACACATTACATTCCTAAAGTAGACCTCTGATTATATCATTCTTCCACGAAAACTTTTCATCAGCTGCCCTTCCAATTAAGTGCATACTCTTTATCTTGGTATTCCAAGGGCTCAAATAATCTAGCCTTGCCTTGCCTTTGCAAGGTTTGTTTCTTCACTACTTTTTGTGAACCATATTTTCAAGATTCTTAATACCCGGTTGTCGTTGTTGTTAGGTTCCTTCAAGTTGTTTCTGTCTCACATCTGGATAAACCAAAACTCCAAACTCATCGGCATCAGGTCAATGCCTGCTCCTAGAGACTTGATAGGGAAGGACAGAACTGCTTCCATGGATTTCTGAGACTTGAACACTTTATGGGAGTATAAAAGCCCGCTCTCTCCCTTAGAGCAGCTCGTGGTTTGGAGTTTCAGATGTTGAGGTGAAGCAACCCCACGTGTAGCCACTGTGCCAACAGGGCTCCACGTGTCTGGATATTATTCATCAAATATGCTCCATGCATGTCTGTAACTGCAACTCACACACATATACATATATATATGTCTAGAGTGGTACAGAAGAGAAAGGTTGCTTCTAAATACTATAGAAGTAAGCAAATACATCCTAAAGTGAGAATGAAATATTTATCCAGAGATAATACACGTATATATAAAGAGACTAAGATAAGAAAGTAAGCACCATTTTCACATTTGAACAACGAGTAAGTGTAAGAATTGAAATTTAGAACTAAGATAGATTGTGTTCAAGTCCTTGGAGTTAACGAATGAACTTTCTTCTATTTGTCTAATTTTCTCATAATTTTCATATGTGTATATGTATATGGATGCAAACTACACGTGTATATCTTAAATGAAGATAAGAAATGCACGCATCCTTTAGTTATATGGAATAACTAACTATTGTTGAAGCGTGCTGTCTGGTTGGTTCCAATTCCGAGTGCCCTTCTGTACAACAAAATGAACCACTGCCCAGCCCTTTACCGTATGCACCACCATCATCCCTGTGTCAGTGTATGGTTATAGTCACCATGCGACCCTGTCTCAACGAGGGTCTTCCTCTTGTTCATTGACCCTCTACTTTGCCAAGCACAATGTCCTTTTTCAGACACAGAAACGAACATATGGGAATCAGAATGTCGTGGCTTACAATTTAAAATGAAGCCTTTCAGCAATTAGTTAGGTTTAATAGCAGAATGGCTTTGAAATTATTATTACTGGGGACATTTAATTGCAGTTTGGAAGATTTTTCTTTTCCATGAATACTGGAGGATTGTTTTGCCTGTCACCAGTTGGGAAGGGGTTCACTTTGTCAAAAATGCCTTCCACTATACCTTCCTCTGCAATAATTTCTGTATTGGTGAGGGTGGTGTTGAGAGAGAGAGATAGAGAGAGAGAGAATGCTAGAATTCTAATCTGCCGAGTACATAATTTATGGAGAAAGATACATGTCTGATGATGTTTGAATTTCAATGCCCCAGCTGTCTTTTAGCTTATGGGTCAAAAGCTTGTATATTTTAGGGAAATGGTAAAGAAATATAAAGTCACACTCTTCTCATACATATTTCTAATTTGATACGGGGAATAGGATAGATACACTACTAGCAATTTCAAACAATGTTTGTCAGCATCCTAGACATTCTCTCTCTTTTTTTTTTTAACATTTTATTAGGGGCTCATACAACTGTTATCCCAATCCATACACACATCAATTGTGTAAAGCGCATTTGTACATCGTTTCTCAAA
>NW_022103920.1:29363307-29388099 GCF_000313985.2 Echinops telfairi
TGGGTTTCCAAGGCTGTAAGTCTTTCCGGGAGAAGTCCGCTGCAGCTTTCTCCTGTGGTTTTCAACTACCGACTTTTTGATTAGCACCTCACTGTACCACCAAGGTCCCCTCTATTTTGATAGGTTATGTGTTGGGGGGGTGGTGTCCAAATTTTTTGCTTGATTTTCACCCTAAAAGTCTCTTACAAGAGAAACATGTTCTTTTGATATACTATATTTAATCTAAGTATGTATATATGCTATATCTGTTTCGATTACTCATCTGCCAATCTGTTGTAGTGTCAAGTTGGCTTGCACGTTGTTGTAACGTCGGAAGCTTTGCTACGTGTCTTTCATGTCCTAGGTCACTCACGTGAGCAGGTTTTAGCGGAGCTTCCAGACGAAGAACAGACTCCTAAGAAGGAATAGGGATCCACTTCTCTGAGCCATCAGCCTCTGTCATTAACTATCCTTAGGATGTTGGATGACGCAATTAACCTCTCCATGTGGAAGATCTATGAAGAAGAATAGACTGCCTCGTAAGACCACCATGTGTCTGTTAGCTTGCCTACCTGTGGGGGCATACGTATTGCTCTCATCTGGAAGCTGTATCACCTGTATGTCAAATACCAGAAGGGTCACCAGCGGTGAACAGGTTGTGGAGGAGCTCCCAGACTAAGATCCAACTACGAAAAAGTCATAAGCTCTCCACTTCTGAGGGACTCGCTACTGAAAACCTTATGAACAGCAGCGCAGCCTTTTCAGATATGGTGCTGGAATGTGAGTACCTCACGTTGGAAGGTACTCACATGACAACCGGGGAAGAGCTGCCTTCTCTAAGTAGAGTTGACCTTACTGACATAGGTGGAATAAAGCTTTGGGGACCTTTGCTGATGGGCATGACTCAAAATAAGAAGAAATAGCTGTGAACCTCCTTGAATAGTAACATGGAATGAATGAAGTTTGAATCTTGTAAAATTGAAAGTCATACCAAGCAAAATGAAACACATAAAGATTGATATCCTAGGTGGTGGTGAGCTGAAACAGACTCACATTGGCCATTTTGAGTCTGATAATCATGCGGTTTATTATTCTAGAAATGACAAATCCAAGTAGTATGCTGTCACCTGCATTGTCAAAAAGTACATTTCAAGCTCTAACTTGAAATACAATGCTGTCTGTGATGTGTGAATATTTGTATACCTACAAGGAAGTCCAGGTGATATAACTATTATTCAAATGTATACACTAACCATTAAGACCAGTGGTGAAGAATTTAAAGAATTCGATCAATATCTTCAGTCTGAAATTGAGCAAACATGGAATCCAGATGCATTAGTGAGTACTGCTGATTGGAATGTGAAAGTTGGAAATAAAGAGGATGGAACAGCAATTGGAAAATATGGTACAGGTGATAGAAATGAAGTTAGAGATTTCATGACAGAATTTTCAAGACTAACAATTCCTTCTTTGCAATTATTTTCTTCAGCAATATGAATGATGAAAAAAGAACTTCTCCAAATCAGCAGAAATAAAATTGACTTCATCTGTGGAAGAGACAGTGGAGATGCTCAGGGAAATACTATAGAACATACCATCAATTGTTCATATACAAGTTCAGGTTGAAATTGAAGAAAATTAAGCAATTCCACTAGGAAAAAATACAATCTCGAATACATGGCTCCTAAATTTCAAGGTTATTACAAGAATCGATTTGATTTATTGAACACTAATGACAGCGACCTGATAAGTTATGGGATGTCAACATGAATATTATACACGAAGAAAGCAAAAGGTCCTTAAAAAGACAGGAAAAAAACTAAACCAACCAAAGTGGATGTCATAAGAGACGCTGAAAGTTGTCCTTGAACTGAAAGTAGGTAAAGCTAAAGTGACTAGGAGGAAGAATGAAGTGAGAGATCTGAACAGAAAATTTCCATGGGCAATCTGAGAAAACAGAGTCTTATAATAAAATATGAAAATACCTGGAGTTAGAAAGCCAAAAAAGGAGGGAACTACATAGCACATTTCAAGTTGAAAGAATAAAAAAAAAAAATTAAGCCTTGAGTTACAATACTGAGGGATTCCCTGGGGAAAATATTGAATGATGCAGCATCAAAGGAAGATGGAAGGAATACACTGAGTCACTGTCTCTTGTTGGGACATGCAACCATTTCAAGAGGCAGCATATGAGCAAGAATATTAATGGAATTGTTAGAGGTCCAAGCTGCATTGAAAGCCCTTGTGGGAATCGAGCCTCCAGAATGCCAGTAGATATGGTTTAACACGTTGATGAAGCACTCACTTAAAAAATTAGGAAGGCAGCGACCTGACTAACTGACTAGAAAAAATCCACATTTGTGCTCTTTTCAAGGAAAACTAACCCAACAGAATGCAGACATTATCTAGCAACATAAATAGCACATGCAAGTAAAACTTTGCTGTAAATAAATAACAATTAGTTGTAGCAGTGCATCAACAGGGAACTGCCAGAAATTCAAGCTGATTCAGAAGAGGGAGTTAGCCCAAGGGTTAAAATTGATGGATTTTGACTGAATGCAGAGAACACCAAAGAGAGGTTTTGTATTTTATTGACTAGCACAGGCATTCAATTACATGGAGCGGATCCTAACAAATGATGGGTAACATTGAGAGGAATAGGAATTTCAGAACCCTTCGTTGTGTTCATGAGGACCCTGTACACATACCAAGAGGCAGTAACTTGGACAAACCCAGGGAATACTTCATGGGTTAAAACCAGGGAAGGTATGCGTAAGGGTTGTATTCTTTCACCATACTTATTCAATTTGTGTTTTAGGTCAGTCATTTGAGAAGTTGGACAAGATAAAGAAGAACAAAATATTAGGATTGGAGGAAGACTTATTAACAACCTGTCATATGTGCCTGACCTGAGCCATGGTTTTCACTCACCTCATATGTATATGAAAGTTGGTCATTGAATAAGAAAGATCACAGAAGAAATTGATTGATTTAAATTATGGTGTTGCCAAAGAAAGTACTCTGGACGGCCAGAGAACAAAGAAGCTTGCCTTGGAAGAAGTATAGCCAGAGTGGGAATTAGACTCTATGTCACGTAATTTAGACATGCTATTAAGAGAGGAGAGTTTCCTAGAAAGGGCATCATGTTAAGTAAAGCAGTCAGTGCATGGGACGAAGACCTTCCAGGAGATGGGCTGCTACCGTGGCTGCTCTCAAACAGAGCAATTGTGAGGAACATACAGGATGGGGCAGGGTTTTCTTCTGTTATACACAAGGTCACGGTGAGTCCAAACTGACTGGATGCACCTAACGAAAACAACAACATAATAATCAACACATTTCTTTTTACGTACTCTATTCTGAATGAAGTATTTTAGGCATACTTTCAATGGGATGCAGTTTCAAGGATGTGCAGGGGTGTTCTAAGTGAAAGCTCGCCATTGTTAACATTGGCTGAGCTATCTTCTCTTCCTTGCCCTCCAATGAATGGTAGATCATGTACCAAACGGAGCAGCTATACCATTCCAAAGAATTCTCCAAGTGGTGACCGAGTAAGAGCCAGGCAGTTAATAAGTTGGAGGATAACAAATTGCTCAGTAATTAGTGTCGCTGCTCTAAGGGTATTCACTCATTTTTAACACTTGGCTGATTCATATCAATCTCACCTATAGATCTAGGAAGAATTATATTGCAAGAGTGAGCTATGAGGAAGCACTTGTTTCAGTGGAAGCAGTTTATTAGTAACCTACAATTAAGGAACATCCAGACACCCAAATCCATGGCTCTAGAGTCGATTTGCTCATAGTGACAGTGTAGAGTTGTCCCATGTAATTTCCAAGGTTGTAGTTTTTGAAGTTCGGTATTGCGTGTTCCTAAAGAGTGGTTGTTGTCAACAGAGCGCGTAACAACTGGATGGCCACAGTTCTTGCTCATCGGGAAAAGAGGCCTCAAATCTTGGTTTAGTGGAACTTTCTCTCTTTTGTTGGATTACCATTCTCCTAATTCTGATACTGTGAATTCGCTCTGAGTATTGACATGGTGACTTTGTATTTACTAAACATCCATCGCACAGGAGTGGCTTCTTTCAGTACTGCACTTGGAGAATAATGGGGGAAATTATTCATAAATAGGATGCCTAAGTATCTTGAGATTCTTAAAATAGAGGACAAGTGAATTGAATAGTCATTTGGAGTTGGCCTTTCTCAAATTCCCTCAGACGACAATTGTGGGGATGGCATGGGAGTAGATGAGTTGACCGGAGGACACCTGTCAACAACCAGACCAAGGATGGTTGTGTATATTAGGAAAGTGCCTGTTACATTTGGTCTGTTTTGTCACAAGTCAAAAATAAGAGTGATACATATTGTTTTTTGGGGACAGGGATTGGAAAGATGTCAATAGCTTTTTGAATTCTGTGGGGCTAAAGGTCATTCTAGAAAATTCCCTTTATTTCAGATATGAAACGTTGAATTAAGAGACAAAAATCATTAGAATGAACACAATACATTTAAACACTATCATTTTCCTTTAATTTTTAGTTAGAAAAGTAACTTAATACCTTAATAAATCATGTGTGAAAGAAGTTAAATTTAAAAGTGAATAATTGGTATTCTAAAAATGAGAAATAGGCAAGCCACAGGCACTGGAAGATGTATTTTTCAGTGCTTATGTAAGAGTCAATTAATTCATAGAACTTTCTTTGTCATTCCAATGTTAATGTTAGAGCATCTGATGAAAGAGAGGTTAAAAGGATACATTTAATAACTTTGGAATCATGGTGGTTATTTATGTGTTAGCTTTATCGAAAGGTCAATCTGAAATGTTCTGTCATTGATAATACCAGGAATGAACTAACCAAATACATTTTCCACATCATTCCTGTTAAAGGTAAAATTTATGCAACTGTGAACGCATGATTGGTCTGACCTAATAATTTCATTTAGTTTCATTTGGGCTTTTGTTATTCTTGTGACATTTAATGAAATCTATAAACAAACTGTAAAAATCATATTCAACAAAAATATACTTTGGACTTTTAAACATTTTCATTTAAAACCATGAAGTTATTCATCTGTTGTTTTGATATGGGATTACTTCTCCATTACCAGTTAATTGATATGGTGAAACTAGTTCTATAAATTACATTTTTAGAAAGTTTTACCGGCATTTGAAAAGAATTTTCTAGCACATAGGGACCTTCATTTTCTTGTTTGGTTTGACTCTTTTCTCTTAGTTTAACATTTATTTGATGTACTATTCTTCTCTTAGGTTAACAAATGTGAAAAAAAGTACCCAAACTCATCACACCATACGCATTGTTTCTTGCACACAATATAACTCTTTAGCGTAGTCCGAAATCTGCTACATGATCTCTTTCTGATCAATCTTCTTAACCTAGTGGCAAGGCATAGCTTTCCTTGTTATGCTACACTACGCTCACTACGAATTGGACATGTTGTCAGGAGAGACCAATCCCTAAAGAAGGACCTCAGACGTGGTAAAGCAGGGGGCAGTGAAACAGAGAGAGGCCCTCAACAAGTGGATTGACTCAGTGGCGGCAACAATGGGCTTAAGCATAGAAAAAATTGTGAGGTTGGCAAACAATGAGGCAGTGTTTCCTTCTATTGTACATTTGACTGCCATGAGTCACAACGAACTCAATGACTGGCTGTGATTCCAGTCCTCACGGGCAACGTACTTCCGATGAGGAGACTGCTTACACTGGTACCGCTGTCCTGCTTTTCACAAGGTCTTGCTTGTTAAAGGTCTTTCCTGCTTAGAAATCTGTTTATCTATTGGTGCTCTGGAAACCCCATTAATCTAAAGTACTGTGCAGAGACTAATTCATCTTTATCTACAGTAAGCAGCATTTGTCTAATATGTGGTAGCTGCGCAATAATTAATATTTACTTAAAACTAAAATAACTGAAAGTGAATCAAGTACTTACATGCTGCATAAAGAAGAAAAACAAACACACATTCCCTCCAACTCACTGCCATAGGGTTGATACCTATTCACAACCGCCCGACAGGACAGGGTAGAACTGCCCCTTTGGTTTCTGATCCTGTCAATCCTCCCTGGGAGTGGCTGATGGGTTCGAACTGCTGACCTTGTGGTTAGCAACTCAGTCTGTAGCTCACTACACCACCAGGGAACTTATACCAATGGACAGATACTGGCTACTATTGGAATAGATGCAAAGCAATGGAATTTTGAAAATTTGAAAGAATATAAATAAATATAAGGGAAAGCTATGATATGTCCCAGAAAAAAAACTGTAAACCATCATTATTTATATTTGGAAGTTTTTCAGAATTATGATATTGGATTGGTATAAAAAAATATACAGAAGCTATCCAAAATCACCAGTTAAATCATTTAAATATGCTGATAATACTGGTGTTAATCATATACTATGTAACTATGACCAGTATGCAATATAATATTGTTTGAATTTTCTCAGTTTATATCTTGGTTACCAAATGTAAAAACAGTAATTTTTACTAGCAGGAACTGGAACCATGTTGGAAAGTATGAGTAATGCAATCATGATAGATGATCGGCACTTGGTTAGTTAAAATCTTTCTATTTGCTGTAGGGGATGCGCTTGTGAGATAAGTGCAATAGCAAGTATAATCATATCATCAGGAGTCTAGTCAAGATAATTCTCAAAACATCAGTTTTACTCAAATTTTAAAGCTGTCTTGGTTTATTGCATAAGCAACCCAGTGAAAATATTTTAGGCCAAGCTTGAAAAGATGCTGGAAAAAAATGTCAAGAATTGGGTAATTGGCACAATACAAGGAGGCTGGGCACAGTAGGGGAAAGTGTCAGAGTAGGGAGAATCCCTACCAAGAAAGACGGTTTGTGCAATTAGCTCTCTGAACTTTAACCCTTCCAGAATAATTAATGAATAAAAGAGGGGATCAAGACAAAAGACACAAAGTGATATTGTGGGTGCTAGCAGGTAATACATCAAAGAATGCTGGTAATTGGCCCTGTGGTTTTCATTCTTTGCCCTATTCCTTTCAATTCATTGACTCAAAATAATGGGTTCAGGTTCATTATCAACAGGTTTTAGCTGTAAGAGCACAACATTACAACAAAGCTCAGATTGTGGCATTATTGATGGCTAAGTAAGACGTTGTACTTGGTAACCAGTCTTAAGAAACGTAATATATCCTTCTAAATGAATCAAGAGCTTTTACACTCATATTCAGAATTGCAAAAGCTTTACATTCCCCCAAATCTACAATGCTGGAATATGGTTGGCCCGGGAAGGTATGTATATTTCCATTTAAGTAACGTGTCAGACTTTGGGGAGGGAGCTTATGTTCTCTGTCCTATTTTAAATGAAGATGGATTATGGCATGCAGCTTCAAGACACCATGGCTTTGTCACATTAGCATGGAACTGTCCATTATTTATGAAGTTTAAAAAAGTATATAACTTGCAGATGCTTCAGTCCCTTTTGTCATTGACTGTGTGATTACAATGAAAGAAGTCGTAGAAAGTTTCCTGAGAAACTTGTATGATGAGTGCTCTCAAGTCTTCGAAGATAGCATATTGAATTTGTTTTAGAAATGTTTTAATAATGACTTACAGTACACAAGATGCATGAATAACTTGAACATTTATACTTTATTTTGCTTATTTTTATATAGGTATTATGTAATATTGTCAGGATAAATATCTTTGTATATGGATACTTGAAATTGTACTTTTACTAATCAATCAGTCTTTCAAAAATTACTATTACAAGATTTTTTTCAATTTTAGAAATCTCACATCATACATTAGCATAAGAACAGGGTAACATTGATGAACACAGTTGATGGTTAGAATTTAAAATTTCAGATAACTTTACACTACTTAATAATATCAAGTTATTCAATTAGAAAACTTAAATACATGCTTTAATGCAATTTTCATAGAAAAAGTTCTATATTTTAGCTGTTTATATATTTTCTTACTCAAAAGCACGATGCACATCCATGCTGCAGACACTGCAATCGTATTTTCAGTATTTTTTCTAAAGCTTTAGAGACAAGTTTGAGTAAAATACTAAATATGAGTTTGATGGGGTTAGAGATTTGACATTTGAGATTCACCTTAAATAATACAACTCTAGTAATATGTATTGAAAATGCTAATGAAGATGATATTGACTAGAAACATTTAAATAGACCTTGGTGTAGATGTTTCCTAGCTCTATCTATCATCTATCTATCTATCTATCTAATAATAACGAGCTCTGTACTGATTACATAGGCTGTATCTGCTGATTTTTGCCAACAAATAATTTATGACACCATCACTAATTCATATGAGCATATTGTTAGAAAATCATTATGATTCATCATAATGAATCAACAAAGTTAACTTTACCATTTTCTGGGTGGACAGTGTTTAATTTTGCACATTTCCTTTTGTCTCAGATCATAACGCTACATGAAATTTCACAAAAGACGATGAGAGTTACTATTTTTCAGGAGTGTCAGCGTCTTTTCTCCTTGGTTCACAGATGACATGTTAATACATGATATTGACCAACTCTCTCTTGTAGAAAGTTCATGTACTTTGGAGTGTTGAGAGTCCTAAGGAATTATCTTTTGGCTTAACTTTATTAATTTATCAAAAGGATCCTTTGGCCCTAATACACTCTGCTCTTCCCGAGTGAAGTAATGAATCCAAGTGTGAATGCAGGAATGAGGTATTGCAAAAATATTCTCAGTATTCAACTCTTCACTCACTTCTGCACACACTCTATAATTTTAAAAATATTGAATAAGTAGAGTCTGGTATAGCAAGCATTGTAACAAGCTCACAGTCTACATGGGGAGACAGATATGTAAACAAATAACCATAGAGCTAGCTTGTTGATGTAATAAAGAGATGAATAAAATTCTTCCCAAGAAAAAGAAAGAAGCCATCCTCTCAGTACAGGGATGATGTTGGAATGTCACTTGGGTTAAAATGGAATAAAAAAGAAATAGAAAAAAATTCAGTAAAATCAATCAGGAGAGAAGGAGAGGTGGAAGAGTGTCACCGAGTCATAAAGGGATTTAACATCTGAGATCTATTATATTCAAAAGAAGAGCTCTAGTGGCCTAATGCATTATGTATGCACTGGGCTGCTAACTGCAACAGCAGTTCGAACCCACTAGCCTCTCTGTGGGAGAAAGATGAAGTTTTCTTCTCCAGCAAAGGTTTAGTCTCCGAAACCCACAGGCACAGTTCTGTTCTGTCCCACAGGGGCACTGTCAGTTGATTGGATAGCAGTGAATTTGGTTGTTTTGGTAATACTTGTATGCATCCATTTGCATGGACACAGGACTGTGTGGAAGTGTTTTCATTTCACTCGAGTATTTATCTAGGTGTGAAATTACTGAGTGATGCTGTCAGGTAAGCCTTAAACTTTGACCCAAAAGGTGAGTGGTTCAAACCAATCAGCCATCCCCAGGAGAAAGAAGAGGCTATTTGTTTCCTATAAAGATTTACAGCCTTTAAAATCCTCTATAGGATCACTGAGTTGGAATCCAGTCCAAGGCGGTGGGCTTTATCTGCTTGTGATTGGTCGATTTAGGATAACATTCGGAGGAATTAACTGTTTTCCGAAGCCGCTACACTATTCTCCATTCCCACCAAAAGTATACGAGAGTTTCAATTTCTCTAAATAAATAATTATTTTCTATACCCTGATGATAGCATTCCAAGAGGGGCCCTGCTGGTGCTGTGAGGTCATCTTTGGATTACTCAGTGCAAGGTCAGTGGTTCAAACCCGCTCGCTGCTCTGCTCCTGCAACGGTTTACATCCTAGGCAACCCTGTGCTGTTATTGCCAACAGATTGGTCCCAACTCATAGCAGCCGTGTGCACTACAGAACAAACACTGCCAGGCCACGTGCCATCCTAAGTGATATGTTAGAGGGCATTGTTCCAGCCACCTGGCCACCCCATCTTGTTGAAGGTCATCCTCATTTACGATGACTGTCTATTAGGCATGATGTCCTTTGCAGAGTTTGCTCTCTGATAGCATGTCCAAATTATGCGACATAACGTCTCACCATCCTCATTTCTAAGGAGCAGCTGGCTGTACTTCTAAGAGTCATTATGAGTCAGAATAGACTTCACAGCAGTGGGTTTTAGGGAGTTTGTTGTGGCTTTGATTTGCATTTCCCTAATTAATAAAATTGTTACTGATCTTTTCATGGGCTTATTGGTTATCTGTATATTTTCTTTGTGGAAATATCTATTCATATTCTCTGCTTATTTTAGAAGTGTTATCCTATTGGGTTATCCTTTTATTATTACGTTATTAGTATTAAGTTCTTTATAGCTTCCAGTTACAAGTCCTTTTTCAGATATTTGATTTACAAATATTTTTCGCATTACGTGGGTTGTCAGTTAACTTTCTTGATGGTATCGTTTGATATATAAACATTTTTATTTTGGAGTCCAATATTTATGGTTGCTAGTTTTTTTTGTTGTCAGGGGTTCTCAGATCATGGAAGGGCATGAAGACTTACTTCTATATTTTCTCCTAGACTTTTTATAATTTTACTTTTTACATTTAGCCCTATGACTCATGTTGAGTAAATTTTTGTATTTGGTGTGAGGAAAAAGTCTAGGCTCATTCATTTGCATGTGGATAGCCTATTAGTACTATTCGTTGAAAAGACTATTATTTTTCCATTTTATTTTCTGGGAACTCTCAACCAATTATCAATGTAGTAAGGAGCCCTGGTGGCAATGTGGGCTGCCATCCCAAGGTCATCTGTAGAAATGTACCAGCTGTTCTATAGATTCACCGTCTCTGAAACCCTAAGCAGCTCTGCTCTCATCCTTACAGGCTTGCTATTAGTCAGAATCCATTCCAGGGCCATAGTTTGGGTTTAGAAATAGAGCAAGTATTTCTAGGCTCCTACGTGTATTACTGTTCTATCGGGTCTCTGTAAGTCAGAGTAGATTTGGTGGCAGTGAAGGAGATGATGAACTATATTACTGTACATTGATCTGTGTGCCAGTACCACCATGTTATATGTCTGTAGTAAGTTCTGAAATTGGGCAGCGTGTCTTTTACCTTTGTTCATTTTTAAGAAGACTGCTTTTGGTGTTGTTTTGTTTTTAACTATTCTGGGTCTCTCGTATATCCCTATCATTTTAGGATCAACTTGTCAATTTCCTTAAAATAGCCCTCTGAGGTTTTCATAGTAATTTCTAGGTTTATTTGGAAAGAACTGCCACCATAACATAATTCAATATCCCTATCCATAAACTTGGATTTTGTTTCCAATATTTATATTTATGCTTGTTTTTATAATGATTGGTAGTTTTATGATATAAATCTTACACTTCAATAGTTAAATGTATTGTCAAGTGTTTTACTCTTTTAGAAAATTTGTAAATTGTTCTTAACTTCACTTTTGGATTTTATATTTTTATTTTGTAAAATATATTTTTGATTTTTGTTTATTGATCTTGTACCTGCAGCTTTGCTGAACTTAACAATTAGTCCTTGCTGGTTGCAAATAGAGTTCTTAGATTTTTTTAGCTCTTTTTTTAAATATCACAAATATATATTGGAATTTGGCAAATGATTTTTTCACATGCTTTAAGATTATCATCTATATTTTAGATGAAATTTAAGTATTTTAAAATTCAACTCTCTATAGATACGCATCAATACAGCTTTATAAGATAACTTCAATACTTTTGTAATACATCATTATTTTTGACAGTATATGATTTAAGGAAAAGGCTTGACTCCAATTACAGAGGTGTGATCTCAGTATCCCATACTAAAAGTACATTTTTAATCACAGATTTTAAATATATTTCTTTGATCTATAAATTATTTAACTTATGTAAACACACAGAAACATGCCATTGATCTATTTTTCTTTTATTACTTAATTATTTTCATTACATTCTCAATAGAGAGAGAACAGACGCTAAAATTTCGGAAAGTAAAAATTTACTCTTTAAGGTCACATAAATATTTCTGTTATGAGCAATAAACATTTTCCAGTTTAAGCAATACTATTCATTTTTCTTACAATGGTGGCATATACTGTAGAGCTGAAAATGGGATACTGCTTTGATATATGGTATTTAAACTTGAGTGAAGGCAAACGCCTTATCAGAGAAGGGGAGACATTCTAATGAAAGTAGATGTTTAGATAGGAATCAGAAGTTATTAGCAATGATAAGAGAATTGCTTAAAGTAAGATTTGGGTATTATGTGGCAACCACAGGTTATCTTTCACTGTGCCTTTTCTGAAATATAGCAACGATTATAAGTAAACCAAAGAAACCTGCTTATATACAGTCAAGTTTAACTTTTAGAAAAGGAGAGGTTTATTAGTTATTTCTTAATTCGCTATTAGTTATTTTGTAAAATAATAAATATTTAAGAATATATTTAAAAACTCAGTTAAAGATAAATATTTCTCTATTTCTACACACCTGAACTTCCCTTTAAACATCCGATACCTTGATCTATATTCAATTCTTCTTCTTTTTTCTTTTTTTTTTCAAGTCTTGCCTGGCCTGCTGTGATGAAAGAGTCATCTCATCTTGTATTAATTTCACTTGATATGTTGAATATCATTATGTCATAGCTGTTGGGGTAAGCTTAAATTGCAGAGAATTTCCATTTTAAAAGTTATAGTTTAAACTTTTTAAAATATGAAGAGTATTTTTCATTTCACTAAGACAGTAAAAGTGTTAGGTTGTTGATCATTCAAGCATACCATTCAATATTTTCCTTCATTATAGATTGAGTTTAAATTGTCTTAAATATGCATACACATTTATTTTATCATTCAAATCTTTGCCTTTTTCCTTTTAATCATTCTTCATGGAGAACGTGGACCATGTTGGTGGTTTATATTTTAGTAGACTGTTTTTTAAGTTATTTGCAATGTGGGTCACATGTGTACTTATGTGACTTTGTGGGCATGTGACTTTTCCTTTCTTTTGTTCAATAAATCATTTTATTGGGGGCTCTTATAGTTCTTATAACAATCCATGTGTCAATTGTATCAAACACATTTGTACATTTGTTGCCACCATCATTTCCAAAACATTTTCTTTCTATTTGTGCCCTTGGTATCAGCTCCTCTTTTTTTCCCTCCCTATCCCATGACTTTGCTTTTCTGCTCCATCTTTTTCTTATTTGCAGGGGAAGGGTTGTTTCTTCAAACATACTCCTGAAGAGTATTTTTTTTAATGTTTCTGATAAAAGCAACATAGGAAATGACATTGTCACTTGGTATTAACTGCATGGTTAAGAGAAGAGTGGTTTTCTATTATTTGGTAAAAGAAGACACGTTATTTTACAACCAGATTGTGTCAATGAAACAAATTTATATATAACAGGCACTTGTGCTTATTGTGATGATATATTATTGGACAGTAATTTTTACTTCCTGCCAAAAGGTTGTATGCCAAGGTTGTTTCTTGATATTTTAGAGGTGATTATATTTGTCTTTCTTCGCATTATCTGATAATCCATGAGATAAAATTTTGAGGTTATAGGACAAAATTCTTTAAGTACCAAAGTACTCAAGTACCAAACACTCTGATTTTTCCATTAGGTGATCTTAGAGAATTTATTAGCTTAATATCTGTTTATAAATATTATCATTAATCTTAATTTTCTAAATAGATACATAAGCATACTTTTATAGAAATATACAAAAATAATCCATTTGTTTGCTTGAGGGATTAATTTGACATCTTGTTTGTTTAGTGGCAAAGTAATATGTAAATATACTCCCATATTTTAACACAATAAGCAAACTGCATTTTATAGATTTTAGTAAGAATGAACAGAATTGGTTAAAATAAATTTTTTTCTTTACAACTGCTGTTGAGCAATATCTATCATATGCCAGGAAACTTTGAAGAAAGCTACCTGGCCTATTGACTGGAAGCGACCCATATTTGTGCCCATTCCAGAGAAAGCTGACCTGACAGGATGCTCAAACTATAGAAGGGTACCACTGATATCTCCCACAAGCAACAGTAAATTGACAAGTAACTTCTAGAAATTTAGGCCGGATTCAGAAGAGGACATGGAACAAGGGACATCCTTGCTGATGTCAGATGGACCTTGGAAGATATTTACATGTGTTTCATTGACCATGCAAAGACATCTGACCGTGTGGACCATAATAAACTGTGGATCACTTTGAGAAGAATGAGAATTCCAGAACACTTCGTTGTGCTCATTCAGAACTTGTACATGGATCAAGAGGCTGTTGTGTGTACCGAACAAGGGAATACTGCATGGTTTAAAATCGGGAAAGATGTGCATCAAGGTTGTATCCTCTCCCCATATTTGTTCAAGCTATATGCTGAGCAAATCATAAGTGAAGCTGAATTAAGTGTTAAGAGTATGACACCAGGGTTAGAGAAAGGCTTATTAATAACCTGCAGTATACAGATGAAATAACCTTGCTTGCTGAAAGCGAGGAGAATTGAAGCACTTGCTGATGAAGAGCAAGGATCGCAGCCCTCAGTGTGGATTATAACCCAATGTCAAGAAGACCAAAATCCTCCCAACTGGATCACTAGGTACCATCATGATAAATGAGGAAGAGGTGAAGTGTCAAGGATATTGTCTTAAGTGGCTCCACAATCAGTGTTCACGGAAGCAGCAGTCAAGAGATCAGAAGATGTATTGCCGTAGGTAAATCGGCAGCACAAGACTTAGAGTATCAAAGAGCAAGGATAACTTTGAGGCTAAAGTGAGCCTGACCCGAGCCATGGCTTTCTCCATTTCTTCATATGCATATGAAAGTTGGACATTGAGTAAGGAAGATTGTAGAAGAGTCAATGCCTTTGAAATATGGGGCTGGAAAATACTGAAAACACACTGCCAAGAGGACAACTCCATTTGTATTGACTGAAGTAAGTCCTCTTTAAGGCAAGGATGGCAAGCCTTACATACTTTGGAGATATTGCCAGGAAAGACCAGTCCCTGGAGAAGACTGTCATGCTTGCTAGAGGGGCAGCAAAAAAGAGGAAGGCCCTCTACAAGATGGATTGGCACAATGGCTGCATCAGTGGGTTCAGGCATAGGATTAATTTGGGGGATGACTCAGGACAGTACAAAGCCTTGTTCCATTTTGCATACAGTCGCTAAGGGGGGATTCGACCTGGTGGATTTGACTCGATGGCAAATGGCATGGCATGATGTGATTCTGTCTGTACTTGATCAAGAGTCTTGGGTCTATAGATTTATAGTGACACTACCTACATATATTTCAGGCCATTTGAGGTTGTCCCACAGCTAGCTGACACTGTACTCATAGTGTCGTTGGTATTCTTGTTTTACTCTGTGTTTCATTTCCAATTGTTTCTTTGGGTATTTCCTTAAACCACCTCATCTTTTTTTCCAGAACATACAGTCTACTGTCATTCCTATCCAGGACATTTTGCATCTCACACATGTTACTCTCTATATATTCAATTAAAATATTATATATCTTAATATGTTTTGCACACTTTTAGCAAGGCAGTTAATTGAACTTTTTTTTTCCAAAAATTGAACTATTTTAATATCCTTACTCCCTGATTCTAATATCTATGTCAGTTTGGGGCCCATTTTTATTGTTTGCTTAATTTTTAATTTTATACGGGCTGTATTTTCCTGCTTATTTGCATGTCTTGTAGTTATTAGCCCACACTGTAAATTTTCTATTAGTCATGATGGATATTTTTGTATTTGTATAAGTCTTTCAAAATTTTCTTTTATTACTTAGCAACAGTTTGGTATTTTGGGGATTATGTTTTTAAGGTGGATGAGAGCAATACTAGTTCTAGGACTAATTATTCTTAACAATTGAGACAAGACTCTTTTGGGTTTTCTGTCTAATGTTCCAGGGGACATACGATTTGCAGTATTGTTGCTATGAAATGACATTACGTTTGACCCCGTAAGAGACAGACACCACTGATCATGTCATTTCAGGTGGGATTTACCCCAGTTTGGGGTATTTTCATCTCATAAATGTGCAGATCATTATGATTGTGGATTGAAATGTACCTTAGGAAAAGATATATTGAAATGCTCTCCCATGTACCTGTGAATGTTCCCTTGCTTGCAAGGCCTTTGAAGGTGCCATCAGCTAGGCTAATATGGGGTTCTACTGGAGGAGGGTGGGTACAGAGACAAGATGCCATGTGATACCGTAGCTGAAGGTTAAGGAACTCTCAAAAGCTAGAAGAAAGCCATGAAATAAAATTTCTCTCAAAGCCTCAGCAGGCATTAATGCAGCAAACATCTTAATCTCAGACTTGTAACCCTCATAAATGATAGACAGTCATTCTGTTCTTTTAAACTACCCTGGCCAACTGTAGGAAACTAAGACAGGGACTTAGAGGAACACCCCCGAGACCTGCCAGCACCTCTGGAGTTCTCGCTGCTAGCCTTCCCTTTTCCAGTACATCCGACATGCAGGCCAGCTGGGTCTCCCCTACTCTCAAAGCTACCCCCTCAATTCAGGGATCCCACAAGCCCCTGCCTCTGCTTACTTTCCACCACAACCTGAAAGCTTTATCAAGGCAGTGAGCTAGTGCGATCCTGAAGTTTACTTTTTACCCTGAGTGTTTCTTGTTTCTCTGAGATCACTGCTTTTTGTTGACTAGTGTCTAATGTGTTTACTTCTCTTTTCCCCCGCTTTTTGGTTTCGTTGGTAGGCCTTGGGCTTTTGGATATTACTCTCTCTTGGACAGCTTCGGTAACATCCACTTTTATGGTTTCTTAATATTTTTATTACACTTTTAGTAAAATGTCTACCACGTAATAGCAAAAATTTTACAGCACTTTTTAACACCTGCTAAATACAGCGTTAATAAAAAGGAGCGACAAAGTAGCACAATAAGCATCAAAGAGGGGCATCTGAAGTTGTCAGCTATTGCCCTACAGTAAGATCTTAAGGTGGAACTTAAATAAAGGATCTAAAGGTGGAACTTAAAGCGGAAATCTGTCACAGAAAGAAGACTCAAATATTTCCTACTGAAATAGCAGCAGAAGAGTTGTAATGATGCACTTTTTCAAAGACAGTAAACTTATGAGATCCTCTCTCCCCAGCCCACCCAAAAAACCCACAATGGAAAACTAGGTGGTCTAGTGCCAGCCTTCATAGGAGACAGTGTAAAACTATCAGAGCCAACCCTGTTATCTCTTAGATTATGACACTTTAAACTTTCTGTTTATTTCAATGATCTTCTTATTAAAAATAGCTTATGATAAATGTACTATCTTTTTCATACGATTGTGACATTCAAGGAGCTGATATATAGCATATAAAATTACTTTGGAAAGCCAACATTATTAGGTAAACTGAAATACAAGTTTAATTTTGCAAACTATTTACTACAAATATTTTTGCAATATATAATCAATCTATGTTTACTATAATACTTAAATGCTTCACAGGAAAATCCTGTAATATGAAAACACTAAAGAGTTGTGTTTGACTATAAAATCAGGACATACACTGTATGAAAACATATTTGTATGTTTAATTCATTTAGAATTATTTAGATTTCTCTGTCTTTATATGCATATGATTTTCTAGATTTTGGCTACATAATTCAATACGGATTTAAATAAAAAATGAAATAGCATGAAATAGCATTATGGAAGAAAAACATATTTAAATGAAAAACATTTCTAATGGTGTTGATTCCAAACTTTGGAAATTACTTCTTTTAAAAGCACAACTTCAAAGACAATGGTAAAGTTGTCCAAAATAGAACTATAAAAATACTCAGCGTAATTTTTGCCTATTTATGAAAGATGATTTGTGGTAATGCATATGCTATTTTCCTGTCATCATAACTGGACGTATTCACTAAACGGAATTCACAGCAGAGAGAAGACCGAGAGCCTGCCTATGACATCCTATTACTCATCTAACTTGTGATAAAATTTTTAAGTAGCAGTTTATGCTGTTGAGATTTTGATTTCAAAAAATGCCAAACTCATTTCTATATTCATATGAATATAGTACTGAAGATCATGGAGTGAATTTTCTCCAATTTAGTGCACTTGAGTAAAGTTTTGACTTCATAGGATTTATTCCTAGTTTTATTTGCTTAAGTTAATATCAGTGGTAAGAAACTACTATTTCAAGTTTAAGAACTTGGTCTGTAAATTGGAAAAATTTCACTTCAGATGCTAGCTCCATTGGTAGGGTTTCCTGGGACGTTTGGATTTCTGCTGAACAAATACTTTTTGGCTATCACATGTTCCCTTCAATAGTTGGGACATACTTACAATTAAAAAATATTTGAAATGTATATGTTTGATACCTTGCATATAAATTTGTTAAATTGGCAACCATATCCCCAAATCACCAGTTGTGTCAATTCTATTTCTTCCCAGGCATGCCTTCGTCATTTTAATACCTGTACAAATGATGTTTTTTTCAATACTTCGGTTTCCACTTCCTTTACCTCCACTAGGTTAGCTATTCTCTCACAAGACATGTTCAAGACCTTATCATTCCAAATCCTACATATTTAATTTCAAAAATTCAACTCTCTGACCAACATTTCTTCTTCATCCACTTTACCTTTTACTCAATGCTGACTCATTTTATCAGAGTAGAAAGCCTCATCTTTCTCTCAGGGAATGGCTAGTGGTTTTGAACTGCTGACCTTGCAGTTAGCAGCACAACGCATAACCACCAGGGCTCCTCAGTTTACCTTTTAGAAGATGCACACTCCAACATTTGTTCTATTTTTTACTCTACTGGAGCCTACAATCCATTCATCATTCCACGATCTCATTGTCTTCAACCTTTATCTTCTAAATTAGTTCCTTTTTCAATAGAATCTGTGGCCCTTTATGGAAAAATGGAACTTTTTTATGCAGCTAGACTATTTGTTTTCAAAGGTCTCAAACTCTATTTTCACCATTTACTAGCTGTAGTGTTCAATAAGTTATTTAATATTTGTCTCAGTTTACTCATCATGATTTATATGAATTCTTTAGAATAGTTCTCTACAGAGTAAGCTTTATGAAGTCAGCTTTCGTATCATCATCACCACCGGCACTGCCATCATCACAACTGTCAAATGCCTTTGAACCTCTCCCTTCACCTTTCTCATCTGGCAAAACCTTAAACCGGCTTCCATCCTGACTCTGCACTTTCATATAGAAAGCTGGAGGAAAATATTCTGCCTGGTTTCACTTAAAATGAATAACTGTAAACCTCAAATACGTTCTGAATGGTGCCCAGGAAACTAGCTACGTTCCTATAATTCAGTCTACCTCTTCACACCTTCTTGTATCTCACGAACCCTAAATATCCTACTATCCCTTAGTTTTCTGATGCTGCTGTAATACAAATACTATGAGTGTCTTTATTGAACAGAAGTTTATCTTTAGAATATTGCATTTGGACTAGTTAAGGAGAGCTTCGTTTGGGAGGCACTTGAGGAAGCTCTGCATGAGCAGAGGTGCAGCGAGCATAGTGTTCAGCAAGCATATTTTCAAGGATATTGGTTTGTCCCCGTTAAATTCCTGGTTTACAGATGTCCCATTTATACTGGCAACTCCTACTTAGCTTTAATGTAAATTTGCTCTTGCTTGGAAACAATTGAACCAACTTCTCAAAAACTCATTGCTACAAAGTCAAAACTGACCCTATAGTACAGGGTAGAATTGTCCATTTGGATTTCTGAGGCTGTAAATTTTTACGAGGCCAGAAAGCCTCATTTTATCCCACAGAGGGATGGGGGGAATCGAACTGCTAGGCCATGTGGTTAGCAGCCCAGCAAGTAACCCAAGCCTAAACACATGCTTAAGTCCAAGCCTAAACTCACGCTCCAGCCCAAACCTAAGATCACTGACAATTACCTTTATTTGCAGCTTTTAAATAATTAAAATGACTTAGAGCCTTTTCTTGCACTAAACAAACCAAACTAATTGCCATGTACCATGTATACTCAGGAATAAGTCTAGTTTTTCAGCACATTTTTTTAATGCTGGGAAAACAACAACAACCACCCTAGGCTTATACTTGAGTGAGGCTCCTGCTTACCTGTTCTGAGGTGCAGTGCAGGTGTTCTCCGGTCTCTCCTGCTCATCTGCGGGTGCCTGCAGCCTCTATGGGTGGTCGATGACTGCTGATATCACCACTCTTCTTTTCTCTTGCATGCCAGCAGCCTCTGTGTTGTCCCTGCCACACTGGGCAAGAACCTGCCCGCTTCTGTGGGCTGGTACCTGGGGCGCACTGCATCCTTGTCAGAGGAATGTCAGATGGCTGCTCTTCCTCTGTTCTTCTCTAGGGCTGAAACCAATGACATAACCTTTACAGTCTTACCTGTGCTTGGTCATGCCCCTTTGCTCCGCCCAAGCATTACTGAATACAAGTACTGGTATATCTCTGGTCTTGGATATACAGTAATTTATTTACAGTAGTTAGTCTGCTATATTTTATTTTCTTATTAACCCCTATCTGGACCCAGTATTTACCATCTTGCATAGAGCAACCTATGTTAGGGCTCATAATATACACGCTGCATTGTGTACACACTGTGTTAATGCATGTGTTGTGTTAGCACTTCCCATACACATGTGGTAATGCTGCATATGCAGTAATGCAGCGCATGCAGTAACACAGTGCATATACAACTCAGCATGTATATTATGAGCCCTAACCCAGGCTGCTCTATGCAAACAGTCATGTCATCATATTCTGGAATATCATCAGCCTGCATTAGGCTCAAACTATACAAGCTGCACTGTGTACATGTGGTAAGGCAGCGTATGTAGTAATGCAGCACATGCAGTAACACAGCGTGTATAGCTATTGTTGATACCATATTGTTTTTATTGATCCTCTTTTCCACTTACAGAGCTAGTTTATGGTTTTTCTTTGAAATAAATATTCAAAAACATTTAACCTACTGATGCCTCAATTAATGTAATTTTATTGGTATCTATTTTTATTTTGAAATTTACAGTAGCTGCTGCATTTCCCACCCTAGGCTTATACTTGAGGCAATAAGTTTTCCCATTTTTTGTGGTAAAATTAGGTGCCTCGGCTTATATTTGGGTCAGCTGATATTTGAGTATATATGGTAGAATTGATTCTGCTTTATAGAGACCCTAAAGAACAGAGCAGAATTGCCCCATAGGCCATGGGGTTGTTCTGAGATTGTAAATCTTCACAGGATCAGGGAGCCTCATCTTTCTCCTGAGGAGCAATTGGTGGGTTTGAACTGTCAACCTTGGAGTTAGCAGTCCAAAGCAGAATTCACTATAGCATCAGAGCTCCTTTCTCATACTAAAGAGGGACTGAGTAAGAACCCTATATCCCTGTTTCTAATTAACTATAGATTTGACTTAGAGGCATACTTGGTAGTATATCTGGTTTGTAATCTAGCATGTGAGTGTGTTTTGTATTATTCATAGGCAGGTAGCAAGTAGAACTACAGATTAGGCCTCCAGGTCTGAGACTCAACGCTGTCAGGTGCTTACAGTGAGCAGGTGCAGGCAGCCAAAACTGTGCAGAACAATGTTCTGTCACTGGCTGCCCACCACCACAAGTGATTCACTTGATTACTGAACTTTTAAATGCTTAAGTGTGTTTGTCAAACAACTGTTTCCTACAAACAAACAGAAGACAGAATAAATAAATTAAAATAAATGAAAGGAAAAGAAGAACTAAAGAAAACGGAGAACATTTTAGCAGAAGAAAACAAACTTCCCCCCAAAGGTACAGAGTTAAAATCTTGTAATGATATAAATTTAGGTTTGTTATACCCACTCAGTGAATAGGAAATGCAGAAATATTCCAAATAAGTAAACACTTCATGCTTAGCTCATGTAATAGCTTCTTTATTTTGGACATAAAAAGCTACGCTGTGATTAGTTAATGTAAACGGACTTTCCACCCTCTCAGCTGAATTTTTAGCAAATACCTTAATATATCTATAAAAATGGGACTACATTATTTGGCTGTCTAATAGCTAATATGACTTGCTTTGCGTGTGATGGAGATGATGCAAATATAAACTTTGGAATATTTACTGAATCCCTCTTGTGCTTTTCTCCTTTAACACTCAGTGGCATGCTTGCCCAGCTAAGTAAAATTTGCATCTTTTCATTTGAGAAAACTTTGACTCTATCATCAATTGGGATACTTTAATGCTAGAGCTTGTAGATTTGTATAGAGAAAATAAATGAACATTACATGGTAACTACCAAACCAAGCTAAAACCCACTACTAAATCAATTCTGACACATAGGTGTCTTATGCTGTAAATCTCTCTAGGAGGAGATAGCCTCAACTTTCTCTTGCAGAGTGGCTGGTGGGTTTGAACCTTCATCCTTGTTGTTGGCAGTCTAATGCTTAGCTGTCAGTGCATCCAGACCTCTTTATATGATAGCCAAAAGAACCCAAATGGAGTGTTTGTGGTTTTGAAGCTCCATCTAGATCCTCAGAGTCTTCTGACTTAGGCAAACCATTCCATTTCAACACTTCACATCGTTAATCAAAGAGGCTAGGAGTGTTTGGTTCATTTTTATGACTCGAAGTAGATCAAACATGCCTAAGAAATAGTCCTTGGATTACTCAGTGTATGAATTAACCCAGAGGAGACAGCATCATGCTGTCAATGATAACTCAATGGAGACTTGGCTTGTCAACTAAATGGTAACTCAATGGAGACTTGACATTTCTTAGTAGCAATATATAAATTACACTTTGTTAAAAACTTGTTAGGTGATTTTCAATTGCTTCATGAAGGCTCCATGAACAATAGAGCTACACACTGGGCAAACCACTCCCCCGATATCAGCGTTAGTACACTAGGATTCATCGTGGAGGCTACTGTTTCTTGATCACCTTCCAGCGTAGCAGCCTTCTCTTCTAGCACTCGATCAGACAAGATTCTATTGTGAGCCAAGTGTTTTCATTAGGCAATTTAAAATTCCAGAACTAGGCCTTTATCTCTGTCTTAGTATAAAAACTCCACCCAAACCAGTTCCCCATGGGTGATCCTGCGGATATTTGCCATGCTGATGGTATAGTTATCAGCATCATAGCAAGATGCAAGTCACCACGATGGGGTAAACGGACAGATGGGTGTTGGCTAAATACATAAACTTGTATTTTCATATGGGCTTCATTTTTCCCTATTATTTGGAAGAAAAACAATGCTGTTTTCAGTGTATTTCTTTGAGGACAAGAAATGACTTCTGTTTAACACATTTTGATAAATATCTCAAATTTGATCATAGTTTTACAAGTAAGATTTGTAAGAGGCAAATCCCTTATTTTTACTTTAGTTCTATGTACCGTGCCTAAATTTTAAGAATTCACATTTTACTCTACTACTTTCTTATAAGAATTTGATGAAAGATATTTTAAATAATTTTCCCTATTCATACTTAGTCCCCTTTGTGTACAACCTTCATTTATAGTGTATATTTTTTGAAAAACTTTAGTCCTCTGTTTGTAGAGTATGAGGCATTTATTATTAATGAAATATTGGTGATTTTTTGGTCTGAATTTTCTTGAGGGAATAATGCTCTCTTACCAAGAAAAAAAAGTGCTTCAGAATGGAACATTCTTTCAGAAAAAATCATTATGTCCACATATGTTCATAAGACACACTATTAAATTTAGTAGTCCCATCACATGTAAGCTTCAGATATTGTTGCTTTAATGCATTCCCTCACTACTTTGATAAAAGCCTTAAGAAGTTGCCACTAGTTCTTTGATGATTCCCTCTGATGTTACAGTTCCTCTCCTTTTTCACTAAAAAAAAAAAAAATCATCTGTTTTGCATAAACATGAGCAGTCAAGGCGATTTGAGTTAACAAGTAAAAAAGATTCCGATTTGAGCAACAAAAGTACATATATTTATGATACATTTTCTCATACATTACAGCCACCTCTCTGCATGCAAGGGAAGTTTACTTTAGATTTCTGAGGAATGCGAACCATGAACTTTAAATGAAGCCCAAATGTGTTATTCAAGTTTGTCATTTTGAGACTCAGTCCAAAATTTCTCCATTGAACTGGTGAGATTTATTAATGGGATTTAGAGGATGAAGCATCATATTGACCTAGATATTGACTTACTCTTATTCTTTCCCCCGTTTTCTCTGCCTGACTCCTGACACACAGACTTCATCTTGTTGGACCCAGGCTCGGATGATTTCCCTTAACCTTTAACTCTAGCTTCTGAATAATTTTGTAGTAATTCTATTTAATAAAAAGTCAGTGTGCAACTCTAGGTCACTGCTTTCCAGGAGCAAAACAGTAAGAAAGTCACCAACACAAAGAGACAAGTCCACGAGCCACAATCTCATCCATATGCCATGAAATCAGAAGAGCTAGGTGGTACTCAGTTGCCACCATTCTGAATCTCAAATTGGTCCTGGATAGAGTGGGAGGAAAATAAGAGACAGAACTCAGTCTTGGTTTAAAAGAAGTCAGCAGAGGTGGAGCAGAAGATTCCCTGAGACTGTTGGTCCCAGAAACTCTTCAAACCTAGAACCAAGGCTGGCTGAGAACGAACCCCTTTTCGTCTAGGGGTAGACTGGCACTCAAAATAAAGGCTACTATTTGTAAGATTGGTGCTATATTTAAAAAACTACCTACATGAAGTAAATGGCCAACTAATTTCCTTTACAATTACTTTAACGGAAAGGTGAGAAGATAAAGAAAATAGAGACTGGAAAGTGAACAAAAAGAATGTTTACACACTGTGATTCAGGTAACAATTTGTGTCGAAATTATAAAATGGGGGATAAATTTACTGAGCAAACTTATA
>NW_022103920.1:29389292-29428127 GCF_000313985.2 Echinops telfairi
TGGTCTCTCTCTTGTCCCTGGTGTTGGGAACTGTCTGAGCAGGTGTTCTGCCCAGAGGAGACAGAGTCACCATCAGTCATCTTGTGTGTAAGTGTCCATGCATGTACATATCCCCTTTTGGTTTCCAAGCTAGCATCTGACACAGAGTATCATGGAGAGTATAAAACCCATGAAATTCCTGGGCTCTCAAGGCTCTGACGATTAAGTAAGATGTCTTATGCCATTTTTGTTTTTAAGTATTCCATTCTCAGTTTTCAGACAGTATAGGACAGTGTTCTACATGATTAGCTAGATCTACACTGAAAAGAAAGGGATCATTTCTGAGAACACCATTTTCTGTCATAGATTTTCTAAAGTACTGGAATAGCCACTGTTCTCTTCTTTGATTTAGCATGGGAAGATTGAAGGGGGTTAATTTTCTAGCTCTGCAGTTCCAGAAGTGTGTTACCCGATATTTGGAAAACACTGCATTCATGACATATGCAAGTGAAAGCATTTAGCACACTTTAGCACAAAATATACCCCACCCCCCCAATTTTCAAAATTTTACCTTATTACGAGTTGATCTACTAGAGCTACACTTCTAGTTTGTGACAGTTGGTCAACCTTCCCTTCACATTTTTATTGGATATGGTTTCTTTTCTTGTTTTCTTTTTATACTTATTTCTTTATTTCTCATTGATTCAAAGTTAAAGGAAGAGTCCTGATAAGGGAGATATAATATATATAAGCTTATAATGAGAAATAAGACAGCTCACATAGTTCTCGCCCAACAGAATACATATTTAAAATGCTAGTTTATATGGAAAGTAAAACAAAAGACATACTCACTGCTAGGGAGTTGATGCTCACACCTCGTGACCCTATAGGACGGAGCAGAAATGCCCCTGTGGATTGATGAAACTCTCAATGATGGGAGAAGACCACGTCGTTTTCCTGTGGACCAGCTGGTGGTTTTGAACCGCTCACCTTGCAGCTAGCAGCTTAACTCAGAACTCACTACGCCATCAAGGCTCCTTTCTAGTTTGTATCCACCCAGTTATTTACATTTTAAGAAATGTTTCATTTAGCAAATTTAGCAGATGCTTTGCATTTTAGTGTCTACGCCTTAGCTAAGCTTCCTAGAAAATCAAGTAGTGACATTCCACTCGAGGGAAGCCACCACCAAATAAAAACCTATAAATGCTCTAAACCTTGAGAGTGCATCTAACTTACCACTCTGCCAGTGGCAACGTGGATCATGATGTATTATTTAGCACAAGAATAATAACCCTCATCAATGTGGATGCCATGCACAGACTATGGCAAATGTAGATAAAACAGTAGATGAATTCCAACTGGCAAGAGAGAGATTTGGAAAGTGGAGGCCGTGCTATTTCTGACTAGACATTGTGAACATGAGTTTGCAATGGGCAGATTCAACGTTATTGACCTAGGTCCTCAAAGTGGCATCCCAACACTGTGCCCCTGTGTTGGGATATATTCTGATCATGTGAACATCATCATTCTCCTTGAAAGCAAAACTAATATCTGAATTTCGACGCTGTAATTTCCATTTTTTGTGTTCCGATAAAAATTTAAGGAAAAGATCTCTCAGCTGTTGATTGGTGTGTTCTCTTTTCAGAGTATCGAGAATATCTTTTATGAGATTAAAAATGTTAGCAGAACACATTTATGTATACTCTTATGCACACAGAGACTCACTTTCTTTTTCTATTTAGGAAAGGGACAGATCTTCCTAAGATACTCTCATTACAAAAAGTAAAGATTTCTGCCCCTGTAATCTCTTTCTTGTGACTCGTTGACATCTCTTCTGAAGTTTTATGAGCCTCTTATTTCCTTTACTCCATTCTCCAGCAACGAAGCACCTGCTGTCCAGATCCTTGTAGACATTCCTAACATTCTCCATCAGCAGGAGCCCGGGCTATCTCTAACCGAGCAGTTTCCATCTTGCTTCATTCTGACACTTTGTCTAGCTCCCTTCTTGACTGTGTACAGTATTTCTTGGGATAGCCTATTTTATTTGACAAAAAAGGGAACTTTGCTTCATCTATTCGCTATCTCCTGCTTCTGTCCTTTTTCAGAGCGCAGTTAAAAAATAGTAACCAGAAATGATACATTCATGTAAGAAATGTGCATTGATGGTTCTTTTGTTGATGAGGGAGTGTTAAAATCTCAAAGTGGAAACTATGAGAAAACATAGTTTTATCTATTTATTCTCTCTCTGGTCCTACTTCATCCAGATTTTCTTACTTTGAAATCATTTTATTGTTGTAGTGTCCTTTAGTCATTTAAACCACATGACAGCCTATCTGGGGATGCCAGCACTATCCCCATTGGGCAGATGAGGGATTTGAAGCAAAAAGAACAAAAACAAACTCATTGATCTCTCATTTTTATAAGGACAGAGGAGAACTTCCCCTGAGATGGTACATTTTTATGGGAGTCGATAGCCTCATCTTGGTCCTGCAGAAGCAGTGGTGGGTTTGAACAGCGGATTTTGCAGTTAGCCACCCAGTGTGCAAACCACAGTTATCAATGCTCTATTTGAAGCAAGGAGATGTTAATACTTAACTAATATGATTAGCAATAGGAAGCAAGGTAGGATTTTAACCAGTGATCCAAGTTCAGGCTCGTAAACTCTGTGACATATTTCTTCTTCGTAAGAATGTCAGCAGTTGTACTATCAGCACTGGACCACTTGAGTAAGGAGTGCGGATGCACTACAAGAGACAAGGACTTACTGATGTATGATGAGAAGATGTCTTTTCTTTGTCATCTGATGCATTCCTTAAATCACTGTGGTAGGGTGTCGATAAACATTTATCAGGTAAGAGCAAAACAACTAAGACTTGAACTACTTGAGATCTCCCAATTACACAAATTTAGAAGATCTCCCTCTTATCATAGAAAAGCAGAAATTTTGTGGCAAAATGATTTTGTGGCAAGAAATATCTAGTCACTAAATGTTCTGATATAAAACTTATCTCAAAAATTAAAAGTGTATTCCATTACAAATAGCATATGCTTATTATATAAAATATAGAAACTATAGATATAGAAAAAAGTTTTAAAAACAGAATTACCTTGCTGGACTATCATTCCAGACATTATCACTATTAACACCCAACTGTCTTCCAGAGTTTTTAAACCAAAATGTATGTTGGGAAGCAGTACAGCTTTTAAAACTTACATACTGAATCTCAAATATGTGTTTTAAACTTAAATCCGTCTTAGTTTTAAATAAGTTAATATCCCAGATGTATTTTTAAAGATAGATTTTCTGATATCAATTCCTAATATTAATTAATATCAATGGATTTTTACTCTAACTTACATAATTATTTTTCCTAATCCCTTTAGAGGATATAAATGTATGATCAGGCCATCTACATCTGAATGTGTAAAGTAACTCAACAATTTGTTATCAATAAGAGTGAACTTCCCCAACCTTATTTGCTAGTTTTGCAAGTCTTCAGATAGATATGATGTCTGAGATATTTTAACATAATCTCCAGGCCTTGATAAATACAAATGTCATTGTAAATGCAAAATTTTAAAAACAGAGAAGCAAGGGGAATTTGCAGGTAACCTTTGTGTGAAATTATAATGAGTAACACACACATACATACCAGAGGGCTTTAGAAAGTTCATAGAAAAATGAAATGAAAAGAAAATGGAATTTTCCCATAAACTTTTTGAAATCTCTGTGTGTAGTGTGTGCGCATGTGTGTATGTAAAATAAGAAAATTATACTTTTTATAGAATGAATGCAGATTTTCAAAGACTAAAATTAAAGTGTCTGAACAAAGTTTGTATCTTTGGATTAAAAAGTCCTGAAGGTAATTAATTGATGAAATGATAGCCCCTCTTGTAAATTTCATTAATAAAAGCAGCCAGTAACCTTAAAAATAGAGATCAAATCAGGATGTAAACATTATCATAACAACAATTTGGAGATTTCCTAAGATGAACGCATCTTCCATGTAACTGAGAAGATCACATACCTTGGATAAGAGAGAAATTATTCAGGAGTCACTTGGAGAATGACCAAAGATGTAAGGAATATTAGACTATAAACCTTGGGGGAGCTTGGAGGGCTTTAAGCAAAACGCACACTCTATGACTTCCTTAACCCATCCACAGCTCTTCACTGGGGAAGAGGGGACCGTGAGGCACACACACGGAGCATGCTGCAATAAACGTGGGGCCTTAGTCCATTCTGATAACCAGCCCGCCTTGCTGGGGTCTATTCTGGGAAGAAATGTTAATTATGGGCAATAACGTGATAGAATGATTTTACTGTGGCCACACCACAGTGCAGCAGTTTTGTTGTTGAACTGTTTCTCTGATTTGTAGCAGAATACAGATAAAGAAAGGAAGTTCCCTTACTTGAAACTGCTGTGTCATTTCTTCTTCCTTAACTGAAATTCCAGCCAGGGTTCAGGAAATGCCCTAAGCCACTTCTCTTTTCTCCTTCCTCAGCTAAGTAGATCCCAACCAGTCCAAACTATGCATTACTCTTGATCGGATCCTTTACTGTAGCCGTCTCTTTTGGCACGGTGCTTATGTTGTGGGAACAGAGATTATAAATTGGTGCCGTTTGTAGAGGTGATAAAACTGATAGAATCCAAGCATTCCCGGTAGGTAACTGGCAGGTTAATTTTCTGTACTTTAAACAAACTAGGGAGACAAGTCTAATCTCTATCTGTTTTATTTTACTATGTGTGGCATTGCTTATAATTATGCTTTCATCTTGCACAATAACTAGATATCAGGATATCAGAAGAGTCAAGTTGTGGTTTTCTATAATTTGGGTAAAATAAAACGGAAACTCATAGTCTTCTTTTAATGACGATGTAGAAATCACTGTAGCAGTTCCTAATAGCCAAAGCAATTTCTTCTTACAGTTTTATATTTTCAGGTATTTACTAAACTGAAATATGATTTAACATTGTATTGTATCCTATGGTATTCCATCAGTAAATGTTAATTTCTGTTTATAGTCTAGCAATATTTTATTGGCTTTCAGAGGTAAGAAAATATGAGTTGAATAGAAACATAAACATGCAGTAGTCTGTTAGCATATGCTTTTTTTGAAGGTTGATAAACTGATTTTTGTTTTTTATGAACATTTAAATATAAGCAGTTTTTCAAAGGGGTATCAAGAATCCCAAAATAATAACTTTAAAAGTAGTTTTCAGTTGTAATATTTAAGAGTTTAATAGAGACTTGAAGACTCCTCGCTTTCGCTCTGTCTCTTAACTCCCCTACCTATCTATCTGCTTAGACACACATGCCTGCTATGTTTTGCACATGTATGTGTATATGTGAATATATAATTCTGTGCTTTCCATATCTTCTCAGAATGTTTCACTGAAGATGGACATTATGAGGAACAAATAAACTTAAGTTAATCTTCAATTCCTTTCAAGTATTTTATTAGTATCTTGTTTATAAGAAACTTTACTTAACTTTTAGAGACTTTAAAAGAAAATTCATAATTCTTCCACATTCAGAGATTGTATCAAGAATGTGAAGTGAAATAGAATGTGGAGTCATTAACTGAGATTATGTAGACAATTCTGTTTTGCCTCTAAATTTACTACAATCTGAATGTGTTTTTGATTTAATGCTAAATATTTTTAAGTATTTTACTAGAACCTGTCTTAAATAGGCTATAATTAATGATCATTAGTTTGAGAAAAAATTTTTTAGCTAAAAAACCAATGGAATACATATAATCATATTGCTTCTTTAAAAAATGTTATTCAGGTTTATTCTAAAAAATGTCAAATATTTCAATGTCTGAGTTCAGTTTGTTGAACCGAAACTTGGAGTTGATGTCAGAAATGAAACAAGCTGAAAAATGTTTTCCTTAAGAGTAAGCTCCGTTTTAATGATTGTGAAATAGTGGTTTGTTACACATTCCAGGGAGTCAAATTATAAGAAATTTAAAGATAATGCACAATTCTAACACAAATGGAGTTTATAAAAAATACTAGTTACCACAATGAGGTGAAAATGAATTCTGAGGAAAATAAGGGTTTGAATAGTCAGAAAGGAGAAACAATGAGTTGGAAACTGAAAGGAAAATACTTTTTTTTTGCTCAGCAATATCTTTTGCAAGAAAACTGATGAAATATAATTTAAATTGAAAATGATAGATGATAAGAAATTATGGTTAAATGGGAAATACATTCAATCTTTAATAAAACAATACACAAATAAAATGATCTCATGTAGATAAACTTTATTAATTCTTATAGTAAAAAATAAGTTTAAGAAGTGGAATGATGGGTGGTACATCCAGGTAGGTGATTTTAGATATAGAAAATTACCCTTTGGGACCTTTTGACCAACAAACAAGCTATACACATGTGTGTGCATGTATATTTACATATAAACAATTTAAGTAATGTAATAATACTGTATATTTATAAATGAATGTTTATAAAAATAGATGTACTAGGCTTTCAAAATATTCAGGGACAAGTGTCATTCCCTGAACTTTTGAAGCCCTCTGTGGATACATGGATGAACCTGTCTCTCTCTATTGTCATGCATCACTTACTACCATGGTGCATTTTGTGAAATAGGATGTTAAGTGATTTGGATGCTGTGCAAACACATTATATACAGGGACTCCCAGATCACCCACAAGTTCCATTTCTAAGCATCTTTAAATGGACTCTGTACCTAAGTTGTGACAGTTAGGTATGGTTCTTACCTAAGATTAGTTTACTCTGCCTTTATGAGCATACAAACACTAAAAAAACCCTTCTAGATGTATTAATAGATATAAAAATAGTGTTTGAGGCAAGTCACAAAGAAGCACCTTTTGTTATTACATACCACTGTGTATAGCTAGCTCAGCATTTTTAATAGAACAGGCTTCATGGGGCTGGGACCGCGTGTCTGGTTGGCTGTCATCTGAATGGTCATTACGGTGTATGACTGTAATGAACTAATTGTGCTCTTGCTTAGCTTTGGGTGGAAGTGGAGACATAGAGAAGCAAGAAGCGTCTTCGAGGCAGAGAGCCCAGCCTGCGTGGGGGCGCGGAGTCAGGCCGACAAGTTCCTGCAGAAACAGAACCTCTGGGGAAAGTTTTCTCATAAGTGAGAAAAACTGAAGAGCAGGGAACGAATGTGCAAACACATTCCTCATTTAATAGAGTTGTAAGTTCCTGGCCAGTTAAGGAAACTGTGACGTTAAGATTGAGATGCTTGGGGTGATATCAAATTTGGCAGACATTGCTTTGCTAAATATGAACCAAGTGAATGATGGAAGATTTTGTGATTCCATTAAACTATATTAATTGGAAAGTGGGCAGTCGTGGCCATGTCTTCATTAACAAAAAATTAGGGCATAAAATATCTTATAAATAGTTAATGCACAGGCAGCGGTTATTCATTGGCCTTCTACCCTCAAGGTCAGTGGTTCGAAATCACAGCCGCTCCTCAGGAGAAAGAGCAGGTTTCTACCTCCGTTAAGAGTTAGAGTCTTAGAAATCCACTGAGGCAGTTCTACCCTATTCTACAGGGTCTGTATGAGTTGGAATTGACTCGATGGTTTTGAATGCTAGGCCTCAGGAAAACTGGGAGGTCAGTTTCATTGGAAAGGTGTTCCATCGGAGGGATAAGTAATCTATCTGTCCAGGTGACCAAATTTAAAGATGCTCTGGTCAATGTGAGGGAGTCGTTGTTCTGGATTTTCATATTGCTTTCAGGAAACGAGAGGCTGAGCCTGATGATCTTACAAAACTATTATTTTTCTGTTTTTCTTTTATTTCTTGAGATTTGAAAGAACAGATGAAAAATCAAAATTAAAACTAAGCAAATGGTAGAATAGAACTATGAAGGGCCTGAATCAGAGAAACAGAGATGGAGTTTTAGTAAGGGTTTCTTATGCCATTTTATGCTCATTCCTACTAAGTACCGTGGGAGGCTCCCTCATGGCCCGGGAGTCCCTGCTGACTCATGGGGACCTTATAGGACAGGGTAGAACTGCCCCTGTGGGTTTCGGAAACGAACTCTTTGTGGAAGTGAAAGGCCTTGTTTTTCTCCCGAGGAGTCTGGTGGTTTCGAACTGCCGACACTACTGTTCACAGCCCACTGCGTAACCACTAACCTAGCAGAGCGGGTCCTTCAAAATCACCTCTTGCCTTTGTTGAGACACTGGGCGGTCAGCTTCTCTGGAACAGATTGTGGTTCAACTTCTAGCTCCTTCTGAGTCAGAGATTCCCTCTGTCTCTGCCTTCCTTGAACTTTCAGGTTCTTCCTTTTGTAAAAATCTTCCCAGAGCAGAAGTCCCTGTCCTTGTGAAGAAATGAAATTCAGAAAGCCAGTCAGCTAATCTGAAATGTATTTCCACACAACTAGTAAAGTGAACCAAGAATTTCTACCTCTTTAGTCAAGTCTAGTTCCACAACCTTGTTCATTTGTTTTCTTTTGCTGATAAACATTTTCAAAAGTACCTTCTCCCACTCCCTAAAAATCTAGACCAGTACTTTCCACACTAAAATTCTGTCTATACAGGCAATAATCTCTGCTAGTGCCTGTATGGATTAATCAGCAGATAAGAGATTTAAACTCTCTGCTCCCTTTGATCTTGTATAGATTCAAATGGGACTGAACCAGCTGAACCAGCTAAGGCCAGTTAACATAAATTTTGATAGTAACATTTTACTATCAGATTTTAAGTTCAGGTAAAAGTTTCAGGGTTTTTTTTTGTTAATTAATCTTGGCTAAGAATCATCTGATATTTTAACCATCTCTCAAATGTTTCCTCGCAGTTAATCACTTCTTCTCTTATATCGCTAATATATGCCCTTAATGTATTACCTATCCAATGAAATTTTCAAAAGATGGATGATTTACTCTTTGCCCACAGGAAAGTAGCAAAATATTTTTATTCCAATTATATCTTCTTTGCCATCTCTTTGCACTCAACTATTTTAAAAATAGTTATTTTCTTATTAGCCTACTGAATACTTCCTGTGGACATCTCGAGCTATAATTATTGTTAAAGATCTGAGCTTAGTCTTCTGTGGAGTCGGCGAGAGTTATCAGAGGCAACTGATGGCATTATTCTCTGGAGAAACAGGGTATATGAGATACTGCCATTTACCAATGTTAATCCAGCTAAGATAAGGGGACATCATTAGAAGGGTGTGCCAGGTACTGCATGAGGCTCTGAGGGTGCTAAGATGCAGACAATAAGGTACCTGAAATGAGTAGTTCAGGTAATGCAACAATTATTTACACGAGACGACATTTTCTTTATTCTCAGATGTGATATTTGCAAATTAACCTAATCGGTACATTTTCTGTTGTCCCCTAATATCAGTACTTGTGCTGTTATCATGGTAATTCCCATTTATGCAAAGAAAAGCGAAATATAAAAAAGAGTGACCTGAAGTTCATGTTTCTCATTGAGATCGAGCAAGGCCATGTTGTCTGACTTCTTGATTCAAGTCTGTGCTATAAACAAGTGTCCTTTATGAGGTCTATCTAGAGTCATGTTTTTGTTGGTGATTTCACAGTTTAAAAAGAAAAACACCCAAACTCGTGCTGCAGGGCTGCCTGCTGTTGCTAGGTGGCATCGAGCTGGTTCCTTCTTACAGTGACCACTTGCGTGACAGGGTCAAGCACTGTTCAGTCCTGGGCATGCTCACCATGGTCGCCATGCTCGAACCCATTGTTGAAGCTACTGTTTTCATTCGATTCACCAAGGCGATCCTCTTTTCCCCGGTCCTCCACTTTATCAAGCAGGATGCTCTTCCCCTGGGACTCGTCCCTCCTAATAACATGCCCAAAGTATGTGAGCCAAATTCTTACCATCTTTGCTTGTAAGGAGACAAATGTGTTCCTTGTTTTTGCAGTCTGTGTCTCTTCAATAGTCGTTGTAAACACCATAATTTAAGTGCACCAGTTCTTCTTTCATCTTCCATAAGCATGGTCCAGCTTTCATATGCATATGAGACAATGGAGAACACCATCATGCACCTCCGTTCTCCAGATGATGTGTTTGCTTTTTAACTCTGTAAAGAGAGCTTTTGCCCTGGATTGACTCAATGCAATAATACATCATTGATTTCTTGACTCTTGTTTCCAGCATTGATTGCAGATTGGAGTAAAATGAAGTCTTTGACAATATCGGTCTTTTATACCTTTATCACGGTGTTGTTCATTGGTCCAGTTGTAAGGATTTTGGTTTTCTTTATGCTGAAATTTATTCTATACTGAAGGTTGTAGTTTCGATCTTCATAAGTACGTGTTTCAAGTCCTCTTTGCTTTCAACAAGTAAGGTTTTGCAATCCACACGTTACAGGTTCATGTGTTTTCCTCCTATTTTAATGCAGTTTGCTTCTTCCTGTAGTTCAGTGCACGGATAATTTGCTCAGCGTACCTATTTAATGAGTATGGTGAAAGAATACAACATGGACACATATCTCTTCTGATGTCAAACCATGTCACATTCCCTTCTGTTTGAATGGCGGCCTTTGTCTATGTACAGGTTTCACAGACTCCAGTCTTCACAATATTCTCCATAATTTGTTACCACCCATCCAGATAAATGTCTTCGCATACTCAGTTAAGCACAAGTGAACATCTTTCTGGTATTCTTTGCTTTCAAATATTGCCTGCCCTCTTCTGAATAAAGGACAATTTAAGCAGTTCCCAGTTGACGTACATACATACTACTGCAACCATTTTTTAATTGTCTTCAGCATAATTTTCTTTGCAGGTGATATTGTTACAAAATTTATATACTTTATTGGGTCTTCTTTATTTGGAATAGGCATGTATATGGATATCTTCCAATTGTTTGGCCAGGTAGCTGTCTTCCCAATTTTTTGGCTAAGATGAGTGAGCATTTTCAGTATTCCATCCATTTTAAAAATCATCTCATTTGGTATTCCACCAATTCCTGGAGCCTTGCTTTTAACCAATGCCTTCGAGCAACTTATACTTCTTCCTTTAATACCATCAAATCTTTATTGTATGTGATACCCTGAAACAGTTGAACATTAATGAATTATTTCTTCTAGTACATTCACTCTGTATGTTGTGTTGAAACTATGATAGAATTGATTTTATGAGAAAATTGAATGAGGAGGATGTGAACCTGTTCCACTATAAAAACAACCACTCATGGAGCATGGATTACCTCCTAGCAGGTCTTCGACAGTGATTCAGTGGTTTCTTTGTGACTGCTTGGTCTAGTGCCGATAGGACACACCGTGACACAGGAAGTCAGGAGTTCAGCATTTTCAACTTAGCTACTAATTTGCCACATGACTTTTCATAAGTCTGTGTGAGCTTCTGAAATTTTCAATTGAATTAATATTTAGTGTAAAGGGTAAAGGGTGGGGGTTAAATCTGAGTGTGAAGGACAGGACTTCAATGGGGTTTAAATTCTAGATCTCCTGTCTCTGAAAAGTAGCTGTTGGGACGTCAAAATCAGATGTCATATAAGAGTCATTAAATTAGAAATACTGCCTATAACCAAATGGAGAACGTTCTCCTATTTCCCCGAGGAAATATTGGACCCTCATTTCGGACAGACCTTCAGAGCACTAAAAAGGAACCCTGGCGGCACTACCAAATAAGCGATGGATTGTGAACTGCAAGGTTAGTGGTTCAAACCCAGTGGCCACTCCAAGGAAGGAATTTGAGGCTATCTGCTCCCTGTTACATTTTACAGCCCCAGAAAACCATATAGATTCAGTATGATCTGAAATATTCTCAATGACAGTGGACTGTTATGTAAGCACAACCATGGGGTGCTACTTCCTATCTTTAGCTTTTCCCCTCAAACTCGTTTCGATGAAAATAGCCTTAGGGAAACTTCCTTGAGGACGAAACTCTTGGAGTGAAATTAACTAGAGAATGAACAAGTCTGCATAATTTGCCTCCGTTGCCTTTTCGTCACACATTATGTCTACTTCCTCACAGTTTCTTTAACTACACAGTCAATATATTTGTATTTCTATTTGCTCCCACACAAACTCCCTTTAAATTCACTGGTGCTCAATCTTTATAAGCACATCCAGTGAGGCGTATGACATATGTTGACTAGTTATTTAAGAAGCCTCTGTCTAAAGACAAAGTAAAAAGTAACAACAACACAGCAAACCCCAGTATTCCAGAATATGCCAGTAGCAAGGAAGAATTGATAAACCATTAAGTGCACAAGCACAAGCAAAAAAAAAGTCTTTTCCTGGGAGTTAAAACAGACACCCACCATGTTAACTTCTCCTGCTTGATGAGACTTTCGGGAGCGGCAGCATCAGCTACAGTATATGAAATATACCATACCAGATTTGCGGGACAGTCGTTGATAGTGAACATTGCCTGGCTTCTCATCATGTCCTAAAGGTTTCAAATATATCACCTTACTTGAGTCTGACGATAGCTTTAGGGCAAGTACTGCTTGTATACTCATTGCTCAGATGAGGAAAAGGGTTATTCGAGGCGAAGTAACTTTCTCAAGGTCACCAGTGAGTAGATGATGAAGTGAGAACTTAGGCCTAGATGTGCCTGGTATTTGGACGTGGGTAGATTTGAAATCATGCTTGGGGACTTTTAAATTTAATCATTATCCTTGTTTTCCTATTTCATTCCTTTTAAACAAAATCCCATCTTACAGCAGACCAGGGGAGATAGTTCAGGGGGGAAAGGGCTAGAGAAAAATCAAGAACCAATTCTATGCGAAAAATGGCTCTAGGGCCTACACATGGATAACGAGTCCGTTAACTGTATTAGATTTGCAAAAATAGCAGTCGGTGAGGTAACAGGGGACCCAGAATAGATGGCTCTATTTTATAAAAGAAAGGTGCAGAGACTCATTAATGTTGAAGCACTAGATAGATAACCGGTGACAAATATCAAGTAGATTTGCTTCAGTTTGGTCAGAGAAAGGTCATTGATTATTTTTGGTTAAACTAGTTCACAGAGGCCAGGCCGCCACTGAAAAAAGAGAATTAATTGCTTCCATTCCCCACTAATTGCCTCAACATTTCCCTTTGCTTTGTCATTGGAGATTTGGTCAGAGAGGCAAAAAGTCAAAAGTCAGAGTTTGATAGAATCTACATAAAAAGGGAATCTGAGGAGACCAAATTATGGCATTTGGTGTAATGATATTTAGCATTTTTCCCTGGGAGCGCTGTGGATTTTTAGAGCCCTTTTCAATCTTTAATCAGACCATGGGGCACATTTAAGAGAGTTCACTGTTTTTATTTCCATCTGGAGGATAAGGCATCACAGAGAGATGAACTGACCTAGGGAAAGCCTCTGGAGATGTTAATCCTGTCTGTTGGATTAGACCCTCCACTGCTGAGCTTTAGCTGGAAGCCTGGCTCTTCCCAGAGGTTTCAGTCATGCATGCGCCTTCGAAGTCTTTAGGGTGGTTGATTTTTTTGTGTGCACCTTATGGTCTAAGGTTATTACTTCCATCAATGGCAGAAAACTCATCCAAGGAAATAGCATGAAATTACTGTGATGTCACAATAATTGTTTCATTTCTAGGCTATTAAATGGTGGTTTGGGCTGTTTTATTAAGGAGATTTGGACTTCGTACACTGTATTTGCTGTATTTACACTTCTTGAATTGCTGTCTTGTTCCGAATATGGATTTTTTCTCTCTCTCTTATTTTAGAACCCAAAGTAGCAATAAAGAACATGAAAATAACGTAGACCTAGGAAGGTGATAAGCCAATTTGTGGATCCTTTTTGGCTCTTCAATTAACTTGGAATGCCTTCAAAGGCCCAAAAGTCAAACATTATTTTTTGGAAAAGTCCCAAATGTAATCATTTTGGGGTGCATATGGCATAAATATGTTATTCTTATTAGATATTTATTATACTGTCCACTGCCACTGAGTTGATTCCCATAATAACTTTACAAACCAGAGTAGAACTGGTTTGTAGGTTTTTCATGGCTAAGCATATTTTATGTATTCTTGTATTCTTTACAGGAGCAGATAATCATCTTTTTCCAATGGACTGGTAATTGGGTTGAATCACAAACATTTTTCTTCTAACATTTTTTGTGTGTGTGAATTAGGTGAGAGTTTACATTTCAGATAATCATTTTTATATTCAACAATTTAAACAACAGATCAAACCTCCCCAAAGCTTATCCTTTCTCACCCCCACCCCCCTTTTCTCTTCTTCTTCTGGTAGAATATTGTCTTCCTTTCACTCACCCTTCTCTCCCTGTCCTTCGACCTGTGGTAACCATCAAAGCCTGTTTCTTTGGGTTGGAACAGCTTTATCTCGATTTTGTTCTTCTGTAAGCAGTCTCTTCCCTTGTCCTCCAAATCAATCCATATCATGAGGTGGGAAATGCCATCATTTTTCTTTCGTGCTGCTTGTCATTCCCCTGTGTGTATGTATCAAAACTGATGGAGCTACGCTTCCATGGATGGGTGTTTAGGCTGCTTACATCTTCCTGCGATTGTGACTAGTGCTGCAATGAGTGTGGGTGTGCGTAGATATGTTCATACTATGGATATTGAATGATACACTACCAACAAGACTTAAAACAAACATAATACCAGGTACAAAGGACGTCTAGTATTTAAACAAGGTGCTCCCTGTTATGGTGCTCTGGAGCGGGACCATCTTCCTGTAGTTACATGCTTATCCAGAGCCAGTTCTTGAGCCAAACTTATTCAAAGCACTTTATTCACACAAGGCCTGAGCAGTATTGCTTCCACTGTGCAGGTAAGGGTGCTTGGGTACTGGGAAGAAATAGCTGACCCGAAGCCATACAACGTGTCAGTGTGGACCCCAGGTTTGGAGATCAAAACCCGGTGTTTTCAACTGCTGTTCTAATAATTTTTTCTTAATATCCAGACTGCACCTCTAGGTGTTCATTTCTGCAAAATGAGAAATTAAGCCTCCCTGTTCAATCTGTTAGTAGGTGTCTACAAACTTTTCTTTACTGCCTAAATAATAGTTATTTACCTTAAGAATAGGAAAAAAACAAAACAAAACATTGTTAAGAGTGGCTTCGGTGGCAAGCAAACTTGCATCAAGTCCTTTCTAAGTGCATTTATTTAATCTCAAAAACAATGAACCTGCCAAGACAACGTGTCAGTGTCTTGAGTCCTCAAATCAGGAAATGATAAAGTCCCTTTCTCTTGTCCTCCTCTCTGCCCTGCTATCCTTCTGTAGCTTTCCGGCAGGGCCCACTGAGCTCTGTCTCCCACTGCTGAAGCTGAAGACCAATTCTGAGTGACGCCTTAATTGCCAAAGGAATTGCTCACAGCGTTATTGACGTGTTTCTCATCAACAGTGTAAGGAAACAGAAATCTTTACAAACCCAAGCAGCCCCCCAGTTACTGAAGAGGCCTGTTCCTAGGGGTGTCTCCAAGTTGTGTTTGTAGGTGAGTTGGAGCAAGTTCTTCTTTAGCCTTACTTGAAGGTAAGAAAAGATTGGAAGCTTTTCCAATGATTATTTTCCAAGGTGCTCGTATGGCAAGTGAGGGTGATTGTGATGAAGAATTTGTTTGGCGTTGGTGTTGGCTCAGTTGTGTCAGAGTGATGGCGCGTGCACTTAACCTTAAGGGGCAAGTGCAAGTTACCCCTAATCCAGATGTGTGGACCTGAGGGAGGGCCTGTATAAAAACAGGGCACACCCGCTAAGACAGAAGGGCATAGACTGCATGTACGTGGGAACTCTGGTGGACTGTTTTGATTAACTTGACTGCTCAAGTCAGTCAGAAAGCACTCACCAGTTCAGCAAACCGTTTTGACAGATTTTTGGCCGCTGCAACTGCGCGTTTGACGGGTTTGCCTGTCAGATAGGTTGAAGTGGTCAGATTGACTGGAGACAGCCTAACTGGAAAATTTAACTTGGGAGGACGTGGGTGTCTGTATACCAGAATCTGCTTTAAATAACTTTATTTGAAACCTGTACCTATTTTCTTGGGACCAATGAGAGACGTTTCAAAGTGACACATGGCAGTGTTTCACTTCGAGAATGAGATGTCTCGCTACCTGCTAGAGCTAGCAATGTATTTATAGGCTACAACACAATTGTATTCCCCCTATGCACAATACAGAGTTCATAAGCTTGAAACTACGCTAAGTTGGCTCAGGCCTAATCAGGCATCATATTCCCTTACTCTTCTGAAGGCTGATGATCTTGACAGCTAAGGACTCCTCAGATATCAGGTTACCAATTCAATCATAACGAGCTCGTGGTAAGGCAAGATCGACCTTGCTTGCTAAGAGCAATTCTTAAAAGAAGAATTTATGAAGTGGGGAAGGGGGAGTAAAACCAACTTTGATTGAAAAACAAAAAACTCCAGCAAAACCATAGTTGACATTATTATTTGCATTTCAAAGACAAGACCTTTGAAATTAATTTTTTAATATCCCTTTAGAGAATTTTCTTTGAAATGGACTCCTAGGTTTGGGTGAGATAAAAATAACACTACAAGGAGGAAAAATGATTTATTATCACATTATCATGTTTTATTTTATGGGGGGAACATAAAGCTATAAGCTAATTTTTATAAGGTCTGGTCTCTGTTAGTTAAGTCCTCTAACCCATTTCCACTGAAGATTTGAAATTTCCTGCTATTGTTTGGAGGCAGTATTTATATGACAATCTTCAGCACTCTGAAAAGTGCAACTTTCCCCATGGATATGTTTTTGAGCTGCACAACACTTAGTTCTGCCTCATGCAATTTTATTCAATAAGTTCAATGGTAATATTAGACAGCAGTTACGACCAAACCCTCAGTAATTACTGTAAAGTCATGGTACTCTTCCTAAAATAGCTTTATTAATAGTTGCATTGCTCATCTGGTAAAGGAAGAGAGTCACTTTATAGATGCGTCTGCTTCTTAACTGTGTGATTAATGGAGTTGAAAGAAGCTTATTTTTCTTTCAAAGTTTATGCTTTTGAGTCATTTGAGGGTTGTTTTAAGCACATAGCACCAACACCTGAATGAAAGAGAGAACTGAGACAATATTCAAGTTCAAGGAATGCTGTCGGAGCCTCGGAGGTGCCCTATTGGTGTATGTGTTATGTGTTGCTCCACAAACTGCAAGGTCAGCAGTTTGAAACGACCAGCTCCTCTTTGGGAGAAAGGTATTCCCCCGAACAGTCACAGTATGGGAAAACCCCCAGGGAAAGTGAGTCAGAATCCACTCCGAGGCAGGGAGGTTGGGTTTTGTTGAGATGGAGAGTCTCCGAATGGTGAAAGGATTCGTCAGGGACGGTCCCCATGAGTCCATTTAGAGGAGCCTGGGAAGACAGATCCAGCAATGTTCTGAGAGTCAGCTATGGAGAAGCCAGCGGCGCACAGCTCTGCTCTGGCACACATTGAATCACGTGACGTGAAACGGACTCAACAGCAGCTCGTTGCTTGGGAGACCGACAGAAGTATATGTTTATGTACCAATGTCATATGTTCTTGACGTTATAGAAAGGCGTACCGGTACCGCAATGGCTAAATGTTTGGTTGCTGACCCAAAGGTTGGTGGTTTGATCCTATTTGATTTCTTTCTTTTTTTTTAATTTAAATTAAAATTTTTATTTTTATTATTATTTTTTTTCCTATTTGCTTTCTATTGGAGAAAAAAAATGAGTTGTCTGCTTCCATAAAGACTACAGCCCAGGAAACCCTAGAAGACAGCTCTTCTCTCTTTTGTAGGGTCACTGTGAGTTGGAATTGACTTCTCAACATCCTATAAGAGCATCAGCATTACAAATTATTCTTAATAATGTTTCAATGATCATCTTCATGCTTCAAGTCTTTTAGACGTTAGGATTATTTCTTTAGAGTTCACAAGTGATTTGTACCAGTTTACTTCCCTTGGCAATCATTGTGAGGGTGCTTATTGCAATATGCTCTCCTCAGCATTGTACTATCATTAGAAAGTGTTCATTTGAAGGCAGAAATCTTTGCATTCCTAATTATGCCTAGTTAGGAGCTAAATGCAGGAGTGAAACTAGTGGAAATGTAATCCTTGCCTTGCTGTGAAGCTCTATATCCCTTCTCTGCACTGTTCTCATGTGAAGACCGAAAATAAGGGCGCTTCCCTCACTGGCTTGTTGTATGATGTATGAGTTTTCTAGGGCTGCTATAACAAAGTGCCATGAATTAAGTATTTTATAACACACGGAAACCCACTGCCATCACCTTGATTCTGAGTCATTGTGACCCAAGCAGACAGAGTAGAACTGCTCCTTAGGGTTTCTGAGACTGAATCTTTAGGGGAGCACACAGTTCATTATCCTCCTGTGGAACCGTTGCTGGACTTGAACCCCTGGTCTTCAATTTTGTAGCCCAATCCTTAACCCATGTCACTACTAACTCTCCTGTAGTAGCTTCTAAGACCAGGAATTTATTGTCTCGCCATTCTGGAGCCAAGGAGTTCCATAAAACAGGGTATTAGAATACTTATTCCTCTATCTGTGAAGCCAAAACATTTTCAAGCAGTGAATAGCTAAGATATTAATTTAGAAGATAGAAGGAAAGTAAAATGTTTCCTGAGGAAGCGAGTTGGGAATCTTTGGGAAAGAGAACTTTTAGTACAAAGATTTAGGAACAAACCACATCAAAGGAAGGAGAGAGTGTTAAGCTAGAGTTATTATCATCTTTGCAGAAGCACCCCTCTTGGCACTGTTGGTTACGCGCAGACTGCTAACCTTGGGTCAAGGATTCAAACACACCAGCTAGTCCATAGGAGAAACAGAACACTGTCTGCTCCTCGAAGTATATAGACAACATCTCAGAACAACCCTATGCATGGTCTTAATGAGTAGGAATCCCATGGATAGCACTGGGTTTGGGTTACTATCGATGGAGGACAGATTTCAACAATGCAAAGACATTCAACTGTGTGTATCTTAACACACTATGGATAACATTGAGAAGAGTGAGAATTCCAGAACACTTCATTGTGCTCATGCAGAATCTGCACAAGGCCCAAAAGGCAGTCATTTCAATAGAACAAAACAGAATTGACTGGTTTAATATCAGAAACCGTGTACGCCAGCGTTGTGTTCTTTCACAATACTTCTTCGATGTGTATACTGAGGAGCAAAGAATCTGAGAAGCCAAACCATATGAAGAACAATGCAGTGTCAGAATTCGAGGAAGACCCAACCTTGCTTGCTGAAAATAAGGAGGGCTTTCTGATGTAGATCTAAGCTGGTAGCCTTCAATATGGATTACAACTCACTGTAGAGAAAGCCCAAATTCTCAGAACTGGATAATTGACAACATCATAATCAATGGAGAAAAGATGGTAGTTTTAAGGATTTCATTTTACTTGAATCCCCAATAAGTACTCATGGAAGCAGCAGTCAAGAAATGAGATGTGTGTGCACCTCAAATCTGCTATGCCAAGACTAATGGGTTGAAGAACAAGGATGTCACTTTGAAGACTAAGGGCCACCTTACTTAAGCCATGGTATTCAATCACCTCATATGCATGTGGAATTTGGATCGTGAATAAGAGTGCAGAAGAACTGAGGCATTTGACTTATGGTGTTGGCAAAGAATATTGAAAGTACCGTGGACTGCCAGAAACACAAACAAAGCTGTCTTGGAAGAAGTACAGCCAGCATGTTCTTGGAAGTGAGAAACTTGCAATGCATTAATGTTTCATGACTATATACTTTCCAAAACCATAAAAAATTAAAACAGAAGTATGTTTCTCTGGTTTTAAAGGAAAATTATTCTTCATTGCTCAAGGGAGATGTGAAATTACTACAACCATGTAACTGCAGGCTTTTTTCTACATGAAGGTAGAATTGAGGAATTTGATAAATGTAGATAAGCTAATAACAAGGAGATTTAAAGCTTAAAGATCATCAATGATCATATTTACTACTTAAAGAAAAAAAGAGAAAATAACTTGTACCTTATATTCTCTGAAATGCTAGTAATACCTATGAAAATTGAGGACAGAAATGCTCTTATGAAACAAACCCATTTTCTGCGGGTTGTCAATCAAAATGAATAATTCTGAAGTCTCACTTTCAATTAGAGTTTTTAAATATTTAACTACCTAAAATGCCCCAATCATATTTTTATATGATAAGAATGGTTAGACTAGAATACTGCAGTTCTAATGGTGATATTTTATTATAACAAAATGACTTCATTAATTCATGACCATATATCAGCCCTTGATGTAAGTAGATAAAATATATTAAAAACTTTTCAAGTCTAAAATAGTATAAAATAATTTGAATTGTTTAGATTTTTTTCAAGAGTAAACCTTTAAGATCCTTTTATTCCGACAGAAATGCGTAAAAATCTCTTTCTGTTTTAAGTTCAACTGCATTAAGTGGTATGTAAATTTCTTTTATAGAGTATGAATATGTTGATAATATATTGATATTATTCCAAATCCAGCTGTTCAGATGCTAAGACAATTATACATATAGCGCTTTATAATTGAATGATATGAGGAATGTCCAGAATTATAGAGAGATATGGGTTTTTACCCTAGACATTCCAATTGATAGGTTTTGTAGCTATTTTAGAACATGTAGATTTTTTAACAAAAGTGCATTCAGGGTTTATAAGATATTTGAAATCTGACCTTTTAAAGAAGTCAGTGTTGTTTCACCTTTTTTCTCTGCACCCTTGAAAGAACACCCACAATGTGGTCATGAAACTGACATCAAAAGGTCAGCATCCCCAGGATGAGAAATAGCATTTCTGAGAATCACGTGAAAGCCTTGTTTTAGCTTGAAAGCAATTGTGAAGTACAAACCGTTATCTAAACACAATTGTTGATTTTTGACGCAGAATGTTGTGTTGCTTTATAAGTCTTATTGATGAATATTACTATTTGAACTCTTATGCAATCAGATAACATTTATTGAAAGGAAATTTAACTTAACGCATTTTACTAAACCTACTTTAAGTAACTGTGAAAATTAATATTTTCACATTTATAAAAGACTATTGAGCAGAACAGGAGCTTAAAACTTCTAAAGAAATATCTAAACAGTGGCATTAATCTACCTAAGTCTGTCCACCAATAATAAATTCAATATGCTAGCTATATATGATAGTTATCAATATGTAATGTTAGAACTGTACACGTAATTCTTTCATTCCTTTGATTGATTGAGTTGGAAATTTTAGTTCTTCAGTATATCACTAAGTTTCCATATGTTGATGAATTATTATTTCTGATAACAGATAAGAATTAAATATGGCACCTAGCTTTTCTAAAACTAATTGTGGGAGCCCTTTCGAGTTCTTATGTTATGATTATGAAATTAAGTAATAGGCACTTATGCAGAGTATACAGCATTATCCTATGTACCTGGTGTTTATTCAGGAAGGAAATATACAAAGTTTGTGGCCCGAAACTCTCAGGATAGATGTGTTTCATAATTCTCAAGTTTGAGATTTAGATAAAAAGAAACAAAGCTCTTCTGGTTTCAGAGCTTTTGGGAGTTTAGAATTGTAAGGCAGTATTTCTCAGAATATTGAATACATTTGTTTTGAAGTTGGAAAAGCTAATAATTCTTTAATGAAGGAGGACTTGACAATGCGATGTGTACACACTTCAAATAACCAATTTATAAGATGTGTGGCCCCAAATCAGTGAGACCTAGGATGGAGCTATTATTCAAGCAGGATTTTTGTCTCCAGGACGCTAACATTTTTCTGACTAAACTTTTCTGAACCTGTTTCTTACTACTCTGCAATAACGAAATGCAGACAGCTTCCGCTACCCAAGAGTTGCACAGATTGGGTCTCACAGCTCTCTTGAGCCTCCTTCCACACCATCCCTTTTTGGCTCTAGCTCCATGATCTCCTTTCATGGCGTTTTTCTCACCTTGCTTCTTCCAGCAGCATGGCTTTGCTCCTGCTTTGCTTTTCTCTAGAATACTTTTCTCTGTGTTCCTTTCACTACTTCCAACTCATAGCCCAGACCCCATCCTATCGCCTCTTCCTCCCGGGTGCCTATTGTGATGTCCAGCTGCATCATATTAACGTCATGTAGGACTCCTTCCTATCACTTGTTGTTGTTGTGGTTGTTGTGGTTGTTAGGGGCCATCAAGTCTGTTTCCACTCTTAGCAACAGAAGGAGGAAGCATTGCCCGGGCCTGTGCCAGCTTCACAATGGTTCTGATGTTGGAAATGATTGTGGCAGCCCCTGCGTAGTTCTTTCGCATCCAGGGCTTTCCTCTTCTTCACTGTCTCTCATTTTACCGAGCGTGCTGTCCTTCTCCAAGGACTTCTCCTCAACTGATACCCTGTCCAAAATATGTGAGACAAATCCTTGCCATCCTTGCCTCTGAGGGATATGCTGGCTATAGTTCTTCCAAGACAGATGTTTGTTCCGTGTGCAGTCCAAGGTACTTTCAGTACTCTTCACCGACACCACCGTTCAAATGCATCAATTCTTCTTTGGTTTTCCTCATTTTTGTCCAACTTCCACGGGCATGTGAGGTGATCGAAAATACCATGGGTTGGGTCAGGTCTGCTTTAGTCCTCAAAGGAACCTCCTTGCTTTTCAACACTTCAAAGAGGTCGTGTCAGCAGATTTGTCTAATGCAATACGTCTTTTGATTTTTGGAATGCTGTGTTTAAGAGCGAGGATTTTGGTCTTTATATCGAGTTGTAATCCATACTGAAGGCTGCAATTCTTGATCTTCACCAGCAAGTGCTTCAAGTCCTCCTCCCAGTCAGCAAGCAAGGTTGTGTCATCCGCATATTGCTGGTTGTTAGTAAGCATTCATCCAATCCTGATGCCACATTCGTCTTAATATAAGCTAGATTTTTTGATGATTTGCTCAGCATACAGCTTGAATACTATGCTGAGAGAATACCACCCTGATGCTCACCTTTCCTGATCCGTGCAGTCTTTGATATTTTGCACCTTCCTTTGGGTCACCTTTCTTTGGAATGCGTACAGATAAAGAAAGGTACCATATGAGTGGGCATCAACTTGTTACCAATGAGTTTGCTTTTTTGTTGGTTTGGGTAAAAACATGGATCTCTTCCAGTTGGTTGGCCAAGTAGCTATCTTCTAAATTTCCTGGCATAGATGGGCAAGTGTATCTTGTATTTCCTCAGCTTGTTGAAACATTTCAATTGGTATTCCATTGATTCATAGAGCCCTGTTTGGGGCTAATGCTTTCAGTACAGCTTAGACTTCTACCTTCATTATTATTGGTTCTTGCTCATTTGCTACCTCTGGAAATGGTTGAGTGTCAACCAGTTCTTTTTGGTGCAATAACCGTGTATTCATTTCACCTTCTTTGGAAACTTTCTGCATCACTGAATATTTTACTCATGGTATTTCAGTATTGTAACTTGAGGCATTAATTTTTTCTTTAATTCTTTCAGTTTAAGATATACTGAACATGTGCTTTCTTTTGGGTTTTCTAACTCTAGGTCTTTGTACAGTTAATTTTATTTGAGTTTGTCTTCTTAAGTTTCCCTTTGAAATTTTTATGTTCAGCTCTTTGACCTCATTATTTCTTCCATTTGACTTAGCTATGATTCAAAGAAATTTCTAGAGTCTCTTGTGATAGCCATGCTGATTTTTCTTTCTTTCTTGTCTTTTTAATGACCTTTTGCTTTCTTCATGTATGATTGTTCTTGATGTCCTATCACAGCCCAGCATGCCTTTTTCCTAGTGTTTAATATATCAAATATCTTCTTGAGATGTTCTCAAAATTCAGGTGTAATATGCCCCGAAACAAACCAAACTTATTGCCATTGAGTCAATGCTGACTCATCCTGACCCTAAAGGACAGGGTAGAACTTCCCATGTGGGTTTCAGTTGCTGTAACTCTTTATGAGTAGAAAGTCCCATATTTCTCCTGTAGAGCAGCCCAACTCGAAACTGCTTTTAGGTGGGCTAGACTCAAACTGTATTTTGGCCTTTGTGAACTTGTTTTCATTTTATTCTACTTCAACCTGAACTTACATATAAGCAATTGATGGTCTGTTCTGCAGTTAGTCCCTGGTCTGGTTTTAACTGCTGATATTTAACTTCTTCATTTGGAAAAGTCCCTGTGTACTGTTGTCTTTTGTGTTGTTTACAAAAGGTATCTGCTATGAACAAGTCATTAATCTTGAAAATTCGATCAGGGGATCTCCAGCTTCATTTCCATTACCAAGACCATATTTTCCAACTGCTATTCATTCCTCATTGTTTGCAACTTTTGCATTCCATTCAGCAATAATTATCAATGTATGTTGATTGCATATTTGATCAATTTCAGATTGAAGACCTTATTAGAATTCTTCAATTTATGCATCATTAACTTTAGTGGTTGGTGCATACATTTGAATAATGGTTGCAGTGATTGGATTTCTTGTATGTGGATAGATGTTATCCTATCATAGAGAGGCTTGTACTCAAGATAGATCTTGAAATGCCCCTTTTGATGATGAATGCCATGCCTTTGCCCTTGCTTGTGTTGTTCCCGGCATAGTAAACAATAAGATTTTCCTATTAAAAATGCCCAATACCAGTTCATTTCAGCTCTCTAATGCATAGAATATGGATCTTTATGCATTCCATTTAAATCTTTGACAATGTCCAGTTTTCCTAGATTCATAGTACATATATTCCAAGTTCCAATTAATCACTGATGCTTGCAACTGTTTCTTGTCATTCCGAGCCATGCTCCATCACCAGATGAAGGCCCTGAAGGCTTTAATCCCACAGGCTTTACGCCTTCTGCGTCTTCCTGGTCTACTCTACTTTGTGAAGGCAACTCTTCCCCAGTCATACTTTGAGTCCCTGTTGACCTGATGGGCTCATCTTCCGGGACGATCTCTGACAATATTTTGTTTTGATGTATTCGATTTTCGGTAACATATTGTTTTAAAACATAGTGTTTTCAGTGGTTAGTTCCTCAGAGAGGACAACCTATTTCCTCTTTGTAGTCTATTCTAAACCTGGAAGCCCTGCGACACCTGTTGACTTTGCTGACCCGTCTGGTATTTGAAATACCCACAACATAGCTTCCAGCATCACAGCAACACACAAGCCACCATACTATGACAAGTTGACAGATAAGTCGTGGCCACCTGTAGTACTTGGACATATATTATCATTTGTATGATTATTTTATTAAATTCAGAGAATTCATGAAGGAACATGTTTGCTATCACACATCAATCCAAGAGTCTATTGTCATGCACAGGCAGTCAAATGTTCATTAAATGAGTGAATGGAACAAGGAGCTAAATTTGACCTTTATTTTGAATGACTGATTACTGTTTTATTTATGCCTTTTTGCCTAATTTTATGATATTTTATTTTTATAGGGTTGATTCCTGTACATTATTATGTTATACTTTCACAGTCTTTGAAGACACAAGACCATGTTTGTTTGGGTCATACTTATTTTCCCAGAACCTATTACAGTAGCACTACATCCAGTTGTAGTATCACTCACAGATATTTGTTGATTTGTACACACTTCACATTGATCAGCATGGTTAGGTTCTGAAGACCAGGCAATTATGGGAATGCCAGCTTTATTAAAAAAAAAGGATGATCATATAAGATTACATATTACATAACTGCCAAATTATATTCTTTTTTTTGTTGTTGCTTTCAGCTTTTTTTCAAATTGTTTTATTAGGGGCTCGTATGACTCTTATCACAATCCATACATACATCAATTGTGTAAAGCACATTTGTTCTTACATAACCACCAAACCACTGAGAGTCAGGACTCAGACAAGTTGTTATCACTATTTCCAATTACTATTTCCTCACACCTCAGTTTTTCCTATTTCCAGATGTACATCAGTAATGTGCAAAATACTTGAATAGTAGATTTTTTACTATTGTCATAAATGAAAACTGTTGGATAGCATGATAATCAATAAGTGAGAATAATTATAACTAAAAATAAACCCGAGAAAGCAATATCCAATATGTATTAAAGTATTGTTCTTTGTTAAAAATCTGTCCCTAGAAAAAGAATTTTTTTACAAAAAAAGCTTCTCACTACGTTTTTTTGTTATTGATATTGACAGTGGGATTTTGTGAGTTCCTGGCTGTTATATATTTTTTTGAAGTCAACATTAGGTGATCAGTCTCTGACGTGCTTCAGGATTGATGTTAAAGCATCATAAAATCTCTAATGCACACTCTTAAAAATAGATCAGACCAAGTAAATCAATATTATTGTTGGCATTTGTTTCTTTTCCATTTAAGCTTTAAAATGGAAATTTTATAGAGGAACTAACGTAAAGAAAACAAATCAACACAGCAGTAAGTGGAGCTAAGTGGGACCATAAGAGATCCTTACACTTTAGAGTCCATGTAAGAATGCCCGTGGATAGCAGGCATTTTCACAGCTAGCATTCTATGGAGTTAGGAAAATTCTACTTAATGCTATTCATGTCTCTTTGGTACTTTAAGTGTGGATCTCTTTTCAGAGATACACCATTGGAATTATCCAAACCACCTAAATGATTGGGACTGAAGAAATAAGCTACAATCACATTTTATGTTATTATCTATTAAATAGTTTTGGAGTATATACTGTTTGATTGAAATATGCTGACAGTTATTCAGAAACCCAAGTGAAACTTTTGATGAACCAGGCCCTACTTTAGTTCAGTAGTTCTATCTCAATCAGATAAGCTCTACTGTATAATTTTAGGTTTCGTCAAGAGGAGATTTATGGGCATATCACTTCCAAGGACTGCTGTGAGGAAAGTTAGACTTGAAAAAATGAGTTATTAATCTTTACTATGGAACATTGACAAATGTCATGTGGCTGTTATGAGTCGATACCTAGGAGGTAATATAATCATCAACCCCCAAAATAGCTTTTCTCTGACATACCTGTGACACTGGGAGCATAATTAATAGTTAGCCATTATTCACTTGTGAAGTCCAAACTTTTACTTCATTTGTTAATATCAAGCCTAGGATAAAATTAAAAAAATTAAATAAGGACTGTCTTATTATAATGAACAGGATTGCCTGGCGTTTTGATGTGTGGGTGTGCACATGCTTGCGTGTGTGTGTGTGGGGGGGGGGGGGTAACTGTTATGTGTTTTTATTTACTACTATCAGGTAATATACTTAAAATAAATACACCTCTAGAAGATGTTCTAAACACGCTTATTTGGTAGATTCGTATGTTTTCCTGTTTGATTTGGTTGGTCAGTCAAGAGAATAGTGATCAAAAGTCTTGTTATTGAGATAATTGCTTCTGTGGCGTTTGTGATCCCTTTGTAGTTTTGACTTCCAAAGGCCAGTACCCAGAAGCCACTTCATCTCCTCCCAGGTCCCTGGCCCTCCGTTTAGATAAGTGGTCTCTAGGTGGATGGTGACAGCTGGGTCACTGCCCTGCTTTCTAGAGAGGATGACTTTCCCTAGGGACAGATTTTAACAAAGAACAAATCCTCATTAAATGTTTGCTGAGTGAATCTTGAAAGAATTAGCTAAGGGCTTTTACCAATATCTTGTGCTTTCTCTATTAGAGGATAACTTTAAAAAATAAGCTAAAATAAAGATAAGCCTGTGCAAACATGAATCATGGTTAAAAGTATTTTTATGTGATGTACAGCTGTGTTTAAGCAGATATGTTAAAGATGTGGAGGATCTTATAAAAGGAGGAACCACAGTTTTGGTGTTTGTGTTCAAAGTATTTTGGTAGGACTATCCACATGTCCCTTAAATTTCCTTGGACAACATAGTCTTCATGTTTGTCACTTAATGGGATCCGACACCCATATATGAAGTATGCCAAAAGATGATCACATAGAATTCTGGCAGGTGAACTGAGGGTGGAACTCATGAAGCACGAACATCCTCTGAAAACCTCTGTGGGAATATAAGGCTGACTCTGGAGACGGGACAATGGTGGTTCGGGGACAGCATTTGCACTTTCTACATGGGAAAGTTGAGTTCTAGTCTAATACATCGCATGCAGTCACTTCCCATCTGTTAAGGGGAGGCTTGAACGTTGCCATGATCATAAATGTCTCAGCAGAACCACTAGACTCAAAGGGCCGACAGAAAAGAACACCCGGCCATCTGTTCTGAGCCTCAGTTAGTGACAACCCCATGGATCTCAAAGGTTAGATCCTCGGTGCTGATTCTAGAACAACCTGCGACAGCTAACAACCATGGTGGGAAGAGGGAGCCCTTCTAGCTTTGAGACTTGCATTTTCTCACAGCTTTTCTATCCACTCGAAAATTTAGAATCCAAATTCAAGCAGGGTTGCTTAATTAAAAAATGATTAGTCAGTTAAGCATTACATACTTCATAAATCATTTTATCTTAGGCTTAAGCATAACAAAAGGTTCTAAAATCATCTTGAGAGTTGAACTCCTTGCAGGCTAATCCAAACTTTGGGGTTTTAAACCATTTCATTACATATCAGATACTCTAAAAATATTCTTTGGTTGTTTCAACTGCTATCATTAGACCGTTCTCTGATGTCTTTCTCAGGGCTTGTTGTTGTTGTTGTTGGATGCGACTGTTAGGTGCTGTTGAGTCGGTTAAGACTCTGAGCCACCTGTGCTGCACTGAGCAAAAGCACCATCCGGTACTGGGGCAGCCTCACGAGTGCTCTGATCTTGAGCCCATTGTTGCAGCCAGGCTGTCATTCCATCCTGCTGAGGCCCTTCCTCTTGCTCACTCCAACATATCGGCACATGCAAGAGAGACAGCTAAGACACGCTTCTTTGGTTATGTTCTTGGATTCTAGACAATTTTAAAATACTTTGAAAATTGGCCATTTATTGTTTAACTGGTTCTTTCTCTGAGTTGTGCTACGGTTCTGATATCGGCCCATGACGGGAAAGACAAGGATATTTTGAGAAGTACACTGGTCATAGTTCACTGAATCTTACAGAGCTCCACTCAGGTTTTAGACTGTCCTTCTTCAAATGGAGATGATGTAGAAGGTATAGATGCTGTTCTAGACAGTCTTGGCTTTTACCCCCTACATTTATATCTTGTTTTGTTTCACTAAGTCTCTCTGTAATGTGGTCGGAAGAGGAAAAGGGGGTCTTTCCTGCTATGGCACTGTTTGCCCATCACTCCCTTTCACGCTCCGGCTCCATTCTCTTGCTAGCTGAGTGGTCATAGGCATGTCATTCACCCTTCTTTTACTGGTTTCGTCTACATGAACATTGAGGATAGTAAAAAGACATATTTCCTAAGATTCCTCTTCACAAGTCTTCCTTATTGATTGTCCGGATTTCACGCACATCTATAGTAATTGAGGATACCATGGTCTGGGTCAAGCACACTTTAGTCCTCAAAGTGGCAGCTTTTCTCTTTAATACTTTCAAGAGTTCTCGTACAGCAGATTTACCCAATGCAGCACATCGTTTGATTTATTAACTATTACTTTCATGGGCGTTGACTGTGATACAGAGAGGATTGGTGCATTTGAATTATGCATGGTGTTGGAAAAGATTGTGAAAGTACTGTGAACTGTCTTGGAAGAAGTACAGCCAGAATGCTCCTTTAGAAGCAAGGATAGCAAAACTCCATCTCACACACTTTGGGCATATTGTCAGCCCTGTACAGGAAATTATGCTAAGTAAAGTAAAGGGTCAGCCAAAAAGAGGAAAAGGCCCTCATTGAGATGGATTGATGGAGTGGCTTCACCAATGGGCTTAAGTGTAACAAATGTGAAGGCGGCAATGTTTTGTTTTGTTGGACACAACTTGCCAGCATTTCTGAACCACCACCTAAACTTATTTCACCGCCGTGAGGTCAGAGCTGACTCACAGTGACGCCCTGTGTGTTTCTGAGGCGGTTACTGTTTTGGGGAGTAGAAAGCCTCGTCTTTCTCCCAAGGAGCTGCTGGTGGTTTCCAACTGCTGTCTATGGGGGCCACAGCCCAGTGCGTAACCACTATGCCACCAGTATGTAGACTGCTTAAGACAGTGCTTGGGGCATGTTGCTTATTAACATTATTACTATGGCTGTTGTTGTAGGTCATATTAATACTACTCAACAAGAGCGTATATTTGTTGAGCTCTGGGATCACATCTATGACTTATCACGTACTCTTGATATAGCACAAAAATACAGTACGTGCTCCAGTAAAGGTTTTTAGAGTCAATGGATGAAAAGTGAAAAATGAATCACATAATGAATGTTACAAATTCTGTTTCAACATTCTTAGACAAGAAGATACTTTCCATTGTAGGTAGACAATGTTCTGTAGCTTTCAGTTACATTGTGTGAAAGATCATTCAGATTTGTGTATCTGACAGTGTTATTTATAGTGTATATATTGTAAATGTATACAGATTAAGAAGGATTAACTTAAAACTGTAGGATAATCTAAATAAATACCCTAAAAAATTCCCACTGGCATTTTAATGAAATGTTATTTTACAACTTTTAAGCTCATAGCAATATAATTAGTAATATGTGTAATCTTTATTACCAATCTTAATCTTTTTTATATGACTGGAAAATTATTTTATGGTAGTACAATTAAAATAATGCTAAAAATGTCAGTATAGCAGAATTAAACTAAAGTAACTACTACAATATTGTACCCCAAACCAGCTAATTTAAATGCAAAATAGTTTGTAAAGGCTATTTATCTGAGCTAATGCATGTTAAGGGATTTAAGGAGTAGTTTGTGCAACTGAAATAAAAGGAAAAATAAGCACTGTACAGCAGTCTTGACTATTGTTTAACATGAGGGAATTTTTAAGAGGCCTAATATATAGGCCACTTGAGGAAAATGTATTAGAAGCCACATCAGAGCATAGTAAATATAAAGGGAACAGGCAGGCAATATTACATTCAGAGTCTTTTAAAGGGACAGTTTGAAATGCTTACACTTGTCCTTATAGAAAATACAGGCACAAGGCACTAAATCTGTTCTGAATTGTGGCCTTAAGGATATGTAGGTAAATCAAATAGATATATATGGTTCTTATTTAGGCTTTTTGTGCTGCTCACTGCAAGTTTTGTGGTTCAAACCAACCAGCTGCTCTGTGGAAGGAAGATCATTTGAAAATCTTGGCAACCCAAAGGTGTTGTTTGACTGTCTGATAAAAGCACTATGAGATGGAGTCCATTGACTTGCAGTGAGTATTATATTGAAAGGAAGGCTCCTAACCAAGAGGCCGAGAGTTTGAACCACCAGTTATTCTATGGGAGAAAAATGGGATGGAATGCTTTCCTTGAGGAGCTGATACCAAGGGCTCAAATAGAAAGAAAATATTTGAGAATGATGATGGCAACAAATGTACAAATGTGCTTGACACAATGGATCCATGTACGGATTGTGATAAGAGTTGTATGAGCCCCCAATAAAATGATTAAAAAAAGATTTACAATCTCAGAAACCACATGAGGTTGTGTTGTCTGTACTGAGCCTACCTCCTGTTCTGATGCTGCATTCTTCTTTATATGGTCTTAAAATAGTTTTTTTGGTATATGCCTCATGTATCATATAATTTAATAGTTCAACTATATAAAGAAGAGTTGTACAATCATGACTACAATTGATTTCAAAATACGTTCATCTAATCATAGTTGTTAGCTCCCTATTTTCCCCAAACCTCCCTTATCAGGCCCCATAGGTAATTATTGATTCAGTTACTGTTTTTATAGATTTACCTGTCCTGGATTTCATATACAGAAAATCATATAAAACTCAAACAGGAAGCAAACAAAGAAACCCAATAACAAGGATTAGACAAAGCAGAGAAAAACCTCAATCAAAAAGGGAACAGAAAACATTACAAACTGAAACAACTTTGAAGTGGGTCAAGAGGGAGATCACATGATAGGATATTACATTTAAATCTAACTACATCTTCCACAACTGACTTTACAATGCTCCCTGTTTGATATCAAGGATATTCAAATCCTGGACTATGGCCAGAGGGGATTCACTGGAGGCTTAATCCATGTGGGTACCCTACAAATGGATCTGGGTTCTGCTGTCATCTGTTGTGTTAGTCTGGGTAAACTAGCAAAACAAATCCACAGAAACTCATGTATGTATAAGAAAAAGTTTTACATAAAGAGTAAGTGTACATTAAGAAAGCATCCCAACACAGTGCTGGCCAAGCCCCAAAGTCCAACATTAGCTCATATGTCTGACACCAATCCACAAAGTCTTCCTCAATCTCACATAACACATGCAGTGATGCTGACTGCAGGAGGAAAGCTGAATCTGTGAGTGTGTAAGCATCTCAGCGCTGGCAGGGATCCCCACATGGCTGCTCCAGCACCCAGGGCTGCATCAGGGTTGGTCCATGTGGCTTCTCCTCAGAGATGTCTTGCAAGTAGTGAGTCTTGCCAGCTGAAGCAGGGAACTGGTTAAGGCAGCTGTACCCTGGTCTGACCCTCAGAGAGCAAGAGATCCGAGAACTAGAAAGGCGAGGCTTACCGAGCCATTTATCTCTCCACCCTTCAATCAACCCCATATGTGTTTATTGGCCAGGTTGGCACAATAAACCTCAACTGTCTCATCTATATAGCCTTCTGCAAACTTATTGTTCATTATTTAAGCTCTGATACCATTCTCTCCTTTGGATTTGCGTTTTATTATTTATCATACTTGAATCAACGGGCTGATGTGCTCCTCCTAAGTGGACTTAGTTACAGCTTACTTAGATGGCTGCTTGTTTTAAGACATGCCTTTAAGAGCCCACACATTATTCTTTCTGGTGGCTTCACCACACTTGGTTATAGCACCCATATCTCCATGGATCCCTTCATGAGAGTGAGTATGGAATAGGACCATGTCATAAAAACTAATTGTTCTTAGATTAGTTTTAGATTGGGACTAGAATTAAGTGCAAACCCCAAATCCATTTATATATCTATTGTGTATATGTGTCTCTGATTCACTTTAGAGTGAATCGTTATCATTTTATTGGGGAACATTATAAATCATTCCCCTCTAGGGCATAAAGTAACTTTGCTGACGGTGTCACTAATTTAGCCAATGGCACAGAATTCAAAACATTGCTGAGAAAAGGAAACCATACAACTGTAGGCCAGCTTCAGACCTTAATTCATGAACTCTTGACTTGTATAGATTAAACTATTAAAGGACTGGATCCTGTTTACACAAACAGTGGGTATTGAAGCTAGGACATACTTTCAGTAGCACTCATTTACAAAGGCAGAACCATGCCTACTAGACGCATACATGGCATAAGAAAGCAAGGAGAATATTAAAATAGTAAATATATGGTAGTCTTGGGCCACTATTCATTATATACCCTCAAAGCAAGAAATATGAACCAAAGTTATACAACCTTCAATTCTGTGAACTCGGAAAAGCAGTCATCTTCTGCTTCTCATACTAGGACAGGGGGTCTATTAGCTCCTTACATTGGAGGTAAATCCCAGTTCGATTAGTGAGGTTTTTCACAGAATCCTGCTAGTATGACCTGTGAAGGATGGTGTACACTCCAGAAGGCCGAGTCTAAAGTCCCTGTAGTCTCTAGCACACGGCCTGGGCCACCAAGGTTTGGATAGAAACTAGGCCAACAGTGTCCAATTAGGAACATAGTACTGGTTGAATTCTCCCTTTGGATTCTATTTAAGTATTGTGGTTTTAAAAAAATTTTTTATCCCTGAACAGTTTGCGCCACTCAGTTTACCCACCAACAGAAGCGTAATTTCCTTCTGGGAGGCGCTCATGCTTTCTTACCCCATGTTGACTTGAGTTTCCTTTATGGTTCCATAAACACCCTGGTAGGCATGTCTATTGATTTGGGGTGACCTTAGCACAAGGGTGTATGGCAGCAACCGGAAGAGCTTCTGCCTCTCCCTTCATCTTGAGAAACTGACTGTATCTGAAATGAGATCTCCTCCGTGAAAGCGGATTTTAAGACGTACATTTGAAGGGGGTGACATGTGGTTTCTGAGCACTTGGCAAGCCCTCCCTCCACCAGGCTGCTTGGAAGACCCGATTCGAGTACATGAGCTGAGAGCCGAAGCCTAGCCCTGTCTTGGTGTTTATTCTTAATAGTAGAAGATTCGCACAATATTCGTCCTTGTGTGATTGACTTTATAACTTCACTCAGCACAATGGTTTCCAGAGCCATCCATGTCGGGAGGTGTTTCCTGATTTCCCTGGCTGTTGGTTAGGGATGCATACTATTCCAATGTGTGTGTATACCATAGATTCTCTATCCATTGTTCTGATGATGGGCATTTGGTTGTTTCCAGCTTTTACTATCATGAACTATGCTGCAACGACCCTGAGAGAACATATGTCTGTCCATGTTCTGTGTCTTATTTCTTTTGAGTATATGCCCAGCAAAGGTATTGCTGGGTCCTATGATCTTTCTATTGTCCGTTGTTTTAGGTATTATTATAATGAGCGAAACAATGGTTATTCTTTTCAAGTCCACCGGAGGTGTACAAGAGTTCCCATCTTGCCATACCTCCAGCATTTGTTGTTCTGTTTTTTATTTTTGTAATTGGGCTATCATTATGGGTATAAGGTAAGACCTCACCCTTGTTTTGATTTGCAACTCCAGGATGGCTAGTGATTGTGAGAATTTCCTCGTGTGTTCGTTAGCATTCTACTGTCATCCCTTGTGAATTGTCTACTCATGTCTTTTGTCCACCTTTTATTGGACAATTGGTTTTTTTCCTATTGAGGTGTTGCATAATTCTATAGATTTTAGTAACTAGTTCCTTGCTCCGTGTCATTGTTAAAGATTTTTCCCCCATTCTGTGGGCTCCCGTTTTACTCCTTTGAAGAAGTCTTTCCATGCGCACAAGTCCTTCTTCCTAACAGGTCCCAGCCACCTATTTTGTTGTGTGCTACGTGTGCTTCCTTTCTTTATCAGGCCATTCAAAAGAACAATGATTCTGTATTTATTGAAACAGTTTTGAGTTATGCATTGTTTTGAGGGAGATTTATTTTAAAACCCTGGTTAACCTGTCTAATATATTTTAGTAAAGTTTAAGTTGTTTTTAAAAACCAATGCTCCATTAATATCTTATGTAAATTACATCAAAAGACGATTCTACAAAATTTGATCACATCTGGAGAATACCAAAGCTTGGTAAAGTAGAGGGAGGGGTCAGTGAAAACGCGGAAGACCTTCCATGAGCTGATTGACACGGTAACTTCAACAATGGGCTCCAGCCTAACAACAGGCTGGCGCAGGATCCGGCAGTGCCCCCTTTTGTCGTGCACAGGGTTGTTAGGAGCAGGAGCAGACTCCATGGCACCCAGCCGCACCAGTGATGCTAATTAATGCGTGTTGATTGTGAAAACTACCACTCTGATTGAGTAGATGACATCACCCGTTGTGCTTACTGTGGCTTTGTTCTGTAGGTCTCAACACACCGGGAAAACCCTGCAAGAACTCTTTTACAGAAAGCCCAAAGACAGCAAGTGAAACCCTTCGTGACCTCTGCCCACCAGCTTCTCAATCAGACTGGGAAACGGGCACACGCTCCGACACTGGGCAGTGCTCTTCCCAGGAGGCAGGGACCCCTGTGCGCACCCAGAGAGGCACACTTCGCCGGGAGCCCAGGCACTAAGTTGTTTCACTCTTGGGGAAGACCACAACAAGCTGGAATGACATGTATGTCTCCTTACTGGTTTTAAATATATACGTTTAGTTTTATAAAAGAGTTCTGATGAATTAAACTCCATGTTCATATAGGAAATACTCCAAATCAGATATATTTAGTAAAACCCCAAATTCACTGCTATATAGTTCAATACTGAGTTGGGGTGACTGGCCTTGCAGCGTTGGGCTGTTAACCACAAGGTCAACAGTTCAAAACCAGCAGTTGGTCAGGGGGAGAAAGATGAGGCTTTCTACTACCTTAAAGAGTTACATCCTCAGAAACTCACAGAGGTATCTCTACTCTGTCCTACAAGGTCGCCATTTAGCAAACCCAAACCAGACTCACTGCCATCGAGTCAATTCTGACCCACAGTGACCCTACAGGGCAAGGAAGAACTGCCCCTATGAGTTTCTGAAACGAATTCATTCCAGGGGTGGGAGGTGGGGGTGGGGGGTAGAAAGCCTCATCATTCAACGACCGGACCGCTTAGTGCTTTGGAACTGCGGACCTTAAGGTTGGCAGTGCACTGCCGACCCACTACCCTGCCAGGGCTCCCCATTTAGCAAAAGAGTCATGTTCATTTCTTAGTTCTCCTTTCAATTAAAAGCACACAACTGGTGCAGTGATTAAGCCTGCTAATCGAAAAGTCAGCGATGGGAACCTCTCAGAAAGAAGGTGTCTGGAAGTGAAGCGCTTTCCTTCCGTCAGAATGTGCAGACTTAAAAACTCTACAGGGGAGTGCTGCCCTGGCGTTGAGGGTCTATAAGAGTTGGAATCCACTACGGCAGTGGATTTTTCATTTGGTGGCGCTGTAGTTATTGGTTGGGACCCACCAGCTGCTCTGTGGGAGAGAGTGAGACTCTGCTTTTGTGACGGTTCCTATGTGCAGCTTAGGGAAGCCTGTTGGGCAGTTCTACTCTGCCCTACAGGGCCCAGATGAGTTGGAATCTGCTCAGTGGCAGTGGGGACATTTCAATTACGTATCAAATGTTAGCTGAAATAGACACATAAAGTAATAATATGTTTTTAGCAGCTTTAGATTTAACTAAAGAAGATTTTCTGATGTTAAAATATTTATCAATTATTATACTATCTTCAATACCCACTAAAATTAATGAAGCAGAAGCAGTTTAAGTAGCACTAAAAGTGCCATCTAAATATGGTCATCAGAATAAGAATGATAATCTTATCATACTGAATATTTTATGGATTTATTTCTACATGTAACTACATTTTTCTTTCCTTTTTATTTTCAATAAGTATTTGCCTACCAGTCATGAAATCAGGTGCCCAGAATACAAAACAAATAAGACAGTGTCTAGCATTATAGAGTCCATAGGTTAGGTATAAGAAATAGAATTGCTTATCAATGAACCTTTAAGGAATAATAAAGAATAAAGAAAACTGGGAAATGGTTAACTAGGGACAAAACTTCATTCAAGATCTGAATGTAGAAAAAAACACAATAACTAAAAACAAAACAATAAAGGCTTTCTTTTCTTGCCCTTTCCTTCCAACACACCATGTGATTAGCTAGGCTGGGTATCCTCCAATGATCGCTCAGATGGACGTGCTCGGTCTGCATCCCTACTGATCATCGCTGCAGATGATAGCACTTGGCTAGTAAGCAAAGGGCAATTAGTTAGAACCCTGTAGCCACTCCTCAGGAGAAAGATGAGGCATCCTCTTCCACATAAAATTCCACCCTTGGGAACTCTAGTTAGAAGCTCTACTCTATTTTTCAGTGTTGCTGGGAGTCTCAATGGACTGGATAGGTTCAAAGGTATGCCCATTAGCTCATTATCTAAATTCCAAATGATGGGGGACTATATATAATATAAAATAATATGTAATTATATATTTACATTTAACTTCTATATAATTATATGCACTATTTTTTGTTAATCTGGGAAAGGAAAATAAATAAAGATCTGGTGGGGTGTTGTCGATGTTGTTAGGTGCCATCAAATCGTTTCTGACCCATAAAGACTCTATGAAGCACAGAATAAAAATACTGGGTGCTTTGACCTCGATGTGATTGCTGTTAGACTTAAGCTTGTTGTTTACTGAAATACAAAGCATCATCCACAACCCAAACCATGAAATAGGCCTCGATGAAATGTACAGATAAATATGAATCTCTACATGAATATTCATTTAAACTTTCAATATTGAATGTATATTGCAAAGAAATAAATGTCGATTCAAGTTCTTCATATATCTCAAGGTTATATCATCACTATGGGTCAGAATTGACTCAGTGGCCATGAGTTTGGTTTGTGACCCCTTCAATCACCACCTTTTATCTAGGTATTTTCAACTCCCTCTTCAAACGTGATCTCAGATTGATTTCCTAGGCATTAAATCCCTGATGGTTCTCTGTTTGGGTTGAGTGTCTCTTTTGTGAGATCATGGCAACAGCTTTATTATATGGATAATAATTGTCCTCAGTGTAATATTTTCACAGAACATATGAAATTAATTATTCACTTTCTTGTTTCTCTTATTCTCTAGTCTGTGAACTCTTTCATAAAACATACTATTAATTATTCATCTTTGTAGCTTTAGTGTCTAAGGCAGATGTCTGCCAAACAATAATCAGTGAGTATTCTGGGCAAGTTTATAAATGCATGAGTGAATGCGTTATTGGTGTAGCACTATTTTAAGTAATATGGTGGACGTGGCAACAAGTTGAGAAAATATCCTCGTTCCAGGAGTTAATAGAGTGCTAGTATAATATGACAGGGTCTATTAGAAAAATGAAATCACAATAGAAAATCCAAGGAAAGGGAGAACCCTTAAGTTCCAGGTCTCAGGGTCACTGGGAGGAGGCAAGACATGAGCTGGTGTCACTCACTGCTATCGGATCAATGCCGATTCACAGCAACCCCATAGAGCAGGGGAGAGCTGGCCAGGTTAGTTTTTGAAGCTGTAAGTTTGTGGGAGTAGAAAGCCTCATCTTTCTCTTGAGGAGTGGCTGGCGGTTTTGAACTACTGGCCTTGTGTATCACAGCCCAACACATAAAGGAGTGAGTCTAGACAAAGGAGCTAGAGTGGGATTCAGGGCTTTACGGGCAGATTTAAGTGATTTCAAATGTATTAGAGCTTAAATTTCCGAGCGCTAGATTTGCAAAAGGTTATACTTTACAGTGGAAATCTTAAATCCATTGGCATCTTCACATTAATTCACCCTACACTGATTTCCTTCAGACCATTAACCAGTAGTGTGAATAGCTTTGCCCTTCGGCAGAACTCAGTAGAGAGTGGATTGCCGTCTCTCCCCTGGCCGGTTGGGTGTA
>NW_022103920.1:29428227-29432114 GCF_000313985.2 Echinops telfairi
TCATGGTCGTGAGTCACATCCTGACTGCCTTGGCTTTAGGACCCTGATTCAATTTTGTAAGCTCTTTTACTATAATGTGTGTCCCAAACATAGTCCCATTCTCACTTCTGCAATGTCACCTGAAGCTATGATGTCTTGATTTGTCACCAGTCATGCTTTTGTTATAATTTTCTTGGCCCTCTCAAGTCCTTTTAAAGTCTCGGAATCTCTGTAGACCCTTGGATGCCAATATGATGGTCTTCCTCACCCAGATAATGTTTCTTTGTCTTGTCTTTTCTTGTTTATGATGTAATAAATGTTCTCCTTAAATTCTATTTGAGAAATAGAGTTTCTTTTGTACCCTAAATAAGTGAACAAAATGCACATGTATTTTTCTTCCAAATGTGAATTATTATAAATGCTCTCTTCTGGGAGAATTTGTGTAGTCTTCAAAACCATGCCGTGGTAACGACTTAAAAAGAAAAATCCCCAAACTCACTGCCATGGAGTTAATTTCACCTCATCAAGGCCTCCAGGACAGGATAGAACATCCCTATTTTTTTTTACTTTTTGAAACAATAAATCTTTTGGGGACAGAACGTCTAAACTTTCTCCAGCAGAGCTCCTGGTAGGTTTGAATTTCGGCCCTTGTAGTTAGTAAACCAATATCATAATATATACACAAAAGACCTGGTAGTGTAGTACATATATATGTATATATATGTGTGTGTTTTATATATATTTGTGTATACATGTAGAAATAGATATACACACACATATATAAATATGTGTATACTGAGAAATATATATATGTATCAAAAATATATATAGATATCATATGGCTGCAAAAATTAATATTCAGTAAGGTGGAAAGAGAAAATGAGGACCAGGAGGGACCATTCCATGAAGAGGGACATCATACTTGGCAAATTAGTCGATAACGTTCAGGGTCTGCCATGGGAACCAGAGCAAGTCTCTGAGCACAGAAGTATTATAATCAAAGGTATGCTTTAGGGACACTTAAATGGCAGTAGCGTGGAAAAGACTTTTGTTGAACAGATCAGTGCCAGGTGAACAGATGAGAGAATATTGTAATGGAATTTAACGACAGCCTGGACAATTGGAGGCAGGAAAGTTAAAATGGATAAATAGAGAAGATAGCATTGGTAGGTCAAATGGTCATATTGAATATGTGAAGTGCAGGCAAAAGTGGAGTTGGCCATGCTTTTGAGATATTTGATCCTGGGTTACTGGAGGAGTCATGTACATGATGGCTCTGTTAACAGACGTAGGGATGTCAGATGGAGTGTAAGGGTTGTCATGGAAATGACGATCCCTTAAACTTGCAGGACTTCCATGAGAGGAGGTACAGAGGATGGGTGATAATAAAATAATATTTCTCAGAAAAGAACTTGGACCTGTAATACTATTCCACTTGTTTCTTTATTCAGAGGAAAGATCAGTGTCACATGATCAGTGAATTAACTGCATATCGTATGATACAAACTCTCTAGGAGCTAGAGTAATGGGAGGAGAGAGAAACATAAATAATTAGCTGCAGTATTATGCAGAAAGGACAATTTAATAAGCACGAACACAGAGTTCTCATCTTCAGAAAAAAAATCCTTGTTATATGGACCACAATATATTTCCTGAGAGTTTTACTCAATCTCTTTCTTCATACATTTTATCTCAATTGCATGACTTACATAGTGTTTTTCATAGGTCTTGTTGCTTTAAGACTTCTCAGTCATTTACACATAAGAAATGGTTAGCTTACCCTTATATTTAAATGACAATTTACTAGATCAAAATGTCTAGGTTCAAAGTTCTTTACTTCTAACACTTCAAAATATCATCCCATTGTCCTCTTGCATCCTTTGTTGTTATGTTTGGCTTATGTGCTTTTGTGAGTCTTTAATTTTAAATCTGTGAAAATTTATAAGGTTTCTTTTTGTCTCTGAACTGCATACTTTGCATTATCTAACTGCATACTTCCATGATGCGTACTGTTCGTTTCCTATCTCCCATTTGTTTTTCTTCAAAACAACCAAAAACAATTTTTTTTTGATATTTCATTATCTTTCTTTATCCCTTTGAGGATGCTGATTCTGCTGTTCGTAACTCTTGCTTTGTCTAATCTGTTACTTCTATTTCTGTTCCTTCTGATATACAATGTTGTGTTTGTAGTCTTTTTTTTTTTTTAACAGCAGCTGGATTCCTAGATTGCTAATCATGAAGTTGTCAGGAATCTATGAAGCAAGGATTTGGGATGGATTCTAGATCTTTACCTTTGGATAATTGCAGCACCAAAGGCTTTAATAAATAAAGCAGGGAAGACAGTCTTGCAGACAAATGACAAACACGAGGGATGAAGGCATTCAACCAGGACGCAGACTCTAAGGAGGCTGACATTTTATATGCAGAGAGTGGAGCAATGTCTGAATGGGACACTGAGAAATAAAGCACATTTCCACTTTAGTTCAGTCTGTTTGGGCAAAGGTTGGAATTTCAATGCAGAGCCATTATCACCTGTCAATGGATGATTTTTGAAACCATAAAATTTAAAACAATTTCTGGTGGAGGAACCTTAGCGGCATAGTGCTTGCATGCAGGGCTGCTAATCATAGGGTCAGCAGATTAAAAACAGCAGTAGGCCCACAGGAGAAAGATGCGGCTTTCTACTGTCAAGAGTTGCCGTCTCAGAAAACCCACAGGAGCAGTTCCACCCTGATCTATTGGGTCACTATGAACTGGCATTGACTCAACTGCAGTGAGTTTGAATTTCAATGTTGTGTTTCTTTTTTATGTTTAATTTACTGTGGAAAGTCATGACTAAGTAGAAATACGTGATTTATGAGTGGGTACCAGAAAAAAGGTCCACTTGGCGGACCTTTCATAGTACACATTTTTCCAACTAGGCAAGCATCGAGCAACCATCTATGACAGTGGTTCTCAACCTGTGGGTCACGACCCCTTCAGGGGTCAAACGACCCTTTCATAGGGGTCACCTGATTCACAACAGTAGCAAAATTACAGTGATGAAGTATCAACAAAAATAATGTTATGATTGGGGGGGTCACCACAACATGAGGAACTGTATTAAAGGGTCATGGCATTAGGAAGGTTGAGAACCACTGCTCTATGAGTTAGTGCACTCAGTGCCATCATCTGAGAACATTCTCTTTGGTCAAAATGAATTTTTTCATAAAAGCAATTTTGTTTGAACTTCGGTTTTTTTTTGTGATTTAAGAGAACAAACAGCATGTGGCTGTGATCTTTGGATTCCTGGTAGGAAAAATGCCCCTGAAACTCTTGTGATGTGGTAACCAGTTTACAAGGACAGCGCTATGGGAAAAACTCAAGTGTATGAGTGTTTTTCTCTTTTCAAAAAAGGTGAAATGTGATTGATGACAAACCTTGTTCTGGGTGTCTGTCAACTTCCCAAATGGATGAAAATGTCAACACAATTTGTGCACTTGTGCTTGAAGACCAACAACGGACCATTGAAGAGATGGGGAAATTATCTGGACTATCTTGAGCTTGGTTCAGTGAATTTTAATGTGAGATTTGGAAAGGAGAAGGGTCATTGCTGTGAAATTTGTGCTTGGGTTCTGGCTGACCAGGAAAAAGAGCATCAAGTAGAAACATGCCCTGCTTTGAAAGAACAGCTCTCAAGCAACCCAGACTTTTTCCTTAAGGTCATTACTGGTGAGGAGACATGCACTCTTTTTCTTCTTCTTTTTAAAGTTATTGGGGGGCTCTTACAGCTCTTATAACAATCCATATATCCTTTTCTTTTTTAAAACAAATATTTTATTGGGGGCTCTTACAGCTCTTATCACCATCCATCCATCCATCCATCCATCCATCCATCCATCCATCCATCCATCCATCCATCTATTGTG
>NW_022103920.1:29433459-29434607 GCF_000313985.2 Echinops telfairi
AGATCACTTGTTACTCCCTTGTCCCTGGGTTTGTTGACACTCCCCTTCCTTTCCTCTTCCTTGCCCTATCCCATGTCCCCCTGTAACTGTCAGTACATGGTTTTCTTTACTGGATTGTTTGTCCTGCATATCTTATTTAGATAGACATGCAGGCAATTATAAGCACAAAAACAAGACAGAGAAAAACCAACCAACAAAAAGAAAAGTTAAAAACAAAACAACAAAACCAAAGACATAAAAAGAAAGCCCTATCAATAGTTCCAGGTCTGTTTGTTGACCTTTTGGACAGATTGTGTCTGATGAGCTACCATGGCCTGGCCCCAAAGTCTAATACTGGTATGCCCCAGAGACTTCATTGCTCTGCTTCCCTTGCTGCGCTGTTGCATGCCCTTAGTGTTTTGCCCAGTGTGGTGGGGTCAGATCAGGCACAATTCTTGCACTGTGTCTCCAGTTTTGTCCCCCACAGTGCTGTAGGTAAGTGAGGGATGCCCTGTCTTGTGTTGGGTCAGGCCCTATGGTCCTATCTGTGCATTGGCTGCTCTGAGCGGGAATATTGTCCTTGGGGCTTGGTGGGCCAGGAGATGTTCCACTCTCTTTCCTTCCCTCTTTGTTGGCTCCTGTGTGCTCTGATCAGATGTGCCCCTCTTGCTGTAACTTTAGTGTTGTCCTCTGAAGTGCACTCCTCTGGCGGGAGGTGGGGGTGGGGCTTTCCATGTAGCTGGGATTGGAGCCAGCCTGCAGATGTCTCTATTGGTCCCCTTCCTCACTCCTGTCCTCCCCGTTTTCCATCTGATCTGCACTCCACTGCATGTTTGGCTATTCAGCCTGAGGGCCAGTGTGGGTGTCGCTCTGCTCTCTTCCACAGCCTCTCTTCCCAATCAATCCATAAGCCCTAGGAAATGGACTCAGGTTCCCACTGCATAGGCCTCTTTATCTTGGTCTTTATTATTTCAGAACTGTCCATAGCAATTACTCTTGCTAATAACGACTTCTTGTGGCAATACCTTTACTTTCTGCTTTGCAGCACTGTTGCCATTTTTCAACTGGTCTGATGACGTCTATCTTTTCTGTTGACTTCTCTTTCTCTTAACCTCTAAAAGTGATGCTCCCTAAAGATATGTATGTGGGGGTACCCCCCAAAACCAGAT
>NW_022103920.1:29435163-29439158 GCF_000313985.2 Echinops telfairi
AAAACTTGATTAAAGTCTGACCTGGTGGAATGAACTCCACATGCATTATCCCCCTCTCATCAAAAAACCAAATGAGCATCATCTTGATCTTTGATTTCACTTGAGGAGCCTTTTGGGGGCAAGGTGATAATGACATCTTCCACTGACTTGATTCATGTTTGCTTTCAGGGTCATAAGAATAGCACCATATCTGTGCCAAATTTGAATTTAAGAATAATCAATAACTTACAGCTTTTTGCAGTGATAATATCATAGCCATTATTGCTATTTGAAAACTTTCCCCAATACCCAGCTATGAGGGCTTGAAACATGGTTGGCATTGGTGAGTCTCTACAGAGACTGAGTAATCTGGTTTGAACAATAAAAGCCTAAAAGAAAAAAAGAAATTTACTTACATGGACTTTTCGTGGACTGGACTAAATAAGATATACAATGTATGTGGAGGTATTATTGTAGGGCTTTTTAAGACCTCTCAAAGCACTTAGAAAATACCTAAAGTCTCTGTGTGACCTTGACCTAGAGCTTTACTCGCCAGTATAGTACCCACTAGCCATAGGTGGCTGTTTATGTTTAATTTTAAATTAATATAATTATATAAAGTTTTAGAGCATAAAATGAAATCCTAAACTTAGTGCCTCAGCTTCATTAGCCATGTTTCAAGGATTTTGTAGCTATCGATGGTTAGTTGATAACAAAAAGTCAGCATAGAGATAGAACATTTCCACCATTGTAGAAATTTCTGTTAGAATGGACCTAGAATTCTACAATGTCAGCTTCTTGCTTTTTATTATTTTATTTTACAGATTATGCTCAAAGCACTCTCACTCTCACTCTGACTCATCTCTTTCATTCCTGGTAGTAGATATAATTCCATGGCAACTTCAATTTCCTATCCCTGTAGTGGACATAATTTCATGTCAACTTGATAAATGAGTATATGGGTGGAGTCTACTAGCCTGTCAATCAGGTCACAGCCTAATGATGCCTCCTCCTTGTGGGTGTGGCCTTCACATGAGGATTCTTGGAACTTCCACTTTTTCTCTGCTTCAACTTCCTGTGGATGAGCCACACTGAGCATTGGAGCCACCTGGAGGCCCACACCAGAACTGGACTGGGCATTGGATCCACAAGACTTTTCACCCACCAGCCTGTGATCTTTGTGCTTGTGCTGTGTGAGTCTGAAGAGGAATTTATGGACTATTAACAGACATATGGGCTAAACCACAGACTTCTTGTACCCAAACTAGTTGATCTATGTTCAACTGTTTCAAGAACTGATTGCCTTGAAAGCAGGAGATCAAGCTACGTTAAATTTAGTGGCAAAAAACAAGGCTCCAGCAATTGGTGGAATATCCATTGAAATGATTCAAATAATTTTGAATCCTGCTTAAAGTGGAAGTAGGAGTTGCCAATCAATCAGAAATTCATAACCCAGGTACATTCTGTTTTTGTTTCATGGGGTTATTCTGAAAGTAAATGAGCTAGTGTACGCAGAGCACTTAAAACAGTAACTAGAATTTCTTACATACTCTTTTCAGTATTTTTTGTTATTACTACTTAGGATGTCTGTGATAATTGCTGCTATTATTGCTACTGTAATTACTACTATGAACCATTAAAGAAGCTAGATAATATATTTACATCTAGTCTATATGTGAACTGGTTGAATAAAATTGGACCAATGTTTTCTTAGAAAAATGTAAAATGCAAATGAGATCTTTTCAAAATAAATAGAATTTGTAAGCAGACATCTGACTATAGCCTCTGGGTCAAGGTGCTTCATGGTCACCATTCTATGTAAGTAGATGCTGATTTTGTCAAATGACAAGCCCGGGACGCTTTGTCCACTCACCCCCTGATCTCTCAGCTGGTGGAAGCAGGACGAAGAGAACCAACTCAGATCAAAGAATGCCAGGATGCCCGGCTTTCTCTTTTAAGATAGTGTGGCTTTGATAGAGCCTCAATTTAAATATTCTTAAAAAATTATTTAAGAGTGCTAAAATGTATCTACCTGAAATCATACAGGAGCACAACTTCTATCACTGCACAATTTTTAAAGTGGATTGTATTTTGCTAGGTGGAGGACGTAATTGAGGATATAATTGGATTGGAATCCAGTTTTAAGGAGGAAGATACAGACTCTCCTCTACTAATGCAAAGAACAGTAAGTGTATCCAAACCTGTGAAGGTCAATAGGATCTAAATAAATATTATCTTCTGATGATAAAAAAAGAAATTTCACTTGATTACCGTGCTTTCTTTGGCCCTAATGAAACAAATAACTTATTAGAAAATAATATTTTATTAATTTAGATTTCTAGTTTTATTCTATTAAAATTTTATTCATCTATGTTAGTTAATATTAAGACACATAATGCAGAAAAATATATAATGTTATTAAGAAAGATTACCTATGTATTCCTGTCTTCTTATCAAAACCCAAAACCAGTTGTCACTGAGTCTGTTCTGACTCTTGAATACCCACCTCATTATCTACCTGTCTGAGATTTAATTTTGAGATTTAATCTCAAATTTCATGTTTGAAGCTCAGCATATAGTCAAACATCTTCACAAGACTGCACTGAATTTGATTACTTCACCATAATGACTAATAACTACTTCCAGACTAATAGCTACTAGAATCAGAAGTTCTCAACCCTGGAAAGGAAAGGAGTAGAAATTTACTTCTGAATCAATAAGCAGAGTTTAAAGATGGTATGGAGAAAGGTAAATAGGCCACACCCTCCTTTAAAGTATGTAGAAAAACTTCTGTGTTGAAATAAGAACAAATTCCTGGAATAATATGCAATACAGGGTTAGTATCTTATCTCCTACTGGGTTGCTATTGCCTTCTCATAGCTTATTTGGTAATCACTAAAAACGTTATCTGCAAAGAGAATGCAATTTCTTTTTGTACATTTTAAATGATTATTCAAACCAACACAATTATTGTTTTTTTAAAATATGTTTCAAGATTTCATAGAAATCATTTTTTCAAAAGAATATAAGAATGTGATTAAGCTTTCACTTTAACATTTTTATTTAAAATAATTATTATATGAGGGTTAATTAAAAAGTATTGCTACATATCATGACCTCAATTCTATCTTACAAATCTGGCTAGGCCAGAACATATATACTAGTACAGATAAGAGCTTGCAACACAGGGAATCCAGGACAGATCAAACCCTCAGGACAAAGGGAAGCAGCAATACTAGGAGGATAAGGGGAGGGTGGGGGAGGAGTAATTGACATATGGAATGCAGTGGGCTGGACAGCAGAAAAGTCGATGAAGGGAGACAGTGGTCGGTTTAAGAAATGAAAAAAAAAGAGAATAATTTATAAATTATCAAGGGGACATGGGGGAGCAAGTGGGGTGGGGGAGGAAGGGGAAAATGAGGAGCTGATACCAAGGGCTCAAGTAGAGAGAAAATGTTTTGAAAAAGATGATGACAATATATGTACGGATGTGTTTGACACAATGGATATATGTACGGGTTGTGATAAGAGCTGTAAGAGCCCCCAATATAATAAAAATTTAAAAACGTATTGCTACAAAAATGACAGAGACCAATATTGAACAAAAACACCACATGGGTGCTTTTGTGTCTTGAAATGTTCTCCATTTCGGACAATCCCTCTTTCCTTGGTTCTGATGGCAGAGTTTCCAACTCTGTACACTTTTCTCAAAGAATTCTGTGCTCTCTGATTAAAGCAACAGTTTCGGCATTCTCCAGGGACTCCCTGTGTTGCTTTTAAATATTCTTTGAGTTTGGGGAACAAAAAGACGTGTGAAGTGGTAAGATCAGGATTATTGGGTGGAGGGGGTAAAAGTTTTCCAACAAATTGTTTGTAGACTATTTCTTGCTCTTCTCGAAGAGTGGCAGGTGCATTGTCGTGCCAGCAGATGCATTGTTGTGATGGGAAATTCCTCAGCACAACTTTCTTGGCCTTTTTCTCATGAATGAAATTTTTCATTTTCTTAAAACATTTTC
>NW_022103920.1:29440079-29442338 GCF_000313985.2 Echinops telfairi
TTCACAGCATGAAGATATTGTTTTCTTGATCATCATTCAACTTCTGAATTTGAGGAAATGCTATTAATTTCCTGGGATCTTCTCCCCCATGTACATGGTACTTAACATCATTTACATCATATCTTGAAAGATTTTCTTACTTGTTTTGCAGACGTTGTATAGAATGGCTTACTCAATACAAATTAGTGTTATGAATATCAGAACATACGTTTTAAAAGCCAGATACGCATGGCCTATTCCTGAGCAATAGAAATACCTTATGTTGACCAATCAGAAATCAATGATACATCTGAATCTACATATAAAACCCAGTAGCTCCATTAACTATTTATACATTGCATATATATGTCTTAAGCATAAACTTGCCAGCAACTAGCAACATCAGCAGATAAGAATAAAAGTTGACTGAGAGATCATTCTACAGATCAGAAGGTGCGAAACGTGCAATGAGCTGACCTGGAGAGACAGGAATGGAAAGAGTGTGGATTTGAGTCCAGCTTCTCACCTAGACATTATAAGGCAGCGGTGGTTCGCAGACAGAGCACTCATCTTTCATGATGGAGACCTGGGTGTAGTCCTGCACATAGTACAACACATGTGCAGCTACCACCAGTCTGTCAGTGGTAGGTTGTGTGTCGTTATGATGTTGAATGATTTCAGGAAAGGTTTTCAGACTAAGACAAATCGGAAGAAAGGCCTGGTGATCTACTTCCTAAGATCAACCAATGAAAACCCCATGGGTTACAATGGTCTGGTCTACGGCCCATCGTGGAGGTAGTGCAGGACCACCAAAAGCTTCAGTCTGTTATATATGGGGTCACCATGATGTGGGATTGATTGGATGGCAGCTAACAACAACAATAATGGAGACATTGAGACCTTGTGCAAGTCACTTACCCTTTCTTTGACTTGCTTTTATTCTGGATATGGGAATAATAAAAAATATTTTGCCTCAGAGGCAGATTTCATATTACAACTTTGTAGAGTAAATGTGTGTATTTTAAAATCCAGTCCAAGTGTTGCTCTTAAGCTTGATTGAAGGAGTGACCACGCTACATTGAGAACTTTTAGACATGCTTTAAAAAGAGATGAAGTTTGAAATATAGTTAAGAATGATAGGTAAGATTTTAAGAGGTGGACAGGGAGGCCAAAAAAAGTAGCAAGTTAAGATTACAAAAAAGGCAAGAAGTGAGGGAAAAAAAGAGAATATAGAAGAATAACTGGTAGAATAGAGTTAGGAATCTCTAAAGGATTTTCAAAGTTCCAGTAGATAAAAATAAACCCACTGCCATTGAGTCAGTTCTGTTCATAAGGACCCATCTGAGTCAGATAAACATAAAGAGATATTTGAGTCAGAGACTTGCCAGGTAATACACATGATTATCAGGGTTTATAAGGAGAGTTAACAGGTTACAAGTCAGGGTCAAAAATGTACTTTTGTCCACAACACCTCTTCTCAGCAATGCTGGCAGGTGCAATCCTCTGGTCCTCATAGCTCATTGACCTCTGCTCTGCTCAGACAAGTATTACAAAGCTCCTTTCATGCTGATAGGCACTTGAAAGACACCCCCATTTTGCATTCCTGGTTCCTGCCCAAAGGCACTCCGCTGTCCTTGCTCCATGGCCGGAAGCCCATTGCTCAGTCTCACCTTCCCACGCTGTGGCCTTTGCTGTTGCCCCCACTCTCTGATGACCTTTGCTTATGGATTTTCTTCCTCCTGGTCAGGGAATTCCATTATCCTGCTTTTGAGAGGGTTCAACCAGTGGAATGGCAAAACTGATCAATATCCAATTAGAGTCGCTCCACCTTTATTTGCTTGTTCCCACTCAATCTTTTTTTCTGAGAGTTACAAAGATTATGAATAGAAAAGCCATACGAGTAATCCAACTGCACCACATCTACCTAAAGCAAGCACTCTATTTACTACTTCCTGTTTAACGTCGTATTAAATTCCTGATAGCTTCATAGTATAACCCAGATTTTTACTGTAAGTGGAGCTTCTTTTTGACTTTTGGGCCTGATTTCAGCAGTCGGCTTCCTGTTCTTTGAACATGATATGCATACTATCATTTTAAAGCCATTAAGTTTTACTTTTTTATTGAATTTTTATACTTGATATTTTTCCCTTTAGATTCTGTCTTTTTATGATTTAGATATTTAATCAATATCACCTTATCAAAAAGGCTTTTGTCCCCCCTGCAATTACCCTAACTAAAAACTCTACCCTATTCTCTAGTTCAATATATTTTAATTACCTA
>NW_022103920.1:29443099-29444524 GCF_000313985.2 Echinops telfairi
TCCTCTGGTCTAGCCAGACTTGCAAGATCGAATTTGAGTCATGGTAGTGGGAGCGGGGAGGAAACATGCAAATCTTTATGGAGCCCAATCTCTTCTTTCTCCCAGGGGGTGAGTGGTGGATTTAAATTGCTGACCTTTCTGTTAGCAGCCCAAAGTTTAATCTGCTACACCACTGGGGCTCTTTTACTATGTGATAAGGATTGTGCAAAATACTTTTCGACAAACAATTTCATTTAACCCTCACAACAAACTTAAGAGACAGGAACTACTGTTACCTATTATTGTCTCAACAAATGAGGAAGTGACTCAGACGTTCAGTAACTCTCACAACTTCACACATTTAAGGTGGGGTCTCGAAGGGAGTGCTGTACGATCCCCGATGTACGGATGCTGCTCACCCTGCTGAAAGCTTTAAGAAGGTAGTCACTTCATAGACTTTTAGAATCCTTGGTCTGTAGGGACTTTACACTGCTCCCGATCCTCTGCCCCATGCCAGTGGAATGATTGCTCAGCCTCTGAACTTGTCTCTATGTCCCTCTATTTGCTACCCATTGGTCCTTGTTTCACCTCTTCCCTTTCCAAGACGTGATTGTGCATAGTAACCCATTTCCTTTCTCATCTATAGGCATTTCTCAATCAGGTGTCTGTAAATGCTGGTGGCATTTGGCAATCTAAGTAAATTGTTATAGTTCAAGACCATTCCAGAGATGAGGACTGAGTAAATATTAACAAGCTCCTGTGCTTGGTTGGCACTTGAAAAGGCTGCATAACATCAACGAGAAAGCTTTTGTCAATCACCATCTAGACCAGATTAGTCTTAAAGTCCAAGGAAGAACCAAAGGTCACCTTAGTGCAGAAGGCTCTGCACAGCTCTCCCGGTGACTGTTGGCAAGTTTAACGGGAAGAAAATGATGAAGGAGAAAGAGAAAAACATCGCTATCGCGAAGGTCATAGACACTTCAAAATTAAAACTGGTGAGCAAGTGCATTTTGGAATTCTTTCGATGTTTGGAGCTTGAAGCCACCTTAAATATCCTATTTAAACTTGGTAAATGTATAATACATGGTATAAGGTATGTAGGAATTGAGTGTTGGAATGCATAAAGTATGATCTGCTTTATTGACAAGCCTTGTTTACCTTTAAGATGGTTTTTAGTGCCTGGGCAAGAGAGGGGGGAATGAACAGTTTATTTAGCAAAGTGTCATCAAACGTAATGTTGTATTATGAAATTTTTACCAATGAGGTTATGGTCCACTAATTATTTACTGTGTTTACCTTAAACAAATAGATGTTTTATTAGCCTAGAGCAAAATAAACTATGTGCATCTACAGGGTATGAAATCAAATACATTTATAAATTATTTATATTTTACCTGTAAGCCTTTTGTATTTTATCGCTTTATTTGAGTTATAAGGCAACTGGGC
>NW_022103920.1:29445488-29447290 GCF_000313985.2 Echinops telfairi
TTTTTTTTAACAAAACAACCTTATCACCTTCAAAGTACTCTCAATTATGCTTAATATATTTGTCAAATCTACGATTCCCTTCTTGGAAACATTTTTCAAGCTCATCTGTTTCGATGACTGACAGCACCTCCCTCGTTTTTTTCTTCACTTCTTTTGCATCACCAGATCACTGTCTTTTCATGACTCCCTTCACTCACAGAAACAAAAAGAAGTTGCACAGAGGGGGATACAGTGAATAAGATGTGTGGGACAAGAGAGACTTGCTATTTTTTGCCCCAAATTGGCACACTTGATGGCTATGGAAGCAGGTGCATTGTCGTGGTGGTAGGACCAGTCTCTCATCTGCCACAAATCAGGCCTTTTGTGTCACACACAGTTACACAATCTGTTCAGAAACTTTAAATAAAAAGCTCGATTAATGGTCTGACTTAGTGGAATGAACTCCAAATGCACTATCCCCTTCACATCAAAACAGCACATGAGCATCAGTTTTTTGGGGGTACCCCCTCATATATTAGTCCTGAAATTATTTGGTGAAGAGAAAAGTTAACCAGGCTTGACATTTGGAATGGTGTAAGAGAGGTTTCCAACCTTACACTGAGCCTTAGAAGAGAGATTGGATCTTGATACTTTTTGAAAGGGTGTGGACTTTTGTGAGGTATGCTAATAGCAGTAATCAACATAGATTACAACTCAATGTAATGAAAACCCAAATCTTCACAATCGGACCAATAGTCCATTTTCCAATCATGATGGATGGAGAAACGATTGAAGTTGCCAAGGATTTTGTAGTTCTTGGATCCACAATCAATGCTCATGGAAGCAACCGTCAAGTCACTGGTTAAATATGCTACACAAACCTCTTTAGAGTCTTGAAAAGTAAGGATGTCACTTTGAGGACTAAGACCCTCCTGACCCGAGCCATGGTAGTTTCTATCACCTCATGTGCATTTGAAAGTTGGACATTGAATAAGGAAAATCAAGCAAGAGTCCATGCATCTGAATTGCGGTGCTGATGGAGATCTTGGAAGTACCACAGACAGCCAAAAGGACGAACAAATCCATCTTGAATGATGTGTGGTGAGAGTGCTCCTTAAAGGCAAGAATGGCATGGCTTCTCTCTTACATACTTTGGGCAGTGCCTGGGGCAGGGTACCATGTTTTTGACAGTGGAGAGGCAGTGAACAAGAAGAAGGCGCTCAATGAGATGGATGGACACAGTGGCTGGAACAATGGGCCCAGGCACAGGAACCACTGTGAGGATGGCGCAGGAATGGGTCGTTTTTCATTCTGTTGTGCATATTGGAGCTATGGGTTGGAAGCAACACAACGACACTCAACAACAACTACAGTGGGAAAGAATAAGCATTGGGGAAATATGATCAACACCCTCCAACCTTTTTGAGCATTTAAAACTCAAGAGGCTAGGTAGTAAAAGTCCAGCCTCCGTGTCAGACAGACCTGGATTTGAATGCCAAGACCTCTGTTTACAAAGTTATCTCATCTTGACCTCAGTAGTTCATTTTCATTTTATGTCCATTCCTGTTGCTGTTGAATCAATTCCAACTCAGAGCAACCCTACAGAGCAAAGAATTTCCAAGGCTGTAAATCTTTGTGGTCTCCAACTGCCATATATCTTTCTTCTGTGAATGCCTGGTGGTTTTGAACTTCTGATGCTGTGGTTAGCTGCTGAACACTTTAACCACTAAAGTCCCAGAGATCATTTTCACTCTATAAACTATTTTTTAAAATAGTTGAGATAGCTATTTAAGCCATTATAATGAAACATACTTCACTTAAAA
>NW_022103920.1:29448555-29475779 GCF_000313985.2 Echinops telfairi
AAGGAAATCCTCAGTTAAACGTCAGTGAGCCTCAACTTAAAACCCTTGAACCTTCAGCTGGCCGTCCTTATTCAGTCCAATCTCTACAGGGAACTGGCCTGTGTGCTTGCTTGTCAGCCTGGAGCTGAATCCCTTCTCCCTATTCTGGATGCTCAATCACAGTTGCATGGCAGGGAAGCTTCTTAAAGGCCCTCACTCGTTTCTTCTTGTCGTAACCATCAGTGATCCCTTGGACAGTGGTAAGAAGCTTCCTGTGGTTGCGCTGTTGAATTCTTACATGGATCTAATCCTCCGTGGCTGCAGGAAGCAGGTCATCACCCTTCCTGGCATCAGGAAGGGGTCGAAAGACGAGGTTATGGATGGCGGGTATAGGATTCAATTTCTTTCCCTCGTGGACTGAGGAAGACAGCAGCCGGTGGGAGAAGTCGGGCGGCGCGGAGGCGAATACCGTACAGGGGTCTGAAACTCAGTAACTGGGACCCGCTTCTACTTGTAAAGCCTATTTTCTCTGATATTTACACAGATATCCAGCCTTCTGGCTATAAAACTGCATTTTAGGTTATTTTCATTTTAAAAGTTTAAAAATAAAATTTAACTGTTCATTTAACCTCCTTTAATTTTTTGAAACATTGATTTATGCTCTTTAGTCCAATTGTACAATGTTATATTAATTCACTTTTTGTCTTTTTGTACTAATATTTGGTGGCTATATCTTATTTCATCCATTAACTTTCCATCTTTGGGTGTTTTTTTGCTATGGAGTGTGTCCCTTGTAAATTACAAGTACCTGGGTGTTTTTTGCTTGTTTGTTTAATTCAATTTGTCAAACTTGTAACTGGGGACTTCGGTCTATTAATATTGATTACTATTATTGAAGATTTATCCTGCTTGTGTCCATCTTAGCTTATTTCAATGTGTCCCATTTCTCTATTAATTATGAATCCTTTTTAAGATTGTTGTAGCCTTTGATCTTTCTTCCCCATATCCCATCATGTTGATGCTATCTAGACTCTAATAGTGAATCTGGCAGTTAGAAATTTTCATTTTTCTTTGATTTTTGACTTCTTAAAATAATGAATTTACCTTACCAGGATAGTTTCATCACTTTTACTTTACATTCTTTGAGATAGTTCTTTTAAACTACTCTTCTTAGTTACGTCATTCAAAATATGCAACATTAATAGTATTTGTATTATAAACCTATTTAAGCATTTCACTTCTATAAATATTTTATATTATGACCTCATATGTGAATGCCACTTCAACTGGATATAAAACTCTGTATTTTACTATATTTTAATATTTTTTAAAATACTGTTTTATCTTCTTCTTTAGTCCAATGGAAAAATGCATATTAATTCAATTTTGGCTTCTTTGTACATAATCTCTTCCTTCAGATTTGCAGAGTTGTCCCTTGTTGGGGTTATTCTTAAATTTCACCACACTGTGTCTGGGGGTAGATCTTTCTTTCTTCCTTGTCATTCTACAGAACAGTGTTTCCCCGAGTGGGTGATGGCATCCCCTGGGGAGGCTGGAATGATCTGGGAGCTGCAAAGGCAATACCTACACTTTATCCTGGATCATGGGCTGTTGAACAAAGGTTTCTACCTGCCACATGTGCGGAGTGGTTCTTTTCTCTGAAAAGGGTGCAGTGGGCCAAATATGTTTGGGAACCTGTGCTATGGGATTTCTGATTTTTAAATTAAAATAAATAAAATAAAGATTTAGTGCAAATCCTTGGAAATATCTCTCTATTATATTCTAAAATATGCCCCCTTTCTATTTGCATTTTTCTCTCCATTTGAGGCTTCTAGGAACTGTATTTTAGTTTTTATAATTCTGCATTTCATATTAATTGGGTTTTCTTTAGTACGTTCTATTTCTCGGGCCCTTCTTTTATCCTTCTGGCCAGTTTGTTGTGATCTGACATGATAGTCCACTGATCCCTTTCTTAAGGAGTGCTTGTGGTGCAGCCTTGGTTCAAAACCACCAGCTTTCTACTCCCATGAAGAGTCCCAGTCTCAGAAATCCACAGGTGCCGCTCTCCCTGCCCTACCGCGTCGTGATGGGTTGGCTTCAAATCCGTGACAGTGAGCTTTGGGCTTCCTCCCTTTTGCCGTGTGTCCATTCTAGTTATCTCTATTTAAGGTCTTCTCCTTTTCACACCTTCTAATTCTGCTCAGCTCGGTTTATGGGTCCTCCTTGCTTCCCATCTTAAAGTATCTTTCCTTCTTCCCTCGAGAAGCTTATTGAGAAAATTTAAGAATCTAGATCACGACTTCCATTTCTTTGCTTTTGTTATTTTCACTTAAGAACTCATTTTCCTCAGGATGCACGGGCTCCTGTCACAGGAAATGTGTCTTCTGTGGGAAGGTCAGACCACAGTCAGTGCTAAGGGCCTCAGGAGCCGAAGTTTGAAGAAACCACGTGGGGAAATGTCTCAGCCCACAGGGAAGCATCGTCATTTACTCCTCATTTCACAGCAACTTCAACTTCTTAGGTTAAGAATTTACTTTATCTTTCTACTGGAAAGAACCTCTGTCACACACACACACACAGACACACACACACATTTAATGTATCCTTCAAGTTTGAAAGTCCTGGTGGTGCTGTTGGGAAACATTGGACCACCAGTGTTCCAGCCCACCAGCTGCTCCGCTGGAGAAAGACGAGGCTTTCTGTGCTGGTGAAGATGTGCAGCCTCAGAAGACCAAGATAGGGCTCCTATGAGCTGGAATCAACTCTGCGGCAGTGGATAAAGAACGTCTCAGAGTTTGTCGCTAATAATAATAGATTTCCATATTGTAATAGTGAGGATTTTGTTTCATTGAAGATATAATCTGCTAGGGTACTTTTTTTAAGCATCGTAATAAATTTCTTCATAACTTGTCTATCAGAGTTGCCTCCTAATCTACGAAAGACAGTTAAGGCTTAGTTCTTAGCTATCTAAGTAAAAACACAGTAGATATGCTTCTGCTTTGTTAGCCCTTTGGATGGGTATGTGGTTTTTAAATATTCACTAACATTTTACTGTATGATCCCTTAATTGCGAGAAGAAAAAAGGCACCTTAGACTGTACGAAGGGTCTTACATACTCTGAAACTGAAACCAATTGCCTAATCATATTAAAAAAATGATTAGCCATTTACATGAAATCGAGTAGTAGCTGCAACATAAAATCAAGTAGGATATTAATCATTGAGGCTTAGGGCATATATTAACCAATAAGCAAGGTCAGAGGAAAATGTAACATAGCGAGAGTCCAGCAGGACTAGATTAATTATCTGAATGTCAGCCCCAGTTCTGAAGCATAGTGCCTCGGCGGTTCCAGTATGACCAGGTGACATGGACCCGGTGAAGGCTGTATAGTTAGGACGCTATCACTTTATTGTTGCAGGCTCTGTGCGGCGTGGCTCCCTTTCTTCTCTGACATTTGTGCAATTCGCCCGTCTGCATTGAAATCCATCTGAATTCACGCTCTTCAGAGGAGATGCGCCCTCTCCCTCGTGTCTTCCCCCTCACTCCCGTCTTTGTGTTCAGGGCGCCCATTATGTTTCTCAAAGGCACAGTGGAAAGTACAATTCAGGTTGGTGATGCCTCCGCATATAACCAACAGGCTTTTCAAAAATGATCTTGGAAAGTTTTATTCTGAAAAATAAGACTAAATGACTCACATCTTAAGGAACTGTCAGGGTTTTTTTTTTCTTCCTCTTCCTAGTTGTACTTTTTTGTGACTAACACATATTATCTCTCCAGGTTAGATGAACTTTGTTCCTACATGCTGAGAAGGAAATTAAGAAGGAATGCATGCCTGACTTAAGTAATTCCCTTCTAAGATCCACAAAGCAGAAATGGGTTTACACTAGTACATTCAGATCCTAGAGCTCAGGAGCCCGAAGAGAGCCAATAATAAAGAGAATCAATATGTGGAAACACATCACAATGCAGCATATGCACATAGACTGATACACTGGTTTCCACTGTGCTTTAAGTTTTATTTTCCTTCAGAATTATATAATACCACATAGAGTTTTGCATCTTATTATATCAGGAACTAATTTGTTCTTTCTTCACATTTACTTTTAGTTTGATCTTATAAGTGTTATAAAAATGTTCCTCAGTTTGAATTGAAGTTTTGCAGGAGGTGGGAATGTTGAGTTAGATTCTCTGTAACAATATGGTGATGGTTTTGTTTAATCACATATACTGTTCCTCTTTGTCAAGAGAGAAAGAAGTAGACACTTATTCAGTTCTTGGTATATTTGTCTAGAAATGGAATATAGCAACTTAGAATGGAAATGCTTTTAAGTCTCTAAATCCTATGTCTTAAATCTAGCTCTTCTATAAGAATGAATGTTACCTTGAATTATGAATATACTTTCCCCGGATGATAAAAATCAATAGGCATAATTTGAATAATGACTGATGGAATTTTGAATTGTGTTTAAAGCACTTCAACTTTACATGTCATTGTTCCCAAGGAGCACTTTAAGAATTACATTGTTCTCATAATTGGCTGTACCCATATCCACTAGATGCAGCAGTGGTTTTAAAACATTTTTGGTTACCCACTGATATGCTTATAATATTCTAGAAACGTGAGTGTTCAGTGAGAAAAAAGTATGCCTTCCAGGAAGAAAAGAAGGTTCCACTTAACTGTTTAAACCATCTTGTAACTGTGAGTTTCTAGTATCGGTGATGGTATTACAAAGATTTCTGAAATGTTCCATTATTATATTTACCTTGTGGTATGTGCTGAGCTTTCCAGCTTTGCTTATGTGTATACTGATTGTTTCCAAAATTATATTTTAACAGCACTTATTGAATCACCAGGTCATATTTAGGATCAAGCGTTCACAACTTTTCAAATATCAATCAGAATTTTCCATCATGAGTGACCTTTTTGTGTAAATACAAATAAATAGCCTTATCCAAAATACCCAATCCCCAAGCATTCCATGATATCCTTAAAAAATAACCAATGCATACCCGTTTCCTTTTTAATAGTTAAATACCACATCGCAATTTATCATTAATAAAGTAAAAACCTTTAAATGGAAATATAAAATAAAATAACTAGATCTGTCAATGGGTATAGAAAGTCAATTGATTCTTTTCTTCCTTTTCCTGCTCCAGTTATCCGGAAGTATTTTGGATGTGTATAGCAGTGAGCAAGGGATCGCAGCAGATAATATGGGACTTACAAGTGCTTCCTGTCCAAGCAGTCTCCCAATGAAGAGAGAAATTACAGGTAGTGCTGCTAGTCTGGCCTTTTGAGATAAGTTACCCTGAATCATCAATCTCGGATATCTTGATACATTATCAAAATAGTTAAAATAGGATATATTAGTGAGAAAACCAATCAGCTTTCTCTTTAACAACCAGACAATATTAATATGACTTACAGTTTAATTAAATGTACTTATTTTAGGAATTGAGTATATGTACACGTAGGCTCTATCACTACTTGACTGAATCCTTCACTGGCCATAGGCTCATTTTGCTTTGGAATAGATGCGATTTATTAACATGGTTATAAAATTGTAGTTGAAATCAAGCAAAATAAGTCTTTTTTGGGGCATAAAATTTGATAAGATAAACAATTACATTTGTTTCTCCTTAGCTTGATTTATGGATTTCATAGCAGATGTGTATATAACACCCTCAAAAGCAGTATTTTTCAATAGTTTATCTAAAATTTACTAAAAATGGAAAGCACTATGGGGACATGGTATAGATTAGAAAATAAAGGGACAAAGAAACTAAAACATCACACAGCTCATTAGTGACCAAATTGGATCAAAGTAAGAATTTTCTGCCATAAAATCTAGTGCAATTTCTATCATAAGATAAAATCAATGGACATTTCCATTGCAAGTTTTTATTTCAAAATAACTTATTTGTACAATTAATAATTTTAAAATTTTAGTAAACACATGATATCCATTCTTGTAGGCTGGTCAGTAATTCAAAATGTCCATTATTTACATTATTCAGACTAAAAATGCTCAGGCAAGAAATCCTATTTTAAATAAACACATGGAAAATAGATGTATTCCTGGGTTACCTTTTTAAAAATTATAGTAATTCTAAGATCTGCTATGTAACCAATAACTCAAATATTCAGCAGTTTAAACAAACAAACAAACCATTTTCTTTACTCTTACAATCTCTATGGGTCAGAAACCCAGGAAGGGCATAGTTCAGTTAGGAATTAAGGTTTCTCAGGAAGCTCGAGTAAGGATGCTGGCCAGAGATGCAAACATCTGATAGCTTGACTGGGACCGGAGGATGGTTCCCTCACAGTCTTGGCAACTGTTGATCCAAGAGACAGCAAAGAGGCAACAGGAAGATATTGAGTAACGTAGCCTTGGAAGTCACCCTAGTTACTTCCACAGGAGCCTAAGGGATATTTCGTAGGTCAGCCCCATTTGTTATGGGAAGGATCTATCCATGGTGTGAATACCGTAAATGGAGAATCATTGTGGCACGTTTAGAGGGCTCTAAATTAGGGTCTAAATTTAGGGTCACTATGAGTCGGAATCAACTTGTGGCAGTGAGTGTGGAGTTGTATGAGCATTAACAATCACACAGCGCATAGAGCGAAGCACAACTGACTAGACAAGTGTATACAGGAATGCCTAAAGAATATGTGAGAACTCTTATGATGTAGAAAATGACAGTTGACGTTTGAAATGTAGAAAATTAAGCTACTTGAGGTATTATCACTTCTGTTTGAATCTGAAACATCTGAAAAAAACATGGCTGTGTAATATTTAATATGTCTTGTATTTCTTTAAAGGGTGTTCGGGTGCTGCAGTGGTTATGGGTTGGGCCGTGATCCTTAAGGTCAGCAGTTGGAAACCTCAGGCACCCTCAGGGAGAAAGACAGGGCTTTCTACTCCTGTAAAGGATGGGTCTCAGAGACCCAAACAGGCAGTTCTTCTGGTCCTATACGATTGTCATAAGTCAACATTGACTTGACAAGAGTGAATCTGGATTTTTGTTGGGAATTTATTTTAATTATTACAACAATTCTGCCAATCTCCTTTATAGATGAATCATCTGAGGCACAGAGAAATTAGGTTATAGGTTCCAAGACTCTTGAGTAGCAAGCCAGGACACAAATCTAGGTTTAACTGACTCAAACGTCTGAAGGCTTTATTTTATCATTGTCTGTAACTGCAGAGTATTATTTTCCAAATTTTAAACTATCTGCAGGAAGAACATATTAAAGTGTTTTAGTGTAAGTAACTGTCTTTTAATGAAGTATTTCTAGATGATATGCTGAAGGGTGGTTGGGGGATTTCAGGTAGAACTAAGGACTATTTCAATTATTTTCCTTTTGATCAGACACCGACACTCGAGCACTGGCCAAGGAGAGACAAAAGAAGGACAACCACAATCTCAGTGAGTATTGACAGCTACATGTCTATGTAGATAGTTCAAACCCAACTCACGCATGTCATGGAGAATACGTGGAGGTCAAACACCCAGGGCGTCTTTTTGTCAATCCATAAGTGGTCTGAGGTTGCATGTCCCCCAACTAATTGTACATAGCCTTAAGTTAGGCTACTTTAGGAAGATTTCAACAATGCAAACTTCCAGAAGGGCTGTCTATTTCATACAGTGAACTATCTTGATTTCTCTTCTGGTTCATCCTCTCCTCAATGAGGTGTCTGTGAGGGTTCTGAGATCACTTGGTTACACTGGAACTTTCTTATACCTGTCTGACACACATGTTGAAAGATATAAATGTGACCTGAGAAAGTACACACCATCTAAATAGCGATACCCATCATCTTTCTGCTGCTCCCATCGTAATGAGATGGTAGGGGAGAAGCTTTGCTTATACTGGACGGCTGAGTTCTACCTCACAGGGCATATGGGTAAGGTGGTTTGCTCCAGTGGCTTCAGGGGGGTCAATGGGACTCTAATCACCGGTCACCTGGGATAGAGGACTGCAGGCACGGGAAGCTGTGTAAGGGAAAGGCTGAGCTTTAGACTGCTTCATCACGCTGCAATAGAGGAACCACGTCCGGTGACTTTTGAAAGTCTTTTTGTTCCGTGAATCAAAGTACAATTTGATTAAGGTCCAAATAAACAAAACTATGAAAGCCTCGCAAGAAACCACCATCCCCTTACAGGCCAGGCGTTTAAATTGATGGTACACCAACCTGTGGAACCTGCACCTGTCTGCAAAGCTTCTGCTACATTGCAAAGGAATCAGTTCGCTGACTGTGGGATTGGGGAAAGGGGGCTCATAGGTAGCTATGGAAAAAAGAAAAGGTGTCATGGCCCACCCTCTAGAGGATGGGTCTTCAAATGTGGCCCTCACAGCACCTGCAACTGAGTTCAGGGAGTTGGGACAGGAAATTCCTGGTGCAAGGACGAATTGTGGCAGGAGGTTCCCTTGTCCCATGAGGCCTTTCATGGTGAGGAGGAACATGACAATAATGACCAGGAGTGGTGCTGTCATTGGGTGCTATCGAGCTGACGCTACTCATCGGGATCCCAGATACAACAGAAAGAAACTCTGCCCGGTGCTGAGCTGTCCTCACCATTGCTACATTTGAGGCCACTGCTGCAGCCACTGTTTCAACCCATCGAACTGAGTATCTTCATCTTTTTTTCCCTGACTCTCTAGTTCATCAAACATGATGCCCTTCTCCTGGGACTGGTCCCTCCTAACAGCAAAGTATATGAGATGAGGTTCCATCCTCCAAGTTTCTAAAAAGCATTCTGTCTGTACTTCTACCAAGACGATCTTAGATCTTCTTCTAGCAGTTGATGATACTTTCAAGATTCTTCGACAGGTCCAACTCAAATGCATGAGTTCTTCTTCAGTCTACCTTCTTCAAGGTTCAACACTCACAGGCATATGATGCAATTGGCTGGGATACCATGGCTGGGATCAGTCAAACCAAAAATGGACCCTCTTAAACATGAGGTCTAGCATAGAGACCCCACTTGCCTGGATTTAAGGGAGGGACTGAATCCATACATCACATACTTTGTGAACAATGGAACCACTGATTCATTACCACATGGGATTCAAGATGAATTAGTAATTTTAAAGCATATAATGTCTTTCCAAATGATGAGTACTTGATCTGATCTCATCTGAGTTAAGGACCCCAATGGCACAGTGGTTAGGAGCTTGGCTGTTTGCTAAAAGGTTGGCAAGTCAAACTCACTCAGAGACTCTACAAGAGAAAGATCTACTGATATGTTCTGTAAAGACTACAGCCTAGGACACCCTAGGCATGTCTTCCTGGCACATAGAGTTGCTATGAGTAAAAAATTAACTTGATGGTACCTAATAACAGTAACCTCCTGGGCAACAGATGAGGTACCAAAGTTCTTATTATAATTAACCATTAAAAAGCAACCTCAAAACCTTTGTAGACTACAGTCTTAAAAGAGTTGAGGAGGCGCCACTGAGGTTAATTCAAATAATAGATTTTTAAGGAATATCATTGGACTAGATCAGCCCTCTATTTTATTTTGAGATGAAATTGTGAATTATTCTCTTGTGAATCATAACTCTTCATATTATATAGTGAATATAATAATTATTAATTGTGGCAGTTACATAATCTCATGTCAACTTGCAAGGGGGGGAGTCTAGCCTGTCAGGTTATAGCCAATGAGGTCTCTGAGTGGGCCTTACCTTCTCCTGATGATTCTGGAAACTCCTGTCTTCCTCTCTGGAGGCGGGACAAACACTCTCTCTGCTTCCTCTTCCTGCTGACAAGACATGGAGCTACACTGATGGAGTCAGGGCCCTGGAGCTGGATGAGCCACGTGGAGACCAATGCCAGTGTGGAGATGCTTCCACCGCCACTGGATCCACAAGGCTTTCCACCCACTGGCCTGTGATCTTCCTGCAATTGGTATTATTGCATAGCTGTGTGTGTCTGAAGAAGAATTTGTAGACTGGTATCGAACATATGGGCTACTGTCAGACTTATGGACTTGATCTGGACTGGGCTGGGATGTTTTCTTTATACACAATTACTTTTTATATAAAGCTCTCTTTTATTCTTCTAAAATTGATTTTATTTTTGATATAATTATATTTTAAAATGATTTTCAGTTAGAGTTAAACCTGTTTTGATATAACATGCATTCTTACTTTGTAGTTCTAGTCCACAGGCTGACAATGTCTTAACACAGCATATAAAGCTCACTCTTTTTAGCCACATACTTGACCACGTCCAGGTTCATAGTCTCTATTCTAGCAACATACATAAAGCAGTGTTTCCTATTTGTTTGTATTTTGTCTATAGCTTCTTCACAGTCTTGTAAGAACTAGTTTTTTTATTGGGGGCTTGTACAACTCTTATCACAATCTATACATACATCCATTGTGTCAAGTACATTTACATATGTTGCCATCATCATTTTCAAATCATTTTCCTTCTACTTGGGTCCTTGGTATCAACTCCTCATTTTTTCCCCCCTCTTCCCTACCCTTCCTCCCTCATGAACCCTTGATAATTTTTAAATTATTATTATTTTTCATGTCTTATACTGACCAATGCCTCTCTTCACCCACTTTTTTGTTGTCCATTCCCCAGGGAGGGGGTTATATGTAGATCATTGTGATTGGTTCCCCCTTTCTCCCCACACCTTCCCCTACCTGCCTGGTATCACTACTCTCATTCTCTCATTATTGGGCCTGGTGGGTCTATCTGTCCTGGATTTACTGTGTTTCCAGCTCTTATTTGTACCAGTGTATATGAGCTGTTCTAGCTGGATATGCAAGGTAGAATTGGGGTCATGATAGTGGGGGTGGGGAGGGAGCATTAACGAACTAAAGGAAAGTTGAATGTTTAGTCATTGCTATACTGCACCCTCATTGGCTCATCTCTTCCTTATGACCCTTCTGTAGGGGGATGTCCAATTGTCTACAGATAAGCTTTGGGTCTCCACTCCGCAACCCTAATCATTCCCATTGATACGTTTTTTAGTTCTGGGTCTTTGATGCCTGATACCTGATCTGATCAACACCTCATGAACATACAGGCTGGCGTGCTTCTTCCATGTGTGCTTTGTTGCTTCTCAGCTAGATGGCCACTTGTTTATCTTCAAGTCTTTAAGACCCCAGGTGCTATATCTTTTGATAGCCGGGCACCATCAGATAAAGCTCTTTCTTATACACACATGAGTGTCTATGAATTTGTTTTTCTAGTCAACCCTAACACATTAATAAATTCACATCCTAAAATATTCAAATACCTGTATTTCTATGAGCTATGTTCCCACCCCTGATTTTTTCCTTTTCAGTTCTGTTATGTGGTAGAATTTAGTTATTTTCTTAATCACATCACCAGACAAAACAGGATTGGCAAAGGGGAGGAGGTGCTGTTCCTTATGAAGATCCATGATATTGTGTTTATTCCTGAAGGTCAGAGATCTTCGTGCTCTTTTGCATCATAGGGTAGCCTGGAGCATTGCTTTGATCTTTTATGACTTTCCTTGTTTCCAGTAGCAGACACCGGTTCTCCACTGTCTATAATTTAAATATTTTACGAAAGTTGGACATGCAGTTTTCTTCTTTCTTGCCTTGGGGTTTGTTTTTGTGTTGTTTCCACTCATTTCCCTGGAAGTGTGCAGCATGTCATTTATTGAAAGTAGATTACATAACACTACGGGCTGGGACTCTAGATATTGGAAATGCAGAAGAGAAGACTGGGCTTGGATAAGAATCAATAGAGGAAACGCTGCATATTTATATATCGGACATGAATGGAGCATTCTCTACCCGCACACAACCTTCAGAAACAGCGCACGGGAAGGCAAACATCAAGAACAGTTTCTGCACAAGAATCTGTATCCGTAATTTTCAAAGCTAGAACCCCAGACAAACAGCGTTAGCGTTATGAATTAGGTGCTTTTTAGAAATGCAAATTCTGGCCTACCATCTGTACTCATTTCCTTTGCATCCTTGCTGAATCACAGGACACCTGCAGGCCAGAGTAGCCCGGCTCCAGGGAGTCCACGGCCACAGTCTTGGCAGCAGCCGTCTGCCAGGCTTTCTCCTGTGGAGCTGAGCTAGCGGGCTGAACTACCACGTCAGTTTCTAAAGCCAGAAATGCTGCGTATTGGCACACCAATCTAAATTTTTACAAGCCTCGGATGTTTGTCATAGATCAAATTTGAAAACCACTGCTCTGGAAACATTGAAACTTGTGAATGAGTAAAGTACATTGATACTCAGAGGACATTTGTCTGTCGGGTAGTCATAGTTTGGTGGCTTGTATGTTGCATGATGCCCTAAGTTATGCCACGGGTATTTCAAGTTGCATGGGGGCAAGCACATTTCCGCAGAGCTTCCAGACTACGAACAAATAATGAAGAAAACAGTGCCAGCTCACTTCGGAGGAAGCTGACATTGAAAACCTTACCTTCAGAACATTGTCAGATACTGAAGACCTAATGAATGGAAGCGGAGCTTTGTCAGAGTGGCGCCAAAAGATGGGGACCTCAGGTCGGAGGGTCCTGGAAATGTGGCAGAAGAGGAGCTGATTTCGCAGAGTGGAGTCAACCAGGGTGACATGAATCCAGTAAAGGTTGTGAGAGTAGAATCTTCTGGATCTTTATTATCTGCTGGGCCATGATTTAAGGGGAGGAGAAAAAGCTTTAAAATTGTGAATAAAATAATGAAAGTAAAAAATAATGAAAATATTCTAATGAATGAGATATAATCAATGTCCCTGAATTATACATATAGGAGTTGTTGAATTGGATAATGTTTTGTATATATTTTTGCCATAATTTTAAAAATACAATAATAACAATAAGCACAAAGAAGAATAAATTGTTCTAAAATTGATTGTTATAATGATGGCACAACTATTCATGATATGATTGAACTATTGATTATGATATGATATGTGGAAGAAGGACCAATACAACTTTAAAATCTGCTAATGATTGGAACTTGGAATGTGCAAAGTATGAATCTAAAAAGATTAGAAGTCATCCAAAATGAAATGGAACACATAAAGATCAATATCTTAGGCATTTGAGAGCTGAAATGGTCTGGCACTGGGTATTTTAAGTCAGAAAATCACATTGTTTACTATGCTGGTAATAATAAAATCAAGTGAAATGATCATTGCATTCACTGTCAGAAAGAACATTGTTAAATTAATCTTGAAGTGCAACACTGTCTGTGACAGGATTGTATCTACCCATCTTCAAGGAAATACAATCAATACAATTTTTAAAATGTATGCACCAACCACAAACACTGGTGAAGAATTCTACCAATGACCTCAATTGGAAATAGATCAAATTGACAATCAAGTTGCATAGATAATTATTGGTCATTGGAATGCAAAAGTTGGAAACAAAAAGGAACGAATAGCAGTTGGAAAATATGGAGTTGGTGAAAGAAATGAATTTGGTGATTACTTGATAGAATTTTGCAAGATCAACAACATGTTCATAGCAAATACCTTTTTTTCAACAACAAAAAAGGTAACTGTGCATATGGACTTCCCCAGATGTAACACATGTAAATCAAATTGACTATACCTGTGGTAAAAAAAATGATGGAAAAGTTCAATATTAGCAGCTAAAACCAGGCCAGGGGCTGACCGTGGAGCAAACCATCAATTTCTCATTTGTAAGTTCAGATTAAAGATGAAGAAATTTGAAACAAGTTGAGGAGAGCCAAAATATGATCTTGAGTTTATCCCACATGAACATCCTAAAAATAGATTTGCTGCATTGAACATTAATGATAGAAGGCCTAATGAGCGGTAGGAAGACATCAAGAACATCATTCATAAAGAAAGCCCAAGGTAATTTAAAAGACAGGAAAGAAAGAAAAGACCAAAATGGATGACAGAAGAGATTGAAACTTGCTCTTAATCACAGAGTAGCTGAAGCAAATGGAAGATATGATGACATCAAAGAACTGAATCAAAAATATGAAAGGGCAGCCTGATAAAACAAAGAAAATATCATAACGAAATGTGTAAAGATCTCGAGTTAGAAAATAAAAAGTGAAGACACGTTCAGTGGATCGTAAGCTAGAAGAACTCAAGAAAAAAATTCAGGCTCAAGTTGCAAATTTGGAAGGTTCTGTGGGCAAAATACTGAAGGATGCAGGTAGCATAAACAAAAGATGGAAAGAGACAGAAAGAACACAGAGTCACTGTACCAATAGAAGGCGTCAACAGTCCTGCATTTCAGGAAGTAGCACATTCGTGAGCATTGCTGAAGGAAGAAGCCCACGCCGCACTGGATGCAGTAGCCAAAAAGAAGAGTCCAGGAATTGACGGATACCAACTGAAATATGTCACAAAGTTGTTGAAGCACTGGAAGCACTTACTCATCTATACCACGAAATTTGGAAGACAGCTATTTAGCCAACTGACTGGAATAGATCCATATGTGCACTAATTCCAAAGGAATGTGAAACAACAGAATGCTCCAACTATAGAGCACTATCACTGATATCACACGCCAGAAAATTTTTTTTGAAGATCATCCAACAACGTTTGAGGCGATACATTGACAGGGAGCTGCCAGAGTTTGAGGCTGGGATCAGAAGAGGATGTGTCACAGCAATGCTATCTTGCTGTCAGATAGATCTTGACTGAAAGCAGAAAATAACAGAAAGAGATTTATTGGTGTTTCATTGACTATGCCAGGGCATTTGAATGGATCATAACGATCTCTGGATAGCCTTGAGAAGAATGGGAATTGCAGAACCCTTCATTGTGCTATTGCGGGACTTCTACACGGATCAAGAAGCAGTTGTGCAAACAAAACACAGGAATACGGCAGAGCTTAAAATCAGGAAAGCTGTGCGTCAAGGCTGTATCCTCTCACTACACTTGATCAATGTGTGTGCAGAGCAAATCAGCAGAGAAGTTGCATTACATGAAGAAGAATGTGGCATCAGGATTGGAGGAAGATTTATTAACAACCTGTGATTTTCAGATGATACAACCTTGCGTGTTGAAAGAGGGGAGAATTTGAAGCACTTGCTGATGAAGATCAAGGATTGTAGCCTTCAGTACGGATTACAACTCAATGTAAAGAAGACCAAAATCTTCACAACAAGACCAATAATCAACATCATGGTAAATGGAGGAAAAAATTGACATTATCCAAGATTTTGTTATTTGGACCTATAATCAATGTTCAAGGAAACAGCAGTCAGGAGATCAAAAGATGAGTTGCATTAGGTAAATCTGATACATAAGACCTCTTTAGAATATTGAAGAACGAGGATATTATCTGGAGGAATAAAGTACGCCTTCCCAAGCCGTGGTATTTTCAATTGTCTCATGTGCATGTGAAAGTTGGCTATTGCATATAGGAGACTGAAGAATGGGTGCATTTGAATTGTGGGGCTAGAGAAGAATATTGAAAGCACCATGCACTGCTGCACCATGCACTGCTGCAAGGATGGACTGATCTCTCTTGGAAGAAGTGAGGCCAGAGTGCTCTTTAGAGGCAAGGACAGCAAGACTTGGTCTCACAGACTTTGGACATGTTGTCAGGGAAGACCAGTCCCTGGGAAGCACATCGTGCTTGGTAAAGAGAAGGGGCAGCCAAAAAAGTGGAAGACGCTCAGCGAGATGAATTGCCACAGTGTCTGCAACATAGCGATGCAGACACAGGATTCATTGTGAGAATGGAGCAGGTCTGGGCAGTGTCTCACTCCATTATGCATGGGGTCCCTGTGAGTCGGAACAACCTGATGGCACCTAAGAAAAACCAAACCAATACGAGCAACAACATGCATAGAGTTGCATATACAGGTACACCTGTGTGGTGTAAATGGCTAAGTGCTCAACTCCTAATAAAAATGTTGGCAGTTCATGCCCACTCAGAAATGCTTTAGAATAAATATTCGGCAATTTATTCCCAATCAAAAGGTCATATAACCTGGAAAAGCTAAGAGAGTGTAATTCTACCTTGCAACATATGGGGTCACTATGAGTCAGAATTGGCCCAACAGCCATGGGTTCAAATCTTGGGTTGGAAATACAAATATAAGTCAGGTAATAGCATGACCCTTGTCCTCAAGGCAGTCATGGTGTAGTGGAGTCCGTCAACCTATACGTGCTAAACATTCTGGCAGGCCTGGCGAGGAGATTTTGAGAAGCGGAAAGCCAAGCACATAACCTCTAGAGATTACAATGGAGTTGTATGAGGCTCGTCAAGACCTATCGGTGGTCTTCAAATAGTTCCTGGAAAAATTACTTTATCTTTAAATCCCATTTGTTCAGTAGCTTCTTATAATTCCCACATATATGTGAAATGAGGAACAAAGCAGATTAACACACACATATCCCAACAAGAGTAAATATTTTAACATTTTAAAGAGTGATAAAATAATATTTTTGAAAGATATTGTGAATCATTTCATTCTAATACTGTTATTTTTTTTCTTTCTACAATAAAAGCATTGGCATTATTTTGCTGTTGAGGAGTACTGTCTTTTAGCTAAATGGATTTTTTTGGCCCATTGTGTTTTAAATATTATTAAGAAAGTTTACAGCTGACCAAAGGTGAACTGTGCATTTAATGAGAGTAATCAATAATATTTCTTTTTTAATAGTTGAAAGAAGAAGAAGGTATAATATTAATTACCGAATCAAGGAGCTTGGCACTCTTATTCCAAGGTCTAATGATCCGTGAGTTCAATAATCATTTCTATAATAATGTTATGATTTCGATACTCCCCAAAACGGGTGGGAGGGAAGAGAGGAGGGGAGAAATCAATGACTAGGAAACTAAGCGGTGTGACAAAGATGACGACTGCTAGTCTCGTAAAAAAACCATTCCAGGCATCAAGGCTGTTAGTGAGGGTTGTCCTTTGAGCTGCAGGAAATAGGTTAACCCTTCCTTATTTCAGAGGGTCTTTTTGTGAAAATAATCTTGGCAGATTTAGTGAGAATGCTGAATACTAGCTGGCGGTTGTGCCGGGGGGCGGGGGGGAGGGGGGTGCTTCAAAAAGTTTATGGATAATAGACTAGAAAGATAATGGAAAGTTTTTACAAAGTTTCTGAAGTTTATGTTATGTCTATGATACTGACAGAGCTAATGATTTTTTTGATTACAGCAATTCTTCTGATGTATGATTTATGTTCGTGAAAATTCAAATGGATTATTTTCAGAGAATCCAAAATTGAGGATACATGAAAGTGAAAAACACGAATAGTGAAAACATGCTGATTGATGTCATCTAAATAATCAATTATTGTCCATCAATTTGCAACTAGGTTTTGATGTCGTCAGACATATGCTCAGTTAAACCATTTGTTATAGAGTGGAAGTCTCAGGAATATTTGATTCAGTAAAGTATCCTCAGATCTATTGACTGTTTTTTGGAAAACATAAAACATGATCTGTATCATTAATAATTATTTGAAAAAAAATTATTCAAACTGACAACTGGCATCTCCAAATAGTGGCAGTTATTTAGACCCTGTATTTCACAAAGTGGTATTTGCAAGGTCTGAAGAGGTTTTTCCCCTTAAATCCAAATATGCTAATTCACTAGGGAAATTCAAGAATCATGAGAAGAGAAGGTAGTATTTATCTTCATGAAGGTACAGGCCATCCTAAATGGGCTACTTAAGAGGGCTGTTCCTACATGTCTCTTTAAGCATATGTATGTAAGTGGGAACGGGCACACATGGATCTTATTTTATTGCAGGAAGAGGCCTGAGAGGTGAAGTGGTTAAAGTGCTCAACTGTTAACCAAAACATCAGTAGTTCAAAGCCACCAGTAGGTCCACAGACAAAGAGGCACCAGTCTGCTTGTGTTAAGATTCACAGCCTTAGTCATCCTATGGGGCACTTTCACTCTGTCCTACAGGGTTGCTTTGAGTCCAAAATAGCTAGAAAACAATGCATGTGCATCTGTGTGCGTGTTTACATGTGTCTGTGGTATGTTTGTGTGTGTTAGTGCAAGGAAAGGGTCAAATCTTTCCAGTGATATAAAAGCTTCACATGAAGCAAGTAAAGGTGCTTGTGATGAAAACCTTGTTGCAAGCAGCAGTTGGTTCAGTCGTTGCAAAATGAGGGTAAATGACCTACTGTTCCAGGGCTAAGTAGGAGCTGTCCCTAAGTCAGACTTTGTAAACCTGGGCTTGTCTGTGATGGTGAAGGCAACGGAAGTGATATGGCAGGAAGTGCACTGAGCAGGTAGTCTGAAGAGCTTGATCACGGTGGAGGATCTGTCTAAAAATCCTCGAGTATTTTAAAGTCTTGAACACAGATATCTTTGTTAGCTGAAATGGTTAGGTTATCTGTCATTTCGATGTGAGATGTTTAAAAAAAATAGGATAAAATATATGTGAAAATGATTTGCAAATGATAAAGCTTGTGTGAGATTTTTCTTAAATTTTTATAGAAAGCTATATTATCTAAAGACTCCTTTCAAGTTGTAATTCATTATTTAGGCCAAAAGACGACAAACTTTTCTTGGAGAGACATGTAATACGTATTGTAAGCAATGAGGGCCATATAGTCTCTGTCATGATTATTAACTCTGTTCTAATAAAACCGCACTGACAAAGGCGGATAGATAGCAGGTCCTACTTGGCTTGTGAGTTGTAGTTTATCAGCCCTTCATCTAGAATTTGAAAAATAAATTTATTTCAGAATCATATTTGAAAGGGACTCAATTGAAAAAACATCACAGAAACATTCTGCATGGCCTTGTCCCCTTTATAGATCTAGGAAAATAGGATTATAATAATTTTTAAAAACCCACAATTTCCTATTTAGTCAACTCACATTTATTGTAGCTCTGGTGCAGTGATAAAAAACGGCCAGTGATCCCCAAGGTCAGAAGTTTGAAACCAACAGCAACTCTTGCTGAAGAAAAGTGGGGCTTTCTACTCAGGTAAAGAGTTACAGTCTCAGAAACTCACAGGCTCAGTTCTACCCTGCAGTCAGCTTGGTTTGGGAGTTAGCTTAGATATTGACTGTGTCTATGTGTCAAAAATGCAAAAACCACACTCATTTGCATGGCGTTGGTGCCGACTCATAGTGACTGTATACGACAGAAAAGGACTGCCCCTGAGTTTCTGAGAGGGGGACTCTGTGGGAGTCGAAAACCCTCTTTTCCTCCCGATGGATGATCAGCTGGTGGTTTTGAACTGACCTTGCAGTTAGCTGTTGTTTAACGTATAACAATAGCAGCACCAGGAATCCTTATGTTTATTAGGCGTGTGTCCAAATAACACAAGTAGAGAAGATACAACTCTGGTGTGGCATCACACATACCTCACTGCCGAGGGTCTAACAACATTATCTTTAACCATTGGCTTGCTGTGGCCTCAGGAGTTACTCCTGTGTTCGTCCAAAGGGTCTCACAATGAGATTCCCTGGATCCAGACTCAGAGGTCCATGGGTTTGGGCTGAATCCAGAATCTTAACGTGAACGGTATTAAGAAGTGGGGATCTAGACCCATGGGTCTCAGAAGTAGCCACCTACTCTGTAAATAATTTAAGTGCTTTAGAAAATGAGTAAAAGCTAAAGAAGCTTTCATTTTTATGATGGAGAAGTTAATTGGGAAATGTCATTAACATGTTTACACAAAGTTGAAGATGATCAAAATTCATAATTTAGGGGAAAAAAAGGCCAAATGCACACACCCAAAATCTCAAGGCAGATTGAAGTTTGGAGTGAACACAGTTCAGATTACTTTGTGGAGCAGATTCCAGCTCATGGGGAGAAGGCAGCTAGGACTGTTCAAATGATTCTGAACCATTCTTTTTTAATGTTTAGTTTATGGAATCGTGTCGCACAGTGTTTTTAAAAAAATTTCTGTCGATCGTATTGTTAATGGATGGTAGGCGATATCTCTTTGCCTGGTGGTGGTTTTGCGAATTCAAACAGGGCGTTTTTAAGTGATGAAGGAAGACTAGCATTGATAAAACCAGAGTATTACAAGGAGGGAAGACCGTGGCATAACACCTTTCGGAGGTGCTGCTGCAGTTATATCTATTAAGAGTGTACTGCAGCACGGTATAAAACATAGTCTCTTACAGTGGAATTCATTTCTAAGGAAGGGAATCCAGGCTTGTAGAAACAGCGCTAGTCAACTCTTCTAACCCCTTAATACTGCAAGCTCTAGGGCAATAAACACACTCACTGCCACCGAGTTGATTCCTACTCAGGGAGACCCTGTAGGGCAGGGCAGAACTGCGCCCTGGGAAGTCTCACCTTTCTTCCTCAGAGAGGCTCCTGGTTTCTAACTGCTGACCTTGTGTTAGCAGTTGGGCTCCTAAGTGCAATTGGAACCCACTAGTTGCTCTGCGGGTGAAAGGTGAAACTTCTGCTCCCCGAAAGATTTACAGCCTCAGACTCCCTGGGGAAAAGTTCGACTCTGCCCCACGGCTTGTGGTGAGTCAGAATCCACTTGATGGCGGGTGTTTCTGCCATGGATTTGTTTTTAATGGAGGGGCTGACATCTGCAGACTTCCCAGCTCATGATTAGAAGAAACTTTGGAGTTGTTTTTAGGATATCAAAGCTCGCATCCAAAGATATTTTGAATTATGTGAAGTTGTCATTTTTCATGTTTCAAAAAGCTTCCTCGGTTTCTGTCTCTTTTAAAAGCAAATTGGTGACTTCGGAAGGGAACCAGCAGAGAGAATAGCTGCGGTTGACTAGCGTGGGTGAGAAAAGTACAAGACAGAGCAGGCTACCCCAAACCAAAACCAAACACATTGCCGTCAAGTGGATTCTGACTGATAGTGACCCTATAGGACAGAGTAGAATGCAGAGCTACCTTTGTGGGCTTCTGAAGGAAATGACAATCTTTTCAACACTGACACCAAACCAGGGAAAACTAACAAGCCGTCCGAGAAAAATGAAGAGCTCCCCAGAAGTGTGGTAGGTTTCCACTTCAGTCCTCTTGGATTTTGGAGAACCATATTTATAAAAATATAAACATATTCTATAAAATATAACAATATCATATTAATAGAAATAAAAGCTATCAGTAGAATATGGGTCATTCTGCTGATGCTATCAAATTACTCTTGCTTTCTCTCATTTTTGAATGTACAAGATAGTTTACATTTCTTTCTTTTTCACCCCTGTGCAGTGAGAACTGCGTTTGCGTAAGAAAGGCAGTTGAGATAGTGAGAGAGCGCTAACAAGACATTGGATCCTGAATCAGGAGACATAAAATGTTGCTCAAGCAACAAAGCAAGTGGCTCGGCCTCCCATCGTGTTGTATTTCTTATCCTTCCCTCGCCACCCCCCTTTAGTTTCCTTTTCTTTATCTTTTTTTAACTGGGATGTACGCCCCATAGATGTAAAATGATTGTACATTTTGCCATGTTTTGCCTGGTGTCTCATATCACAATGCATATATTTATATAACCTGCTTTGACCTCAGATGAACAAAAGCTTTTAACTTTCAAAATGTTTGAAGTTTTCCCAAGAAAGTTGTTTTGCAGAAAACAAAATATCAGTGCCACCAATCATTCCTGAGTCATTTTTAAAACTGTGTGTATGAACCTAGAGAATTGACAAGGCATTTTCCAAACTGACCTAGACACTGACACTTTCTTGTGTATTTCAGTAGAAATCAGGTTGTCCAGGCCTTTCGAATATTTTCATCTGGCAGTAGAAAAAGATGTCTTTCCTTAATTTGCCCCCATGAATGGTCCTTTCACCTAACCTAAACTTCTGAGGCATTTAAAAATCAGATCTTTCATAAGCTGAATTTTCCTCCTTTGATCCCTTAGTAAGCATATCAAGTTCAATATATGTCACCTCAATGTGTTCAAACTAAAAACATATACAGTATGATGTGTTTTAAAACATTTTCCAACATGTTTTCTTTATTCAGTATTTAAAAATATTCCATGAGCTCACACTGAAAGTTCATCACGGCGTTCCCACTGCTCTGATTAATATTTTGACAATGAGTTTTTCCTCATTCACCATTACATATTACAGATTAATGTAATCTATTTTAGTTTTAAAGATTAAAATCAGTAGCATATTCTGTAATCACAGATCTATCATTTCTCCAAAGCAAAAACAATTTTTAATAAAATATTTTCTAGTCTATAGTCCAAAAGCTTGTCCAGCAATGTTTAATTGTATTTATCTTTTGGGAATTAATTTTTTCAAAATGACCTAACTTTTAAAAAAAACATTTATTTATTTATTTGTCTCAAATGGTTTTAGAAAGTTTTGCTTTCTTGTAGGGAGTCATGCTACTAACCAGTGATTTGTTTCACGATCACTCAGGATCACCCTTCAAGAGGGACCTTATTTTTTTTCCCCCTTAGAAGCATAAAAGCAACTGTATTAGAAAGTAGGTTAAAAGATTGGTACATTTGAAATGATCTTTAAAAATTTAGGTTTAAGTCCTCAGTAATGTACATTTCTTAGTTCATTAATGTGGAAATACTGCACATAGATTTTAATCTGGGAGTTAATAATAAAAGCAATTTTCACTAAAAATATAAAAACTGTAATGGTAGAATCATGATATTGCATTTAGCTCTCCCACAAAAAGTCACTTTATTACTTTCTTTTGACACTTATTTTCATTCTGGGATTAATTTTACTATATAAGGGCTTCTTAACTATTCTATTAAAATTTCTATTCAGAAGCAATAATATCTAAGAGTGAATAATAGTCATGTAAATCATTATTTCATATTAATGTAAAAGATTTGGTAAGTTCTTATGAGTTCTGCTGACACGCACAATTGTGAAAAGGTTATCTCCCGTTCTGCAGTGATATGCGCTGGAACAAAGGCACCATTCTGAAAGCATCAGTGGAGTACATCAAGTGGCTGCAAAAGGAACAACAAAGAGCCCGAGAATTAGAACACAGACAGAAGAAATTAGAGCAGGCGAACAGGCAGCTTCTTCTCCGGATTCAGGTTTCTATAATCATGTTGCCATGTACCGTGTAGCTTACCTATGACTCACCTGTCATTCGTTTATTCACTGTCCTCACTGGTTTTTGCCGGATTCACCCTTGTTTCCCCTCCGGATGGACCATTTTGATTGCCTTGGACTAGTTCCGAAATTGGATTGTTTCCATTCGGTTCTGGCTAGCACTCCAGGATCAAGGTGGCTTTTTTCAAAAGAAAGAAAATGAATGACAACTAATTATAAGATGAAGAAAATAGAGCTCATCTCAAATATACATCCAGCCAAAAAAATAATGTGAAGTAGAACATTTGTTTCTGCAGATAATATTGGACACTAAATTCTCCTCTCCCTTTTTATTTCTTTAGTAACATTGCTATGGATTTTATTGCCTCAAGGCTTTTTGTGCCAGTTTATATTAAGTCACTCCTCATCTGTTCATGTGACTCAAAATATCAAAATATGGGTTTTCATAACTCTTAAGGTTTTCTTTTAATGCGAGCATAATTATTGCCAGGTAAGGCACTTACTATCTTTCCATGAAATAGTACTGAATTGTAATGAGAAATTAATCAGAAAGAATAAGTGGGAGATTTTCCCACTGTCTTCTAATGGCTTTATTGTGTGCTGAGGCACTATGGGACCATTATGTATTGTACAATTCCCTCAAAGAACAATAAGAGGAGAATTTCTTTAAAAGCTTAGGATTTTTCTCAGCATTATTTTTCAGGTATTACCAACACACCCGTGTCCATTATTTGCAAAATTATTTAGAATCTCTAGTAGTCTTCATCCATAACTTGATTCTATTATGATTTATTCTTTAGTGTTCCTTCACTTCCCCAATCCTGAGTTACTTATTCTTGTATTTGTTTGACCTTGCAGGAACTTGAAATACAGGCACATGCACACGGTTTGCCCACCCTGGCTTCTTTTGACCCCCTGGACGTTGGTGCTCACGTCACCAAACAACAGTCCCGTCCTGAGCAGAATTCAGTAGACTATTGCCAACAACTGACTCCATCTCCGAGACCCACCACTCAGCGCTGTGATCAAGCGCTGGCCTTCTCGGATCCATTATCCCACTTCACGGACTTATCATTCAGCGCCGCGTTGAAAGAGGAGCAAAGATGGAATGTCATGTTACTGGATGACACGTTCTCTCCATTTGGTACAGATCCTCTGCTATCTGCCGCGTCCCCGGCCGTTTCCAAAGAGAGCAGTAGAAGAAGCAGTTTTAGCTCTGATGATGGGGATGAGTTATAAAGAAATAAACGGATTCTCAAGCCATCAACTGGGAAGCAAGTCTATGCTGGTGCTATGCAATCGTATTCTGTGTTGGCTATACACCTTTGGTGTAGTAATTGTGAAAGGAACATGTTGTCCATTAAAAAAAATGGATTCATTAAAAGCCACAGAAAAATTCCTAAGAAATATGAGAATGAAGACTTACTGAGAAATAACAAGGAGCTTTTCCTCTTTGGCTACCATGTCCCAATGTATTTAACGTTTGTCTTGCTGGAAAGAATACAGTGTGAAAAATTGCTACGTTTTGATGTCTTCAGAGTAGAAACTTGTTGATGTCCACAGGCATCAACCATGAAAAGCCTAAATACGGCCATCGCTATCTTCTTTAACGTCTAACTCTTACAAGATCAGTTTTATTTTCATTTTTTTTAAGAATCAAAATCAATCTAGTGATTCATTATATCTCTTTACCATGTGGTGGACATGTTGCCTAAAAGTTCAAGTTTAATAGAGGAAATAATTTTTTAGTAGCTTATATGTTACACATGAAAATTGAATATACATTAGGAAAACAGAAATGAAAGTTGGAGAGTTACGAACATTTTCAAGGGAACAAAATTTAGCCTTTCTTTTAAAGATATAAACAGAATAATATGGAGGACTTACAGGGAAATAATATGAACCAACTGATAAAAGGCAGTTTGAACTTAGCGAGGGTTCTTGATGGGATATTCACTAGAAATACATGAGAAACATCTATCAAGGAGTTTGGAAAATTATATTGGCCACAGGTTGTTCAGGCAGTTTGTTGCTAGGAGAGACAAAGCTTCATATTATAATTATACTACAGGTTACTGATTTGACAACCTTTCATGTAGATTAAACTTGGGGATAAATTAATGGAAAGAAGGTATACCTACTACTCACTTGGAAAGTATGTCATTTCCAGAAAAGTTTGATGACAAAGTGGGAAAATATTAAAACCTTATGGTATGATTGATACAGATCTGGAAAAATGCCCCAAAGAACACAGCCATTGCAAACTCTATAAAGGTCGGTTCTAGTCTGAAACATGGGGTCCCCATAAGTCAAAATTGACTGGACAGCAACTGGGTTTTGGTTTGAGCTTACATCTCAGAATTAAAATGATTTTCACTGCTTGACATGAGGAAAAAAGTTCTTAGTTTCTCGGACAGTCATTGAAGATAGACAGATGCATTTCCGTGAAAGATTAACGACACAAAGCGGTGCTCCAAAATCAGAGAAATGTTTATTTAGCAAACGTTTCAAATTGTGATGCTATTTTTTCTCGGCATATCCTTTATCTATGTCTACTCATGTCTAAAAGCAGTGTTTCGGTCTCTCTAACCCTTCCCCCGAAGAATTCGGCACTCTTTAATCTAAACCATTGTTCTCAAGTTTTGGCAACCTTGAGGAATTCAAACAGCTGTTAAAATGTTGGTTTTGAGTTTGGGGGAAAAAAAAGTAGTCTGAAGGGGCAAGACAGGTGCTAAAGGTTGTTGTGGTAAGGGACCCCCCCTATACAACCCCCCCCCCAAATGATCATAGGACCACCCTTGCTACTCTTGAGGAACAGGCAGATGAGTTGTTCAGTGCAACTTTCTTACTTTTGTCTAATTGATACAGCGTTTAGCGTGCTTCACATTTCTTTCTAATAGGCCCCCACGATCTTTGGGTGTCCTTCGAGAAAATCTATCAAGATTACCCTTTTGCGATCCCCCAAGTAGATGCCATCACCTCCTGAGCTGACCTCTCCACACTGAATTTGTCTTTGAGTTTTCCAACCTTCCCTGAAAGGTTTTATCTACCTAAAAGCTATTCTTCTAAGTGGAGCAGCCGTCCTGTAAACTTTTGCAAAGCTTCAATGATTTTGGAAGATCTCCATTTGCGTTTTGTTAAAAATTGGCTATTAGCTCTGACTTCAAAATCATTTTATCCATGGGACAAAAAAAAATCCTTTTTTTTTTTGGATATGTGAGACTAAGACAAGCGTATGACTACGAGTCCCTACCTCCAGTCGTCCCCTGACTGCCAGGACATGTTTAAACACATTTTGTTTGGAATAAACTCACTCACTTATAAACTGGAATCGTAGTCCCCATACTTACTGACTTACCTTCTATCCCTGAGAAGGGACACAATAGGATACTTTCTGAGTGTCTTTAAAAGGATATTCATGCTATATGTATCTTTTTCTTTATTTAATGATTTCATTTTGTGACATGAGGTGATTGTGGAATAGTGAAAATTATCAAGAAGGAATAGATCTGTTTACTGGGTCCATGAACAACCTGGAAGTCTAGCTAGAAGCAGATTTTCAGAGAAGGCTTCCCCCGGGGATAGTGTCCTTACTGCTGCATCCTTTTTCCTTCTGTTCAAGTACTAGTCCATAGCATGGATACCTTCTCCGTATCAGCTGGTCCACATAAAGGCTAGATACTTGACACGAGAAGGGTGAACTCTAACCAAGAGTCCTCTTGAGGGGGCACTAATGTTTGCTACTACTTTGGGATGTTGATCGTTGTGGGACCATTTTAAAATAGTTCACCGATTTGTAAAGTCATCCAAGAGTGGTACAGCGTCCCAGACAATGAAATAGACTAAACAAGTCACTGGCAGCGCACCTTGAATCCCTTAAGACTCAGGTCAAAGTCATACATAGACCCTCTCCTCAGAAGAGTACAGCATCATCAATAGGGACACATATTTCCATACGTCCGTAAAGTTTCAGAGCCCTCCTTGGGTCCCAGGTGAAGAAATCCTGCTTCAAATCTGTTCCTTCGACTAGCAGGTATGTTTCTATCTAGAGACACATGCATAATCAGTGTCATCTGTGGTGATGGGGGACAAGAACCGGACTGAGGAAGAAATCCTAGTCATCTGAATATCATTATCTCATCCCCATAGTGACGAAGCTGCACTGGAAAGCAAAATTCTAACAAGAGGCTAATCGCTAAGAAAGTGGTTACGTCGGACAGGGCAAGATATGACAAAATACCCATTTATAAACTATCAAGGGCTCATGCGGGAGGGGGGAGCGGGGAGGGAGGGGAAAAATGA
>NW_022103920.1:29475879-29493628 GCF_000313985.2 Echinops telfairi
TATGGATTGGGATAACAGTTGTATGAGCCCCTAATAAAATGTTAAGAAAAAAAAAAAAAAGAAAGCGGTTCATTTAAAAAAGACATCCCCTTTCCACTCAACATTAGCAATGATGCCCGCTCTGTGTTTCTGAGTTAGTATTTTTCTAACTATCCCACAATCACTTTTTTTGGGGGATAAAGCCAACTAAATTTCAAAAGTTCATTGTTTAAATATTTAGGAATCAAGATCAACCCCTGGGGAAATTGATGAAGATCTAATTTATGTTTGCAGAAAACAAAGTGGTGGCAGTAAAAGACAGCATATTGTTGACCAAACAGTTTTGTCATTTTAAAAATGTGTCAGATATCATGAGTCCATTAATAAACTATCAATCATGACTTGTTCCAAGAGTACATACAAAATTACAATTTTAATATAAAGTATAAAAACTAAAGTCAAGTAGCTTTCTTAATATTATAAATTATTTTTTCAGATAACCTCTATCATTCTTCTTTCTATTATAAAATGTTAACCCTTTTAAATAGATTCAGAATAAATAGGCTTTCCAAATCACAATTATCTTAAAATAATGAAGACTTCCTACAAACATATATCGATATATAACTTAAAAAGAAAACTACCATATTCTTTTGAACTTTCCCCATGTCAACTTGATCATGCCTTAATTTACAGACGCGCTCGGGATGATGAGAACTTCTCTGTAGAAGTAAAGAGCTCTAAATAGTACTAATTTTAGAAAGCAGATGAACTAAAGACATTTTGAAGGGACACTCCTCCTTTTTTTAACTCAAAACCCATCCATACAGTGATACCTAAAATATCTAACAACTTAAAACATAAATAAGAAAGACACAATATGTTTCTGTTTGGTGAGCTATTTACCTAAATGTTAGGGGAGACGTCAGATTTCTTAAATGGAAATGAGAAAAAGAATAGGTTTTTTCCTTTGTCTTCACAAATCCAGTTGGAAGTTGTATGCTTCAATATATCATGAAAATTATAGATATTTTTATTTTGATATTGAGGTATTTTTATATTTGCATATAAAAGTGACATAATTGTTTCAATGTTTTGATAACATCTCCATAACATCTCCAGGCTAATAAATGCTGATCTTCTAATACTGAACATGTGCACAAAAACCAGAATCAAGGAATCTGTGTTTGGGGAAAAAAACGGAAGGATTGAATTGTCCTTCAGTATTGGTAATGACACAATCTGTACAGACTCCATGGAATTATATCATTTGCCTCTGTGTCACTCCAGCACATTGAATCTTATTTTCCCTTGGTGAACACAGCATGTCCATGTGAGTTGGTCTGATTGTGTATATGTAGATTTCATTGCATTTACTTGATAAATACTAAGCACATTTGGAGTGTTGTTGAGCTCATGGGCCCTACAGCCCTTCTTCACCTATCATCATGAATCATTGTAATAATTTAGCATTTAGCATTTTAAGTTGCAAACTATTGAAACATTGAGAACAGATGGTTTTTCCTAACAATTTTCTGTGCTACATAGCTTTTCTCCTGGAGGCTCATACAGACTCTGCGTGTGTAGCAGATGATCAGAAAAGTTACCTGTTTTGTTTTTTAAGCACCTCCTCCTGCCTTTAGCCACTTTAGTAATGAGCTATTACTGTTTATACATAAAAGGGAACTCTTTCTTCTTTTTACAAAAGGACTTACGTGTGTGTTTCTACATACCAAAATGACTTGTACTGTGTTTGCTACTGATGAACACCCCTGTAAAATGTCTCCCCAACCCATCCACTCCTGCCATCCCCACCCTTCCATCGATGCAACAGATTCAAGAGTGAAGTTCAGGCTTTTTGTGTTTAAAGGGCGCCTCCCTCATTCTTTCATGACCATTTTATGTCCGAATTTTTCTATTTTCATTTTCTTTTCACTCAAATTCATTTTGTTTGTGTGCTATTTAAAGCTGGAGCGTTCGTATTATTAAATAGAAGCCGTGTAAAGAAAGGGGAGATTATTATTCTGCTGAAAGATGGAAGTATAATCAGGAAATTATGTATTACATTGCTTTTGAACATGTGGACTCCAAATTTTAAAAGCTAACTGAAACCAAAGATCTTGCTGAACAGTTTCACGTGCCATAGGGACAGCTTTCTGTTGCTTATGACACACAAAACCAAAAGGAATTCTGTTGCTTGATATAAATAATAACAATGTCGTTAAAATTACTTGATATCCTATGGTTAGATATATGAATAGTTGAAATAGTATTCCTATAATTTTAATCAAACACTGGATAGATCAAGAAAATATTGTTAGCATATTAAGACTATAGCGTTTGTAATTATTGTTATTTCTCATTTTTAAAAACAAAGCAGTATATCTTATTTTCTACAAGAAATGAAGAACACAAGTGTGGGTTAACACACATGAATTGTTGTACAAATTGTTTTCAAATGCCCCAACATTTTATTGCATATTAAAAATGAAAGGATATAATAATTGTTTTACTGTATACTGTGTTTTGCCTTTTTACATAAACTGCATTGAAAAATACAGAATGTGGGTTAACCATCTGAACAGATACTTAACAGCCACAAAAATTCACAACTGACAACTGTTCACTATTTAGTCCATGCTGAAAATGATGATCCAATATTTCCCTATTAATGAAAATAATTGCTACATTAAAAAATATGGTCTCCTGCCATCTGCTTCTCCATGCTGTTATGGGTTTGATTTATGGAAAATATTTATCAGAGATGTTGCAAAATTGCTAGCAGGCAGAATGGTAGCAGTGAAAGCTCTAAGAAACTGTGTAAGAACCTTTTAATATACTAGATGATCCCCAGACAATCTAGGATAAACAGAATACTGGATTTTAATATGTAAAACATTATAAAGCTGCTAATTGATATTGACTAGACCTGTCCCTGGGTACTGAAATTAATAAGGATTTCAGTTAAGTGCTAAGTCTTTCTAATATTTAATGCCATGTTTATGGATCTTGTCCGACATACCTGCTTCAGGAAGGAGGAAAGGGGTCTTCTCCGAGTTAACTTTAAAATATAGTACTTTATGTTCAAATATTGGATCATGGCTTTTTAAAACTACTACCATATAGGTATTTTTATTAAAGAATTATCAATGACCAAATAGAAACTGATCAATATAGTAATTTTTCTGTGAAAAGGAATATGAATAAATGTAAAAATTTGTTGGGATAAATTATTAAAGACTTGACTCCCATTTATTTTTTTAAAAATTGTTTTATTGGCATTGGCTACAGATGTCTTACAGTTTAATCATTCAATCATATCAAGAAGAGATGTGCAGTCATCATCACAATCAATTTAAAAACATTTTCTTCTCTCAGTCATTGCTGTGAGCGCGCCATTTTCCTCCCTTCTCCCTGCCCTATCCCCAGGTAATTATCAACCCAGTTACTGTCTCTATGGATCCACCCATCCTGGACTTCATGTACAGAAAATCATACAAAATGCAAACAGGAAGCAAGTCAGCAAACAAAAACAATGACAATAATGACTAAACAAAACAGGAAAACCTCTATTGAAAAGAAAGCAAAAAGTAGTACAAACTGCAACAATTTTAAAATGGGCCAAAAGGGAGAGCAAACGATGAGGTGTTACATTTTAACCCTGTCTATCATATGGTAATTTCCACATTCTAATCACATCTGCCATCGTTGATTCGACAATGCTGTCTGTCTGATAGCGAAGCTATTCACAAATGTCGACGTGGTCAGAGGGAATTCCCTGGAGGCTTCAGCCACGTGGTGACCCCACAAATGGATTTTGAACTTCCACTCTGTACGATAAAAACGACAAGCAAGCTCACAGTGACCCTCTAAAGTAGGATGGATATACAGCCGGGAGTTTCCAAGACGCTAACTCATTTCCAGAGTACAAAGCCGCCTCTTTCTCCCAGGATCTGCCTTGTGGTTTCAAACTGCCGACCTTGTGGTGATCAGCCCAATGATTGCAAACTGCGTCTTTAAAATTCAAGTGCTGATATCGTTTCTTCCTTCAGATTTCGATGTTATTATTTACAATCCTTGGATCCTACAGGCTGATGTGCTGCTTATTTTAAGACAAACCTTTAAGAGCTTTATGGCTGCATCATAAGAACTTAGAGGCTAGAATTAAGTGAGAGCCCCCAATACATGCACATATCTATAGTTTATATATGTCTCTGATTCACTTTAGAGTTATAATTATAGTTTTTTGAGAGAGTACATGATACATCCTCCTTCTCGGGCATAAATTAATTCTATTGTTAGCATCATTAATTTTGCCAATGATATAGATTTTAAAACACTGTTGAGAAAAAGAAATTATAGCATATAGGTTAACTTGATACTACATATAGTAGAAAAATGGATGGCTGATTAGGATTTTACATTTGATATTTATTTCGTGGCTATATATGTGTGAAGTATGTCTGGATATAAATATTTATATTGATATGTGAGAGTCTATAAAATGTTTCTATTCCTTCTCTTTTAGGAAAAACTCTGTACATACAAATATGGTTTCATTATTGGTAAATACTTTAGGAAACATTTGAAATTATGCTCAAAGCATATTGCTTACACACACGCAGACACACACATGAATTCAACTCTGTGTTTTGAGACCAACAGATTGAAAAGATAAAGGAAAGCTATAACAAGTTTTAATACCTTTTATTTAAATAATTTACATTTACAATTTAAATATAAGGCATGGGTGTTATTGACTACGAAAGGGAGATTAAAGCCCAACTAAACAGTTTTGCTGCTGTTACTGGGATCACCTACTAGGCTGTTAAATAGTGAAATACAATAAGGTGTATTGGTTAAGTAATGGACACCCATCAGGTTAAATATATATCAGTTTCATTAATTGACAACCATAAGACAAGAGTAAAATATTGTAGATGGTGATGATTTTGATAGGATCGACCACATTGTGGTTAAGTATATGATTCACGTAATAAGAAAAAAGTGCCTGCAGGCTATTGTTCCTAGTCAGGATTAAAATTTACATATTGCTTCTCCTTATGTCAAAACATCTGGTGCCTGCAAATGCTAACATTTCGTTAAAAAGTTTCACAAGCTAGGAAAAGTGGATTGGAAACATTGCATGTGAATCAACCAAGCATTATAATAGAATAAGAGCTATGTTTGGGAAAAAAATTGAATTGCTGCAAACAATACTATAGTCAAGATTAGAATTTACTTGCTTACCTAAGTTGAGAAGTGAATGCTGTGTGTAGGGATCGAGAAAAATAATATTTGAGTAAAATTCCTAGCTCATTTTACATAATTACTCAGGGTCAGTGAGTTTGTAAGCTCTTAAAGACTTGCAGTCACTGACAGTGCTGGAAGCAGTCTGCCGCGGTAGGAACCCCGCGCTGTTATTTCTAAAGACAGTTACTGCAAGTTGGGGAATATGATGCTTGGTTGTTTAGGGCATTAGGCATTATTTATTCTTTGGGCATATTTACCAATGATTTGCCAAGCTTTTTATATTTATGAGTATGTTTGAGATGTGGAGGGCTTCCCTTTGCAACAAGGACCCTACATCAATAAAAATAGCCAGAGCTTGCAAATCACATTCTAATCTGGCCCTCAATGTTTAATCTAACCAATCCAGTTCAAGGTTTTTTCAAGTTTTAAACTTTTCTATTGCCCACCCTGTCATAAGTTACTGCCAATATAATCTTTACCAGCTAAATCAGCCCACGGCTACTTATTTTCTCCCTTTATATTGCTGTGTTTGCGCAGGACACATTCCCCATGTAACTGGAAGCACGAAAAATAAACTTGAGAAGCTTTCTTTGTATTCCAAACTACTTAGCAGTGTGTTTTCCTAAACAGGTCTTTTAGGAAAGTGTCCTTTATTAAGTGATGGTTAACTGAAGCTAAGTATGTATGTGTGTCAAAATCTCCAAAGAATAGAATGATGTTCACTCAAGGGTGTGAACAGCCATTGGAATAACTGTCTTCCAAACTTTGTCAATTCTTATAATTGCTGTGAGACCAGTCTTTGTCTTTGCTTTCACATGTTTTGATGATTGATATAGAAAAACCTTCCTCTCTCAAATGCAGCCATCTGCTCATTTGCTGTGTATTCCATAAACATCTCTAGGAACAATGATTGTTGCCGAGAGGAACACAAAAGATGAATCTGTGTTTGGAAAATTTAGCAATCTAAACAGAAAGTCAGAATATTGAATATGTGAAATGACCAGAGCTCATGTGTAAGCAAAGGTTTTACATGATAAAAATTTAGAGTAAATGAAACGCTTGATGAGGATAAAAGTCTGTAAAAGACATATGGTCCTAGAGAGTCTGGTGATTGGAAATGAATTGGTAGTAAAAAATGAAAGAGAAGAATGCTCTAGCAATCAGAGAAGTCACAGAAATAGCAACAAGCCTTGTATGAAGAATATTTAAGCAACTTCTAGATGAGAGTTAAAGACTGAGAAACAGGGTGGGAAAAAGTCTAATAGGAAATAGGATGTTCTTAATGTTAAACTCTTTTTTTGTTTGCTAGTTTCCTGTTGTTGATTCCCTTCTTTTGTGGCGGTTGCTTTAGATGAGTGGTCTCTTGCATTGATTACTCAGGGCAAGAGTGGTACTGGTAACTACCAGAATATGCAAACATTAGATTTTTAGGGTTGGAAGTTTCTGTACAGGGAATCTATTTTCATGAAATTATGGAGTCTTGAAGTTGAAAGAAACCCCAGAAATGATGCTGGAATTGCATCATCCGCAAGAAATAATCTTATTTGGATTTTTAAAAAATGCTACTCAAGAATAGCTACTTAAGAATTCCTGGTACCAATCATTGAGGGAGGGAATGTTGCAATTTTATACAGAGACTAGTTAGGAAGCTACTATGGAAAACCAGGCATTAAAATCTGTTTGCCACTTCCCTTTGAGACTCACATTTTCTCTCCTTTTGTCTCTGATATTACTCTCCGACCCTTTTTGTTCCTCCTATCTTCTCCTCCACAGTTTTTTCCCCCCTATTTCTGCTTATTACCTGTTAAAGTATCCTGAAATTCTACTCATGTTCCTTATACCTATTTTACTTGGCAACTCATTCCCTTTAAACTTTCTCTGCTTGGTACGTTGTCACCTATTTGGCTATTTCAAAGACAGCTTGACTCTCCAGCAACTCTTTCTCGGCTAAAATGAAAGCCTTCAAGTATTATCTAAATCAGTGGTTCTCAACCTTCCTAAGGCCATGACCTTTTAATACAGGGCCTCATGTTATGGTGACCCCCAACCATAACATTATTTTCGTTGCTACTTCATAACTATAATTTTGCTACTGTTATGAATCATCGTGTAAATATCTGATATGCAGGATGTATTTTTATTGCTACAAATTGAACATAATTAAAGCATAGTGATGAATCACAAAAACAATATGTGATTATATATTGTGAAATATTTATTTCTAATGACAAATAAATGAAATTTTGTCTTGAAGAATGTCGCATGGTGTTCACACTGGGGATGAGTACTTGTACATGGACATATCTGCATGTGGGCGGACCCGCCTGGAGATGATAGAGGAGTGGAATCTTGGTTCCTACCACCATCGGAATATGTGTTTTCCGCTGGTCCTAGGTGACTCCTGTGAAAGGGTAATTAGACGCCCCCCCAAGGGGTCACGACCCACAGGTTGAGAACCGCTGGTCTAAATATTTGTTCCTTCTATGGCTAAATATTGCCAGTGACTTTGATGTTTCTCATACTAAATGGTTTTGAAACCATTCACTGCTCTAGTCATTAGTTTTCTCCAGAGATTTAGTGTCTCTCCTTTAAAATAACTCTAGAATAGTTATTCCAGTGTGGCCTTTTCAAGTCTAGATAGCTTTTCTGAATCTATCTATCTATCTATCTATCTATCTATCTATCTATCTATCATGTATTCATTCATCTACCCATTCATCCATCTACTCACCATCTATTTATCCATCCACCTATCGCTACACAAATAGATTGACTTGAAGATGCATAGTTGCCCAAAAAAACCCTTGTAAGACCATTTGTGTCTTACATTTACATAAAGTTGAATATTTTTATGTCCCTATATATAACATATATCTAATTTGGAATATCCTTAGTGTGTTAAACTCTCACTTACGTTTTGTTTAGCTAAGGGTGTGTAGTTGAGTAAGAACTCTATTGCTGTTACATTTTATATAGAAGTGTATGGCTGGTAGTCTATTCCACCAAAGGTATTTTAGAGACCCGGGGCAAGACTAACTGGGGCAAGAAAACAGATAAAATTCTTCAAGGCGCAGTCTCAGGAAATAATATATTAAGATAATTATTGGCAATGTGATGCAAAAGTTGGAGGGCTTAACAGGGAAAATATGGCCTCAGTGATAGAAATGAAACTGGAGAGCTCACAGATGAGAATTTTATAAGACCAATGACTTTGTTGTAAATATTTTTCTTTAACAACATAGACAGTGACTGTAGAGGAGGACTTTGCTAGATCGAATACATAGGAATCAAATTTACTATGCCTCTGGAAAGAGACAATGCAGACGCTTAGCATTATCAGCCCACATGAGGCCAGCGGTTGACTGTGGAATAGACCATCAATTTCTTCTATACAAACTCAAGTTGAAGTTTAAGAAAAATGAAACAGGCCGATGAGGACAAAGATAGAACTGTGAGTATATACTACTACATTTAGAGGACATCGCAAGAACAGATAAATGCATTGACCACTAACTCCTGAAGACCAAAAGAAGTTGTGAGATGACACCAAGAACATCGTACATGACGAAAACAAAAAGTCTCTGAAAAGATAGTAAAGAAAGAAAACACCAAAGTGGATATCAGAAGAGACCCTGAAGCTTGCTTTTGACCATAGAGTAGAGAAAGCAAATTGAAGAAATTGAGGATGGAAAAACAATCAGAATAATTCATTTTAAAGGACAACCTGAGATGACAAAGTACTGTATTATAATGAAATGTAAAGAGACTTGGAGCTCAGCATTTCTTGAGTTTCAGGATTCTATATTCTATGGACAAAATATTGACTGATGTTGGAAGCAACAGATGAAATTGGGTGCATTCAGGGTGGGAAGCAAACTCGAGGAGAAAGCAATGGGACTAATGGTTCGGGAGGGACTTAGCGGGAGAAGGAGGTGGGGGAAGGGAGCAGTGCGAAAAGAATGCCATAAACAGGGGAACAACTAGGGAATTAAAATCAACAATGAGGAGGACGTAGAGATCCTGGGCATGTTGGAGCAACAGCAATCTAGCTAAGAGGAATTACTAAGAGGCAGAGTGGCAAATGTGATGGTGGAGCAGGAGGAAGTTTAAAAGGAAACAGGAAAGATCTAGGAAGAACAGCTTTGGATCGAGGTATAAACATAGGCATGTACATATGTAAATACATTAATTCATAAAAATAGAGGTATTGGCCTATGCACATATATTTATACGGCAATACACTGAGGTAGTAGACAGACTTCAGGCCCCTGCTCATGCCCTCCCTCAATGCAAGAACACTTTGTTCTAACAACATGGCATTCTGTGATGCACACCCTCCTGGCACAATCGCTGAATACAAAATGGTGCATACGCAAATGTTGTGAAGAAAGGAGATGGTACCCGGCTATCAAAAGATATAGTGTCTGGGGTCTTAAAGGGTTGAAATTAAACAAGCGGCCATCTAGTAGAGAAGCAACAATCCCACATGGAAGAAGCACACTAACCTGTGTGATCATGAAGTGGTGATAGGACCCAGTAACAGGCATCAGAAGACCCAAAACAAACAAACAAGCAAAACCATATTGTTGAGAACAAGGGGGTTGAAGCGGAGACCCAAAACCCATCTTTAGACAATGGGACACCCCCTCACAGAAGGGTCACAAGGATTGGATGAGTCAACCAGGGCACAGTATAGCACTGATGAAACACAATATTCCTCTGGTTCTTTCAGGCTTCCTCACCCTCCACTATCATGACTCTAGTCCACCTTTCACTGTGGGCTAGACCTGGAGCATGTGCACAGGTACAGATAAGAGCTCAGGACACACGGAACCCAGGAACAGGAATGGGAGTAGTGATACGAGTAGGGGCGGGGGAAGGTGAGGAGAGGAGAGGAGGAAGTGGTAACTGATCACAATGATTGACACATAACCACCTCCCTAACCCCCCAAGGGGACAAATAACAGAAACTGTGGGGGAAGGGAGACCACAGTTGGTGTAAGATATGAAAATAATTTATAATTTAGCAAGGGGTTATGGAGGTGGGGGGAGGGAAAAAAAGAGGAGCTGATACCAAGGACTCAATAGAAAGTAAATGTTTAGAAACGAATGATGGCAACCTATGTACAAACATGCTTGATACAATTGATGTATGGATTGTTACAAAAGCTGTAAGAGCTCCCAGTACAATGATTTTTTAATTGAAAAAAAAAAAGGATGGAAGGATTTCACAGAGTCACTGTACCAAAAAGAATGGATGGACATTCAATGGTTTTAGAGGTAGCAAGGTAGCATATGATCAAGAATCAGTGACATTAATGTGTGTTAGTCTGGGGACATTAGAGAAACTAAGCCACAGAAACTCATATGTATAAGAGAGAGAGTTTTATGAAAAGGGTAAGTGTACATTAAGAAAGCAACCCAACCTAGTGCTTCCCAAGCCCACAAACCCCACAGTAGCCGATATGTCTGACCCCAATCTACAAAGTCCTCCTTAGTCTCACAAAACACACACACTGACACCAACTGCAGGAGGAAAGCCAAGTCAGTGAACGTGTAAGCATTTTAGCACTGGCAGGGGTCTCCACATGGCTGCTCCAGCACCCAGGGCTGCATCGGGGTAGGTCCATGTGGCTTCTCCTCAGAGATGTCTTGCAGGAAGTGAGCCTTGCAAGCTGAAGCAGGAAACTGGCTAAGGCAGCTGCAACCCGCTCCGGTCATCAGAAAGCAATAGACCCGAGAACTAGAAAGGGGAGGCTCACTGAGACATTTATCTTTCTGCCCTTCAATTGATCCCAGATGTGTTTATCAATCAGGTTGGCAGAATACGCCTTAAGTATCTCAGAATGGAAGCTATCAATAAATGTATATTTACTTTTGTTGCAAATATAACCATGAATGTCATGAAGCATATAGGGGACAAAGTTAAGAAAACTTCTTAGCCAGAACAAAACACCTTCAGGGAATGAGTCAGTGGACCTGTGGGCTCTGGAGCATCACATCTAGGGACCCCCAAGTTAATTGGCTAACATAGTTGGCAAAGACACTACAACTTTGGAATGTTGTGACTGGGGGCTGAGAAGCTTGCGAGCAGCCAATAGGGTGGAACTACTGGTCTCTTCCTGTACAGAGAAAAGAAGAGCGATGGCACAATTAGTTCAATAGACTAAAAAATCATGAACATATCGGTCTCCACAATCCTGGCATCATAATTAGATATTGCCCAGTTATCACAGTCAACTGCTCTGTAAAGGATCTCATTAGAGGGTTCTGGATAGAGGGGAAGAGAAATGTGGAACAGAATTCAAACTCATAAAAGAAACTAGGATTATTTGTCAGGCAGAGGTTAGTGAAATCTTAGTCTCTTTCCAGGTCTGAAACCAAACTCATTTGTGTTAAAATAAGCAACCATTTAAGATAAAAGAGACAGTATCTCCCCCAGGATGGAGGCTTAGGAAAGGAGGAATGGAAATGGGGAAACGCTGGAAGGAAGGGGGTAAGCTATGGTACACGGAGGGGTTTGAAAAGGATGAGTGGAAACAAAATAGGTACAAATTGTTAACTGTAAACATGACAAACTACTCTTGAAACCTATACCCAAATCACAATGAAAAGTCTTTGTGTTTGGGGAGTGGGGTTGGTTTTTGTTCTTTTAAAAGAAGAAGAGCCAGGAATGAAGCACAGCCTTTGGACCCAGGGCCCCTGCTCTAATAATCCTGCCATCTCAGGACACAGAGAATTATAGTAACAAAAGCTGACACCGGGAGAGGGCAGCACCAGCCTGGGATCAGAAGCTGCAGGCTAGGCTCACTGACTTCTACAGAGCTTTGTAACAAGCCGTGAAGCCAAATTAAGGTATGAGGCCAATTGCTAAAGGCCACAGGAGAGACCCGCCTGTGGGTATATGACATGAGCAAAAGAAACGCTATCTTGAAAGTAACCAGAGATAAATGCTTAGTCATGTTGTTTGTGCAAGTGACCTTTGAAGTATTCAAATGGCAATATACAAAAGAGAACATTGGGCATTATTTTTTCAGTACTCGTAAATTTGATTTTAGATGCAATTTTGCAGAACATTAATAATAATGCCATGATTCATGTGTTAGAGCAAAGTGAAGAATTCTTGCACCTAACCTCAAAAATAAGTTATGTCAGCTAAATAAACAATTGGCCTTAATACAAGTTCTAGAATTCATTTTATGATTACAGTTAGATTTTAACTTTTAGAATTATACTTCAGCAATAGGAATGTTTATACTTCATTATCAGTAGATATACCATTTGCTTTAAGATTTTCGTAGCTATATTTTCAATTACACTAAGAAAGGTCAATCTATTAAGAGTTGGGTGGAAGGGTTGATTGTATGAAGCTTTAGTGGAATCATTTCCTTCTTCTCTTTCCTCCTCATCTACTCTTTTAAGCACATAGATATCCATTTTTCCAGGACCATTTATTTGAAAGAGTATTATTACTCCACTGAATTGTCTATACAACTTGTTGAAAATCAGTCATACATATATTTGTGGGTGTATTTCTTGATATCTTGCAGTTGATTGCCCACCGCACCCCCCATACTGTATTTATGTTCCCCCACAGTGACTCAATTAGTGAACTCATCTTGAAAGAAAGTAGGCTATGTCCAATAACTTTATTCTTCTTTTTCAATGTCTCTTACATTTCTAGATGAATTTTAGAGTTGGCTTGTCACCTGGGAAGTTCTCTGGTGGTGCAGTGATTAAAGCAGGTGGCCACTAATCAAAGGGCCAGCAGTTCAAAGCCACCAGCCGTTCTGAGAAAGAAATCCTATGGGGCAGTGGGATTTGTTTTGCTTTTTGATGTGAACTGGAATTTTTCATTGGGATTGCTTTGACTGTATATATTAATTTGTGGGCAATTGGCGTGTTAATAATATCAAGTATTTTAACTCATGCTCATAGTAGTGCTTGCGAGCCATCAAGTCAATTCCAGTTCATAGTCACCTTACTTAACGAAGAACTGTTAGGTAGGGGCCTCCTACAGGAAGTTGTAAGCCAATAAAGGCTTGTGGGCGTATGCCAATATAGGCCCCAAGCCAGGGGGGCAGTACACCTGGGTGGGCCCCAATCTAGGCCAGGTGGGCTTAAGTCAGCCAATGGGGTCAACCATTACCATTGACCATGCCTCCGAGTGGAAGGCCCCAAAAGGCTGGAACTTCTAGACCACTGCGCTGTCTTTTCTCCTCCAAGGTCCCACACTGCCAAGCCTTGGTCTCTCTCTCTCTCTCTGACCTCAGGCCACCACAGGGGTGTATAGTTCTACAAGGTTACCCATGTTCATGACTGTAAAACCTGACGCTTCTAGCCCATATAAAAACTTGGATCACAAACCAGCTTTGGAGTGAATTCTCTCTCATGCAAAGCCCAGGACTGAGGCAGTTCTCACCTGAGAAATCTAACAGAACTGTCCTACAGGGTTTCCTGGGTTACAGTCTTCATGAAAGCCGATCACCAGGTTTTTCTGCAATAGGTCAGCTGTGGATTTGAACCTCTGACCGTCCGTTTCGTGCTGAGTACTTCAGCATGCTGGAGCACCAGCAGTGCTCTGCATTAATTCTTTCCATTTTTAAGTGTACAGTTCCTTCATAACTTTAGTCAGACTTATCCCTAAGTATCACATTTCTGTTACTATGAAAGTGGTACTTTTATTTTAATTTCTGATTTGGGGTTTTCAATTTATAGAAATCAAATTCCTTGTTGTCTATTTATCCTGTATCTTGTAGTCCTGAATAATCCACATCAGTTTTTTTTTTATCATTTTAAAACATGTTCTTTCTTCTCGGTTTCTTTTTTTTTTTTTAATAGGGTATTTTTGTGACTGGCTTCCACCCGATTTTGTCCATGGAGGATTGTGCTGTCTCTGAGTGAGAAAGTGGGGCTTAGTTCTTTCCAATGCGGATTCCTTTCATTCCTTTTCTTGGTTGGTGGCTAATTGGCCAGAGCTTACAATTCAGACTGAGTGATAGTTGTGCCATCGTAGGGGAACCATTAGACCTCTCACTGTTGAGTATTATATTTGCTTAAAACATGATCATCATATACCCATTCTGTGGGTTAGGAATCCAGAAGTGGCTTAGCTGGGTTTGTGATTCTGAGTCACTCAGAGCCTGCCATCATCTTAAGGCTCAACTGGGAGAGAAAGAGAATCCAGATACCAGAAAAGGATGGAAAACTAATAGATTCCTATTTTAAGGAAAATAAAACATTCAACAATATAATATACATAATGCCCACAATCCAATAAAAAGTCACTGGACATATAATAAAATAAGAATATATAGCGAATAATAAAGAACAATTTCTTTTTAAAAATTCCATCAGCTTATGCACCCGCTTTGTTTTCAGCAATCGTGTCAGGGCAGGCTGGTGTGCTTCTTCCATGTGAGTTTTGTTGTTTCTCAGCTAGATGGCTGCTTGTTTATCTTCAGGCCTTTAAGACCCCAGATGCTATATCTTTTGATAGCCAGGCACCATCAGCTTTCTTCACTACATTTGCTTATGCACCCATTGTCTTCAGCAATTGTGCCAAGAAGGTGAGCATCTCAGACTGCTGAATTGTTAGAACAAATGTTCTTGTGTTGAGGGAGTACTTGAGTAGAGGCCCATCTGTTTCCTTAATACTAAACCTATAAATATATGTACATAGATCTAGTTCTCCCTCATCATATATATATATTTACATCTGTATATTCCTGTATTTAGGTGATGGACAGTGGAGAAGTGGGTGAAGGGAGACAATGGACAGTGTAAGATATGGCAAAATAATAATTTATAAATTATCAGGGGTCCATGGGGGAGGAGGGAGTGGGGAGGGAGGGAAAAATTTAGGAGCTGATACCAAGGGCTCAAGTAGAAAGCAAATGTTTTGCGAATGATAATGACAACAGTGTACAAAAGTGCCTGATACAATGGATGTATGCGTGGATTGTGATGAGTTGTACAAGCCTCCAATAAAATGACTTAATTATTTTAAAAATCCTATCATTGATGGGAAAGAATTAGTAGATGTGAACATTTAAATAGCCAGGATAAATATATTCAAGGAGCCTTGATGGCATAGTGGTTACAAGTCGGGCTGTTAACCACAAGGTCAGCAGTTCACAACCACCAGCCTCTGCTGGAGAAAGACAGGGTGTTCTATGTCTGTAAAGAGCTACAATCTCAGAAATTCACAGGGGCAACTGCCCTACAGGAACACTGGTAGGCGGCACTGCCTTGATACCAGTGAGTTATTTGCATTTTCAATCATTTAACAAAGTTGATTTTAAAAATTAACCCATCCAAACAATAACCATAAAGACATTTATGAGACACATAATTAAATTGCTAGAAAAATGGACGGACAATCATAAAACCACAAAGGAACATTCTGCATGTACTTCTATCAAGACCAATTTGTTTGTTCTTACAAAGTACTTTCAATATTCTTCACCAGCACCTTAATTCACATACAGCAATTCTTCTTCGGTCCTTATTCAATGCCCATAATGGCTTGGATCAGGTGCACCTTAGTTCTCAAAGGGTCTCGTTGCTGTGAAACACGTTTAAGAGGTCATGTACAGCAGATTTTCCCAATGAAATCTGCAGTTTGATTTTCGATTGCTGCTTCTCTGAGCATTATTGATTGTGAGTTCAAGCAGCAGGAAATCATCGACAACTTCAGTCTTGTCTCTGTTTATCATGATGTTGGCTATTGGTCAAGTTGTGAGGATTTGAGTTTTCTTGCATTGATTTTCAACCCATACTGAAGGTTACAGTTTTTCATTTTCATCAGCAAGTGTTTCAAGTCTTCCTCAATTTCAGCAAACAAGATTGTGTCCTTTGAATGTCATAGATTGTTAATATGTCTTCTCCAATCCTGATGTGCTTTTCTTCGTAGTTCACCTTCTCAGATTATTTACTCAGTATACAGACTGAACAAATACCGGGAAAGGATACAACACTGGCACACACCTTTCTTGATTTGAACCTATTCAGTATTTCCTCGTTCTGTTTGAATGACTGCATCTGGGATCATGTAGAGGAAGCTCTGTGTAACTGACAGGTCAGTAGTTCAAACCCAATGGTGCACCACTGGAGATCAGAACTTAGAAATAGTAAAACCTAGGACCCTATTGGGATACTTTAATTTGTTCAATAGGTTTTGACTCATAGCAATCCTGTGCACAACAGAATGAAACACTGCCTGGTCATGTGCCATTCTCACAAGTATTAATTGCTATATGTAATATTAATTGGTATTAGAATTGTTATATATACATTGTATTAATATTAATTGTATAATTTTAATATATAGTATAGAGTATTAATTGGCTTGGAATTGACTTCATATCACACAACAACATTATCATAGTGGAAGAAAATGTATCTTCCCTTTCATTCACCCCAAATTTCTCGTCTTTGTGCTTTGACTTGAAGCATCCAAAATCACAATCCTTTTGTGTCTGTATTTTGATGAGTTTTCTTGATTCAGATAAAATTTCTCCTTCTCCAGGAAGGTTTTTATAGAAACTTTACCTCAAATCTATCTTTACTGCTAGTAGATTGTCATAGCACGTGAGCTTTCCATTCTTTATTTTTTAACACCTAATAGTATAGGTATATCTTATATACCTTATGTTATCATTCAATAGGTAATAGGCTTTAAATTAATTGATAATTTTTTTGTATATTTCACATCATCTAGCTAAGTTCATAGCATTAAAAATCTTAAAAACTACCTGCTAAATGAATAAATTGATGAGTAAATGGATAGCAAGTATTACGAACAATTCTATAACCCACAATTAATACCAAAAATATGTATACACTTCAAAAATATTGGATAAATATTCATATATATTGGGGAAAATTAAAGAACTACCTTTTTCACAGAGATGATCTAAATGACAAACATTTCTGTTTTTATTTTGCTAATCTTCACCACTGGATACAGAGGTAAGAGCATGATAAATGGGGAACAGGTTGGATCCACAGTCAGTGCTCATGTAAATAGCAGTCAAGGGGTCTCCCTGCACATTGCATTGGGTGACTTCAGGCAGAATGCTCGTTAGAGGAAAGGGTGGCTATTCTTCACCTCATGTATGTTGGGCAGATTTTCAGGAGAGATCAGTTTCTGGAGAAGACCAGGATGCTTGATAAAATAGAGGGACAGAAAATAAGAGGCAGGCCCCCAACAAAAGGAACCGATGCAGGGTCCGCCACAACGAGCTACGTATAAGAACTACTGTGAGGATGGTGCCTGTGGGGCAGGGTTTCACTCTCGCACCTCAGGTGGCTATGCGTCCGAACGATGACATCTAACAGCAACGACAATCATCGCTATAATTTAGATGATTTAACACATCGACATTTCATAATGATGAACAAATTTAGACATAAAGCAATTCAGTAGGTTGGTAATTGTCATAGAACTAATAAGCATGGAACTAATAAGCAGGTAACCTATCTTCGGAAGCATTGCTTAGCCGTGCTACAAGTG